>NW_027248279.1:4515013-4856263 GCF_041260155.1 Ptychodera flava
TCGCATGTTGTTAAAACACAGTAAAAGCCTAATACTAATATAATATATTTGAGTGCCATGAAAACTAAACTAACTCATAACAATTCTTCTACAGAAGACTGAGGTGCTTATCACTGACCACATTCAAGGTTTGAGAGGATGAGTTATTGTCCTTATGTTAATAATTCCCCATCCTAATTTAGCTGAAATATTGAATTCAAAAATCTGCGTGTGATGCAAGTAAATAAATTGCACATTGTTTCTGCGTTGGTAGATATCCAATTATCAGGATCACACAGAGCTTAAGTAGATTCAGCATATATCGCAGCACACGGACAGACAGACCATCATGGCATCCTCAGCACGTGGCAGGGACAAGGGAAAACTGCGACATACCTTCTCATTTTAGTCGGTATACCACATGGACAAATCGAGCGCCTGCGGACAAGGAGTCACAGTTGACATTAGGCCTATCATTGTCGTTTTCGCTTGAGAATGAGATGGTTAGGTAAAGTTTGATTATGACATTTGATGACATTTTACATTTACAAGGGCAAAGGAAATCTAAGATTATCGGCTATCTCTACAAAGAATCGATACTCCGAGCTGTACCACCACTAAAAGCAAGAGAAGTGTTTTATGTCAAGTGTTGGTCAGATCCACAGTAATCGAAAGTAGGATCGAAAGAACAGCTTCGTTTATTCCGAGTTCATCGATATGTAGGGTTTTGGCGGAAATTCGGGGTAAATGTTGCAAATGCATTAAACACTTCACAAGCTTTGAGGTAAAAACTTTGAGAAACGTAAAACTTAAAAGAGAACACTGAATCCCCAGTCTGCACCGCTGATAGGGCTTTACGTTTGCGGAGAACGGAAGTACCAAAATAGTTACTTACTCATAATTTACACATTCAATTTTTGATTACATCTGTACTACCATAATGGTGTTTTAATCTTAATTCAATGGTCTTAACCGCCATGCAAATATTCAACTGTTGTCGAGACAAAGGACAAATGAAGAGAACTGCCTTGTACATAGGAAAGCCAATAGACAAAAACATGTTTTTTCTCTAGTTCATGTTCCTCCTCTCTTTCTGCCTTATTTACCTTCATGCTCCCTCTACCTTCATGTCACCATGTATATTACCAATCTCATCAAATTTTTGAACGCAGGCGCAACAGGTATCGTTTCGATGGGAATAAAGTAGCTTGCACTCACAAAATATTATGCGCAATTCAATGAATGGCCGTGAGAGAGGAGTGGATTATTGCCATTACGTTATCGCAGACCACGGGCACGACCTCACATAATAGACAGGAAAAGGCAACAGCACATCCAAATCTAATGTTATACTGTCACCGTACTGTTAATAGCATAATGAGGGACCGTGATAGAATGAGCTGTGCTGAACCCGGTACACGTAAGAATAGCGGACTGGCTCCCGAGTCGCTTGGCTTGTCTTGTCAGAGCAGGTTGTGTGTGGGGCAAGGGCGTTCACTCCACGATCGTAGCACCAGCCTGTACCTACCATTTAGCCTGAAAGTCTGCAGAAGTTCATTCCTTCAATTTACTCTGTCTTGATATTTATATGACCACAGACTTGGAGCTACTCTTTGAGAATAGTCAAAATGTTAAAAAAATGCCGGATGTGACCTCTCTATTACTAACTGCCAACCATATAGAACCGTTGCGATACTCTGCTGCTGATAACGACTGACGTCGGGCCTGTCGCTCACTCACTAGAGAGGAGCAGAGAGGAGCGTTCATGAGTAGAGTTGAACACGTTGCCGTCATGCCCGGAAGTGCCAAAGTTTGTTAAATTCTCTGTTGAAATGATGAGGCTAAAGTAATATTTGTTGGGGCGAGGAGGGGGTTCAGCGTTAACTCACAACTTTGGAAGGCAAACGGTTAAAAAAGACAAAATGTTACGCTGTCGAGTTTTATATTTCCTCGGTCCATGCTTGGTTTATGTCAGTAGAGTATTACGTGTTAGCTCAAACTCAAGTATAGCGGTGGAAATCCCCGCCTTTTCGCCTTACACCACAATGTGACATTGTGTAATCGTTTTATAACAACATTTGTAAAACTAAATTTCTTAAAGATTAGGAGGTAGGCTGCGCGGTAAAGTCCTATTCAAATAACATGTTTTCTTCTAAACTTACGCGCGCAGGAATGCAAAACAAACATTGAATTACTTCGGACTTTGAGTGTTTGCTTAAACTTCATTAGCCTCTTCAAATTCATGGGTCCTTTGACTGCTTGATAATCATATGATCTTACAGATTATGCAATGATTATATGCTCCTTGATTATACGTTTTCATTTTGAACAGCAAACATTGATAAGTTCGCCGACATCCATCGTAGATCATGGTCCCTCAACATACAGCCTGTTGCAGAATATGCTGCTTGTGCGCTGCAGTTTGATGCCGTTTAAAGCACAACCACCCCTAGACTTGGTTCAAGTCGGTGAATTTCTAAAAAAATATTTTGTAATAGTTTCTCTTGTGTCTCTCCTATTTCATACAAACCTATTTGGACTTTGACAGCCATGACCAGGTTTTCCTTGCTATTAATTGAACGCGTTACCTTTGAGTCTGCGCAGTACTGAGTTTCTTCCGGATTCCGGGAGAAACTCAACTGTATATAGAGTCCACCCCACTCATTGCGTTTACCCACCACTCACGCGTTTCACATGAAAGCAAAACACAAATTCACCGAACTCAAACAGTCACAAATCACAGACTTGAAGCAAGTC
Source organism: Ptychodera flava (assembly GCF_041260155.1). NCBI lineage: Eukaryota > Metazoa > Hemichordata > Enteropneusta > Ptychoderidae > Ptychodera > Ptychodera flava. The sequence goes on from NW_027248279.1 coordinate 4,517,750, forward strand.
TATGTTAAAGTCCATCCATAAGCAGACAGACTGTGATTTCCATAAGCAGACAGACTGTGGTTTCAGCTATCGGCTACAGTGTTTGTTCAACAAAGCAAATTAACACGGTATCGGCGGACTTCTTTGATCGAGTTGATGGGTTAGTTTTAAAGCTTCTAATTTGCGTTCGTTTGTACCATCACGTGACGGAGGGACTGTATACTGTGGACACAATTTCATCGGACTCACTCAAGCCGCTGCAAGCATTATTCTCACTAGCCATCACCAGTAACAGCCTACCGAGGAACACCAATTACATATAGAGTCATCTTCAATTTGTTACGCCAGGTAGGTGATTTTTCTTATGTACACTTTTGTTTGACTGAGACTTTTTACGGTTGGTCGTGATTTAGTAATAGTAGTAGTGAAGCGGAGGCGAAGGCTAGTCAAGCCCAAGTATATAAGCATAGACTTTGACGTCAAGGTTATCAGAGAGAAAAGAATGGCACTAAAAGGTAGCGCAGAGTCAAAAACGTACGAAATCAACCACCAAACTTTTAACAACATTGTATTAGCCGCTCGGACAAATCTTTCAGCTACATTCAAATATTTTCTTTTGTCACTGAATTTATTTACTAAATGGGTTATTTTCACGATAATTCACGGTTTTTATGAGATGTCCCACCCTCGCATATCCCTTTCTTTTTCACTGCCAAGACTCGGCCTTCGCCACACAAGCTTACCAACACCAAAAACCTCTAATTTAAGTTAAGACGAGAGGAGGAGAGAGCTCCTTGACAACCATCCACACAGAGTTTGACATATGCCTTTCTACGAGCTATTTCCTACTTGCACCAGAGCTGTGTTCAGGTTTCCTGCGATCTGTGCGATAACCATACCCCTAACTGCCGCGGCAATATATATTTCTGACAGCGAAAACCGGCACTTGTATTATATATTTAAGCAATAAAGCACATCCAGCGATGGTATACCACGAGATTTTGACCAGTTCACTACATATATACACGAGCGATAGCGAGTGCATATATGAAGTGAAATGGTCAAAATCGAGTGGTATACCGTCGCTGGGTGTGCTTTATTGCTATTATATCGTAACAGTATATTGAAATTCTGGCATGGAACGTCATAAGAGGACTTTTTCTCAAGCTAAGAGCTAGGGCGCATGTCTGCCGTGGTATATCGCCAATATACCACGGTTCTTTTCGCGTCTCGACCAATCAGATCGCTGTATTTGCACCATCAATATACTGGTATGATATAATAGGCGATAATCTTGCTAAACTTTGTTTCAGCATCAAAATCGGTGTTTTCTAGCCTGCCAAATTTCGATGCGCAGTTTTGAAAAGTTCAGTCTTTGAATCTCTCAGTTTGGTTTGTTTCTATTTCCGTTTCTTTTATGACAAAGCTGACGCTTTCTTGTCCCTTTTGCGACTTTCGTATCTCCTTCACCCTCCGACACTTTTTATACCCCCCCCCACCATTCCCCAAAGTAATATTGTTTCCCTGTGGGCCACAACGCTCCGTTCAATGACATTGCTTGCTTGGGGACAGAATAGCTCCACCTTACTTAACTGGGTCTGTAGTGGGGATCGGTGGCATAATTAGGTGTGAACATTGCTTGTGTGGCGCCGTGTAAATATAGACAGTGTACAGCCAGTATCGCAGTCAAAAGCACCGCTGTTTATTCCTTGTATTAGGTACTGGCGAGGAAATCAGTGATACTTAGCTTCAACATTGTGCCCTGTTGACAAACTCAGCGTTAATTACTGTCGATAAATTAATTACAATAATTTGCCTTTTTAAAGTGAAGAGTTAGCCGAGGACGAATTTTTGCGTTGATGCGTGTGTCCGGCCAATCCAAGCCGTACGTTGTAAAGTTCGGATCCGACTGCACCGACTGAAAATTGAGTGGATTTACGCATCTTATATCAAGGCCAAAATATACTTCTTGTTTGGTCGACCAAAGGCGTAAGTTGACTAACCGCTGCCAATGTTGGTTAAATTCTCCCTCCATGGTAACATCCTACAAATGCCCAGTTCATCCACAGCCGGTGTGGTTGAAAGGCTGTGGTAAAACATTTATTTGAGGTTTTAACATTTGAAAGTACATCAGCCTACATGTCTTACAACAGCTCGTTCTTGTACACACATTTTAGCAATTTTAGTTTAATTTTTAACTTTTCCCACGCAGCATCAAAGCATGGTCAAGCCAAGTGTTCATACGAAAATGGAAGTTATACGGCTTTGGAGAGCTGGAATGGGAACGATGGCCATAACTAGACACATAAAGAGAAGTGTACAGATTTGTAGAGGGACTGTTGGTTCTATTATTAAACGCTTCAAAGAAAACAAAGGATTTGCCGAGAAACACCGAAGTGGACGGCCCAGTGTATTGACACAGGAAATGAAGAATTTCATCGATGATAAAATGACGCAAAACGATGAGTTAAAAGGGTCCGACCTGAAACGCTTGCTGGACAATGAATTCGGCACAAATATTAATGAAAGAACTGTCAGGATGGCAAGGCAGAAGTTAGGATGGACACGGCACAGAACGAAGTATGGACAGTTGATTAGGAGAGAGAATCAAGTCAAAAGAGTTGCCTGGTGCTTGCAAGCAATACGAAACAAAGATAACTTTGACAATGTCATCTGGACAGATGAATCTTGCATACAACTTGAAAAGCACGCAAGGTTCAGTTACCGAAAGAAAGATCAACCTGTGAAGAGGAAAATGAAAGCAAAACATGTACCAAAAATAAACGTATGGGGCGCTATATCTAGAAGAGGAACGGCAGATATCGTAATATTTAAAGAGAATGTAAATTCAAATATATATACTCAAATTTTGACCAAATCAGCCGTTCCTTTTCTGGAGGAGATTTTTCCATATGGCCATCGTTTTCAGCAAGATTCAGCGCCAGCTCATACAAGCAGATTTACGAAAGCCTTTTTCAGTAATAACTCAATTGATGTAATGGCATTTCCGCCACAGAGCCCTGATTTAAATCCCATTGAAGATGTGTGGGGGGACTTGAAAAAGTATGTGCGGGAAACAGCAAAACCCGATACTCTCAACGACTTGGTTACAGCCATTAAAGAATTTTGGGCTACAAAAGTCACTCCACAATACTGTGAAGCACAAATTGACAAACTTTATTCAAGAATCCCCAAAGTGATAGCAAGTAGGGGACAAAACATAGATGCTTAGGGAGAACACCTATTACTTGGCTAAATTGTATTGAAAAGTAATAGTTTGCCGTCTTTTTTTGTAGATACCTTTGGAATGACTTCGTTTATTTCGACCGAGTGACGATTAAGAGAGCCTGAATGCTCAATTTAAATTTAATCTTAATTAACGATGCTGGAGTTTATGTATTTTATCATGATATTATTTTTACTCTTGTTAATTTAATAAATGCATAAAAATATTTTGTTCTGAAATGAGTATATTTTCCTCAAACTCAGTTCCGACAGTCTCGGCGATTTTGCAGGTGTTTTTATCTCCCGCTGGTCGGTCAACATTGTATTAGTTTTGTGCGTTGTTCACATTCGTCAGTGGTGACATGACAAACAAATTCCCAAGACGACTTCATTAAATAGTATCACAAAGATACACACTTATCGCGGGACATAGTTTTTCCCATCATCGTAAACCACGCGCCTCTTTACGGCAACAACTCAGCGCTATACCCGTCAAGAGAGGTCAGCGGAGCGGAAATTATTGCTCTGGCTCGCGAGAATGAGTTTTTCCTCCCTTACAGGCACAATTTAGTCAATAACCAAGCATCGATGGCCTACGTTCCGTGACTTATTTCATACCAGGGATTCTCCTACGCATTTTGTGGTGTGATTTCCGAGGCGACATTAGCTGTTAACCGGCAACGGTGCCGTGGCGCCTATCAATCAATCTAGGGGTTTTGCCGTGCACACGAAGCCGTGTGTCCGGCCACAGTCGTTTGGAGAGCTATTCAGCGCTGGGACTATTCGCCCCATAGACGAGTGTGCAGAAGCGAGAAATACTCGCTTCTGCACACTCGTCTATGGAGCGAATAGTCCCAGCGCTGAATAGCTCTCCAAACGACTGTGGTCCGGCGTGGTATGGCCTCCCACCACAGGCCGTACAACGCCGAGAACACACAGCGTCGTGGGCAGGGCTAGGCTGTGGTGGGAGGCCGTACAACACCGGGAACACACAGCATCGTACACATTTACAGGTGTGTAGCTAGTGTGGTACAGAGATAAATTAAGCTCTCTTTGTATACTAGACTGGCAATATTCTATACATCCGTGGGCTAGGGCGGATTAAGGATCGTTGCGACCGCTGCTCACTGTGATAAGCATGATCAGTGTAGAAGATTAATGGAATATGCATCATTCAGTGCTCGTGGAAAATTCTACTTGCCCTATCATGCATATTTTCAAGTTGATGACATTATAATTTCTTTATAGCAACACAAATCCAAACTTGGCAATAGTCATCGAGTGTGCGTTTTGGGGTCACCCGAAAGTTTTAGCTTCCATGACATTTATATGCCCCCACACTAGGAGCAAGTGTAGGAGGGACCGTTCCGGCTGGCACTCGAAGTGGATTTGATCAAAAAATTGGACACACAACGAGTATATCTTTTAAATATGAAGGCATTGGGCATCTTCGAGCTTGATGTTAGGTGTCATTTTAATGATTGAATTGAAATGATTGAGGGGCTGGGCCTTACCGCTGGGCTTTTTTTTCGACAGAAATTACATTACGTAAGAACTGTCAAACACCCATATTTGTAACGGATGTAAATGAGAGAAAATTAATAATGTTGATTTTAGCCGGGTGCATGTCAACATTTCAATGTGCTACAAGGAATAGTACAGAAAGCAGTTGCCTCAAGTGTTTTTCAACCATATAATTACTGTGTGGTGATACTGAAGGAAGGAAGGAACGACTAGTGTACTCTTTAAAAATTATTTATTTCATCTATTAATAACATTCAAGAGCAAGCAAATCACAAAAACAATTTCCAAGTGAATGTGCAAATTCAAATTGTGTATGCTGATTGCGATCGGACTCCCCTAAAAATCTAGTCAAAGAAATCTGCATTATGGAATCAAAAGAGAATCAGGATACAAAGAAAGCTTAATGATGTCATTCCTGTGAGATTGACAATCAAATTTGTGAGCAGGATCCTGTCTGAAGAGGTTTTGTCTGACATAGCAATGAATTATTTGTCTTTGTTTCGGTTCAACGCTCTGTTTGATTCGTCAATACTTTTTATACAATTTGACCATTCGCTTAATTTTGTTGAAATTGGACAAGAAAAAAATTTGAAACATTGATGTTTGATGTAACTTATTCTATCTACATCAAGTTTTGATTTGCCACGAGTCCCGGTCACGTTGCCTGTTTTACGCTCCTCTTCCGTGAAGAGCAGGCGATTTAACCGGGCGGCGAAACGCTTTCTACTACCTTGTGATTTGTTTACGGCGTCAAACAAAACCTCCTCAGAGAGGAAATTCGTCATTTCCCCCACTTCTTGGGGCTCCTCAGTTGTAGTATTCCTAAAACTTATTGATGCCTCAGCTGATGTAGATGACGTGTTTTGCGTGTTATCCGTAAAAGAATTCAGTGCCTGGGTCATTTTGTCTACTGCGACAATTAATGTGTCTATACGACCTACAACTTGGTGCATGGTTTCAAAAGAGTCAACGAAATTGTTCATTTTAGATATAAGTCTTTCTGTTCCACAGCTTGACTGTGGAACGTTCACAATTACCGGGGTGCTTATGTTCCTCGGTGAATCAAGACGCTCAGGTGTCCGCTGAATGGTTGGTGGAGCTGCGTCTTCATGATCGACCTGAACACAGATGCCACGGCCAGTCATCAGGTTCGGCATTTGTCCAGGTACCTATAATAAATTAAAGATCAGTGTTAGCAAACGACAGCAAGTGTAAGCTTTGTACGATCGTACGCGGGAAGTTAAAGACAGATATCTCTTTCATGACTAGATAGAGTTACCCGCTTTGCTAAGTTGCTACTAGACTTGGTCCAAGTGATCCGGCAGAAACTAACTCATTACTGCGCAGACTCAAACTTGACGCATTCAATCGCTGGGAAAACCTGGCGTGAGCTGCCAAATTCCGGATAGGTTTGTACGAAATAGGAGAGACACAAGAGAATCTATTATAAATGCTTTTATTTTTTTTAATTCACCGACGTGAACCAAGTCTAAGTTGCTACGAATGTCAATTATACATGGTATAATATCCTTCAAGAGAGTGCCCTGTCGACCTGCGCAAGGCTATTTCAAAAATTAACGCCATGTCAGCCGTCTGAAATATATATGTGTACAACGAGAAAAGTCGCTGAATATGGCAAAAATGACGCAATAATGAGCATTCACATGTTAACAGACTTATTTGACAAGGAGACATAGTATTAATTTTCTTCAATTATTGAATTAACGATTGCATCACAAATCCTGCTAGGACGATCTATTACCGCAAAATCGGATTGAGTACAAGTTATCATTCGACAACACTCCCTGTGACATTACTATGTGTGTCACTTGTATACATGTAAAAAAGGTTTCGAAATGATTCTCTGAAAAGAAAATTTAAAAAATACGTCGGTAGTCGATCATTTCTAAGAATTTCATTTACCTTGTCCTATGAATTAGTAAAATTGAGCGTTCTTCTACCGCTGGTTGAGGCTGTTGCAGTTGGCATTGGTGCACCCCGCCGTTTCGATGTACTGGATGTAGAGGCTGTTGCATTTGGCATTGGTGCACCCCGCCGTTTCGATGTACTGGATGTAGAGGCTGTTGCATTTGTTGGCATTGGTGCACCCCGCCGTTTCGATGTACTGGATGTAGAGGCTGTTGCATTTGTTGGCATCGGTGCACCCCGCCGTTTCGATGTACTGGATGTAGAGGCTGTTGCAGTCGTTGGCATTGGTGCACCCCGCCGTTTCGATGTACTGGATGTAGAGGCTGTTGCTCCCACCGCTTTACGGGCGGTAAAAGCTTGCCTCCTTTCTTCCATTTCTTCTTTTCCTTCCGGAAAGTTCTTTGCTACTTCTCTTTCATAGAGTAATAACTCATTCTTATCATCTGTAAAATGTCAAATAAAATAACATCAGATCACCATTGCCTATAAAGTCAATGACGTTGTCGAATAATAAACCTTTTTAGATCTGGCTCTCGCAGTCACTGCTCTGCAAGCTGTGAGATTGCCTTACACTCTTACAGCTGGAATTATCAAACTTGTCATATTAAGGTAGTATGCACCTCGAAATTGAAATAAACTTTTGCTTTAACTTCCTTCAAGGTATCTTTCAGTCATTCTCTTTCGAAATCAAGAAGAAAAACAGGGGTCACCATGCAAATTTGGGTACTAGAGAAACAAATAACCCAAGATTTAGCGATTTTAGAAATTCAAAATGGCCGCCATCCCTGTGTTAAATTTATAGAGAAAAATAAAAATTTTCGACTTTCAAAAAACTAAGCCGAAGAAGTTTTCTTTCACCAAGAGCTTTAAAATGAACCCCCACATATGGTATGTCAGAAGAGAATTGTAATAAAAGTTTGAGAGTCCGAATGTCTGTCCCCGAGGTGCGTTCTACCTGTGTTCTATAATTATCGGTGCCTCTCGTTCTAAATGGTAAACCGGTATTTGAGTGTTATGAAATTTACCTACCATCGGTCATCATCACAACGGCTTCGTACTCTTTGCCATCTTGCCATAAGACGGACACGGTACTGAGATCGACCGCTTCGCCTCCCCTGATTCTCTTTGTCGGGATTACTGAGATCGCTCCATCCTCAACAAAATTTACGAGAGCAAAAGCAGGAGCTGAAAGAGAATTGAGAACAGGGTTAGATACACATCTGACTTCAAATTAAAATTTGGCATTTTAACAAATGTTATGTCGTTCGGTGTGCTATGACGGTCGTCTAAATGTTATGCTCGGACCGATAGTCGATACTGTTGGCGGTTTCCGATATCTTTCATGTAAACCAAAGGTAAATTTGTTCGGACAGCCATATAAATGCAACACTAAATGTGAACGGTGTTTGATTAGACGAGTAGATATTATGAAGGCAGTGATCCTTGATCAATGGATTCGGCGGCTTATTTTTTTTCTTTTTTGGGGATGGGGTTTGGGGGAATTGACCTGTAACGATTTTCCTGCATGGTGAAGCTCAATTATTAGCCGAAAACTGGGACGCTGTTAAACAGGCTGACTCTCTTCTTGGTTTTGTCCGCGAGCTTTTTTTTTCAGTCGCCTCATAAACTCTAGCGATTCCCATGACTACAGGTTTTTTATCTCCTTGACAATTCTGCTGGTCCCGTGGTGCAGTGGTTACCAGATAATAATGACTCCACAGGTAGTTCAAGATTGAAAAACTATTTCTTTACTAAATGTTACCTTTTTCGTGTCATGGTTACTTGAACTGTACAGTAGATAACGCAAGTTGACTCAAAATTGTGCGTTGTGTAGACATCAGGCCACTGATTCTATCTCCATGGATGTGCCAAATTCTTCAACAGGGAATTTGAGAGGTGCTACAGTACTATGGATAACGTTGACTTACCTTTCATCAGTTTTCGCACTCTGGATGTGGAATATGTTCGAGGTTGGGGTTGCTTCGTCATGATGCTGGTATATACTGGTACATACGATACCAACTTGGTACTGGATAGATGATGTACAGCACTATATATACCTTTGTAAGCGTTTGAAGGTCACATTTGCATATGATGCAAGTTGAATGTCATTAACAAGTACAGTATTTAGTTTGAACAAATACAATTTCTATGTAAATTTAACCTTTAGTTGGTCCTGTTGGCTATTACAAACGTCCATTTGAAGCTAAATGATAACCACAACAATGAACAACATTAATTCACGTTTTTATACACACCTGGAGCACTCGTCCGTGCGACGACACTACAAATATAAACTAGCCTTGACAAAACTAGATTCTTTTTGTGGTGCAATTCGCCACATGTTTTTAAGTCGTCACGATATTGTTTTATATTTATTCGTACATTTGGCAAAATGTGCCAATTGGGGAATATTGAAAGTCATCATCGGATACATGACATGCATGAACGAACACTAGCTAATAGATCATGTATTATTCGCAAATAGACTTCGAATCGTATCGTAAGGTATCACACACAACACGCACTTGTCACGTGAGAGAACGGGTTTGGTGCAGCATTGCGTGTATAGTGCGGTACAGATTCTAAAATCCGTTTATTCCAGATATGAGATAAAAGACAGATAAACAACGAAAGTTAAGGTACTCCTGAACACCGTTCTAAACTTTTCAAAATTAGTGACAGTTTCGTTTGCTATGCAAGAGCGAATAATCATTTAAAATGAAATGACGGATACATGACTTGTCTGTGAGATGCATACAGTCTATTGCAGCTGTCATGCATATTTATGAGACTGACATCATTATGAATTGTTTATAGCGACCCAAACCGTGCAGGGTTCACAAGCCTGATGTGGGCCAAGGCGTTAAATACCACGATCTACGCAACAGCCTACCACTTAGAGCGACCGTCTGCTGATGTTTAGTCCATCAATTATGTTTTGATATCTATATGCCCGCAGACTTGTAGCAAGTCTAATCGTCTACCTGAATTTTCTTAGAACACATTTTACTTGTTTCCCAATCATTTATTTGTTTCACCATGGAGGTAAAGCCTTTCTTTTTACCTCAATTGTCTCACATATGCCTTCAAACGATCGGACCATCGGATTAGTTAAATCGACTTTATTTCCCAAGACGACAAATTGACGCTATGAGATTTTACTCTGATTTATGCCGGATATTAAAAAAAAAACTTTAAAATCAGTGTTAGGCCTTTAGATGGTTGTTTTGTTTGGATTTTCTGAAGAGGAATGCACCTACAATAGTTGAGAAAGAACATAATAAAGGTGTGAATGGACTACAAGTGTTTACGTAATGGCCAAACTCGGAAAGTTGAACCCGACCATCATGGACTGGTACCTCCATGGGACGATCGAAACGGAGCTTACTTAGAAAGTTAAAGAACGAAAACACGATTTTTTCAAGAAAGCTTATATAGAAAGGATGGAACAGTATATCGGGATGAATCATTAGAGATCATGACTATTCTACACTTGAACTAATTTAGAATGTACGTAGCCTAAGTCCCTAAAACCATGCTACACGTTGACAAAGTATGAGTTAGATTTCTAAATTTCACGACTTCCCCCAAAAACCTCTATCAATAGGTGACCTTACGACAAACTCCTGCTTTATACATTTCTATATAAAACCAAATGAAAATGGATAAAATAAAGTGCCGCTAGGGTTTCCATTTTTAGAATCCATTTTTAGAAATAGGCGAAGATATACATATGTAAAATATGATATTCTTAATGTGTCCACGGGTATGATACAAGTTGTGGTCAGTGTGAATTTGAAGTTTTGGGTCGTTTGGTAGCTCAATGTTAGTACAGAGATATAATATACACGTCATTTTAATCACTGACAAGGAGAAATTGTCCATGTTTTAATAAGCGCACAGTTTACCCAGGAAATATGCAGTAAAAAGCTTAGATACTCTCGAGTACAAATATTTTCCCTGCATCATGTACACTAGCGAAAATTTACCGTCCAGGGTTTCCTCTTGTTGATCAGCTGACATTTGGAATAGAATAAACTACCACAATTACACCTTGTTATCTAGTGTTAAAGAGGTGTCGAGCTGTAGGCCTGGGAAAAACACACACAGGCGATCTTGGTGAATGTCATGATCCGACACCCTGTCTCCACCTACATATCCAGCAATGTAAATATACCCGTTTACCAATAGTCTTCCTCATGCCATCACAAACATGCCATATACTAGTTTCGTGCCCCTGTACCGTATTTGAGTTCGTATTTTCGATTGACTCATAGACTTGGTTGAAGTCGGTGAATTATTAAAAAAATATCATTTGCAATAGTTTCTCTCGTGTCTCTCCTATTTCATAGAAATCTATTTGGAATTTGGCAGCACACTCTAGGTTAGGGTAGGGATCGAACGCGCTGCTTTGAGCCTGCGCAGTTTAGCGCTCATCCACTCGTCGCGTTCACCCCACCTATACAAAACTGAACACAAAGCATGACTTTTCGCTACCAATGAACAATTTGCACTAAACCGATTCTTACATCTGAACCACAACAAACATGCTACTCAGCTCGAGAGTTATTCTCTAAAACCGGATGGCAATATCTTTAAAGGGAGGATTTCGCTTATTGTTGACGAGAACAGATGTAGTGCCTGCATATTGCTCCCTTGAGACTTGGACAGTCTATGAGTGTTTCGACAAAATGGATTGATTAGCATGTTTACCTCTGACTCCTCAACGTCAAATAGCCATAAATCACAAAATAGCTCTGACATGTCAAAGGAAGACAGCGTCGACTAAAGTTTGTCCCCATTTGGCTAGTCTTGAAAATTAGCCTCGAAAAATGACAGTGTATCTCTGATTAAGTAGCCAGGTCCATGAAAATATTTAGGTCTTTCACCGTTCTTTTTATTGCAAAACGTACGGCAGTATTTCACATTGAAGTTACTTGGGATTCTTTTTGATAAGTTTGTCGTACTTTGAAGTATTGTGTTCCTCTGTATCTTGTCATGACTTTCAGTACGACAGTGCCATGTAGATGGTAGTTAGGTCGTAACCCTGCTTTATTTAAAAAAATTGCGTCAGCATTCGTCAATTGTCCCTTCAATCATTGAGGTACTTTTTTATACCTCCATGCTTCAATCCAGGAGACATGCTCTACAGCAGCTTAGTAACACCCATGAATGTGCCTCGGGCAGATATTATGACTCTCAAACTTTTAAAATTGTTTTCTGATCACTCACTTGTGAGTGCAATATTTAAGCTCTTGGTGAAATGCCCATGTTGCAAAATCACAGAAATACAGTTGATGGTCTATAAAACAGTTACGTCATTTCTTTTTTCGTTTATCGCGCGTGATTATGAAATATGGCAAAAGAAAAATGCAATGTGGGCGTGTCCCCCGAGCCTCTCCAGTCGACTTTTTTCGGCTTTCCGAAGTTTGCCCGACGCCGTATCTCATAACGGGAACTAAAGTATTTCACACCTCCGTAAGCTCCCTACGGGGGGTAACTTCTAGGGTTTCCGCTTACATGATCAGGATAGTGTCCTCATTCACTATGGGAGAACGTTGTTCTTTTGGTGGCTGTGACAGTTCCCGTCAAGTGTTGAGTGTTTGAACCATAGGATGTGCTTGTCTCTGCTGGTTCGTACGATCGGCCACGGTCCCTCGGCTGAGCCTGCCTCGCTACTCGCTACACAGAAGGTTGGGACCGCAATGCAAATCAACAGCATGAACACCAACACTGAACGTTGTGACTGCCATTAAAATGCACTTGTCTACAACACGGAACGTCGAGACCGCAATGCAAATCGACAGTAACTTAAAACGTAAATGGGACCGTGATTAAAATGCACTACAAGTACAACCACAACACGGAAGGTTGAGACCACGATGCAAATTAGCTGCATGAACAGCAACACTGAATGTTGAGACTACCATTAAAACGAACAACAACACGGAACGTAGAGATCGCGATACCAATCATGGAGGTAGAGTCCTCCTTGATACAAATCGACAGCAACATGGAACGCGTCGTTGGGACGGCAATTAAATTGAAGAACAACGGGGAATACCGGACCACGAGGACCGCGATGCAAATCGACCGCAACATGGAATGTTGAAGACCGTGATGAAAATCCACAACACAGAACATCTAGACCGCAATGTAAATCAACTGCAACACCTGACCTTGTTGCCTCGATTAAAATGCGTATGTCTGCTATGTATAGCAAAAGTTTCAATTCTCGCGAGCGAGCGTTCCTATGCCCGCTGTACACTAGACAAAATGACGTCAAATTTATGTCGAGGGCTCGATTGCGTGTGTCTTAGTTTCATTTCTCGCGAGAGCCATTTATGCATGCTGTACACTAGACTAAATGACGTCAAATCTCTCGCGAGACTTGGCACGATTGCAAATACGTACGACGGAAAGAACGCAATAATACGGAAGTAGACACAGTTTTTGCGAATCGCCGAGAGAGAAGCGCAGATTAAACAAAAGACTAAAAAACCCACGTTTTTTCTTTATTTTACCATATTTTTTAAACAAAATTCAGTTTCGCCGCTGTGGCGAATTAGGATCGATTTTTTTTTGGCCACTTCGGATTTCGATTCGCATTGGCGAACGTGGCAAATGGGCAGCGCGAACAGTGTTTTGTTAGTGGATACCGGGCAGACATAAGGCGGCGTTGGACCGCTATTCGATGTAAATGAACACACCTGTGACGTCACAGACGGCCAACCATTATCCCCGCTATGGGCGTGACCTGAGTGTCGCAAAATGACCCCATGAAAGCCGCGCATAGAAATATCAAAAAAATTAACACTTGCGCGTACTTTTAGGTTGCAATTCTGTTGCGAGTGTAATAGTATTGACCCCCTGGAAGATATTCAGTCACACGAACGGGACCATTTCACCAGATCTTTAAGCTCTTGGTGTAAGAAAGAGTTTTACCATCTTGGTTTTTCGAATATCCAATTTTTTATTATCCTCCTATGAGTTAACACAAGGATATGGCCATTTTGAATTTCAAATATCGGTAGTTTTTCTCTCCGGTACCAAAATTTGCACAGTGAGCCCCGATATTTATTCTTGATTTTGAAAGAACGGTTGAAAGATTTCTTGAGGAAAGTTTGAGCAAGAGCTTAAGTCTTTCACCTCCGAGTGTCACTTGTAGTTTACGGATACTCTGTAGTAAAATCAAAGAATGCCAAATAACCTCCGTCACTATTTATGACAAATAAACAGAACGTACGACGTAAAGACTATGTACATGTAACCATACTGCCAGTTTAAATGACCAAGGTGTGTTGAAATAATCTCTTTCCTCGACGATTACGTCCATTCGTGCAGATCATAAACCCTACAAATGTGCAGATTAAGCAGTGGTGAAAATTAATGCTAATAGCTAATAGCCTTATCAAACGTGACGCCAGCCAGGCTGCCATCTCCCAGCTGCGTGCAAATAGTACATGTAAAATACTTAGTCTTGTCAAATGTTTGGAGTTTCTAAACTTTACGTAATTGTAAATATTGTGAAGGCTATATATAAAGCAATAATAATCCGATATATCGTTTGTTGGAAAATCTTTTCACTTCAAGGCCGACTTTTTACTCTTTAGCTACCTTAAAAATTTACAAGGCTATAATTATCGATCTGTTGCCGTGTTTATCATTATTAATATATTAGCTCCCTAGGAAATACATGTAGTTTGAGGAAAAGACAATTGTGTACCTTACTCGACGACGTGCAATACGGCGAAGCTTGATTTGCAATGCATGTTTGAGAATATTTGCGCAATTGACGGATTCGATACTGCCACATCTAATTGGTCTTTTTTTCACTTTGGACATTTACTTGCCAAATTATTTGACCACAAAGTGAATGAATTCTAGCGTTTTATCATTGTGTAATCCCGGGGCGTAGTGCATTACTAGCATTTTCCTTTCGACGTTTCCGTTGGATTGTTGTACCAGCTTTCGTTGCATTACAAATCATTTTGCTTAATTCGTTATAGATAAATAGGTTGACGTTAAGTTCGACCTAAGACCATGCTCAAAATGTACGACTGTCGTCAACCTTGCACTGTTGCAGCCTCGTATGGTGCCCAGCCCCTTCCCTTTCAACCAAAAATATTTCACCGCGACTTGGTTCAAGTCGGTGAATTTCTAACAAATAGAATCATTTGTAGTAGTTTCTCTTGTGTCTCTCCTGTTCCATACAAACCTATTTGGAATTTGGCAGCCCAGGCCAAGTTTTACAAGCGATTGAACGCGTTACCTTTGAGTCTGCGCAGTAGTGAGTTAGTTGCCGCCAGATTCACCGGGAGTCTTTTTTTTAGGGTCTATGGTCCATCCCACTCACACGTCTCAAATTAAAACAGAACACAAATAATCGCGTTTAACCCTCACAAACATTCAAAAATCATAGACTTTAACCAAGTCTAGGTCTGCCTGTGAATAGCATGGCTTGCTGAATTTATGTAGTACTGAGAGAAATCGTCACTCCTTTTATTCTGACGACAAGGTAGTGGAGTTATCGCTGCACATCGGGAGAAACTCGTTGCCGATTGCGTTCACTCACTCTACGCCTGGGAAAATGCTGAGCAAGATCGCATGCCAAATAGCATAGTTATGATCATATAATGGTCAATTTACAAGCATTTCACACAGATAGTACCGTCGCAATCTCTCGCAAAACAAGCGTTAGCGTCTCCGCCTCACGGATAATTGACAATTACCAATAAGCCCGCCCTCCCGTTCGTGACCAATCATCAGGCGAGACAACCTGCTGTTGTATACAATGCATAATGCAATGCAGTGTTCACTGGGGGCATACTGAACGGCTGGCCGTTCAAGCTGGCCGTACACCGTCTCCATGTTCAAAGAAACTGACAACCCTGCCACAAAGTCTCCAACAGTTAGGCCATGGAGGTAGCTCTCTGCTACCTCCATGGTTAGGCTAAGTGTGTGTCCCCATCATGAAGCATAGCTCCATGGTCCTATCCATGTGTTGACATTGTTGTACACCATGTATATGTATACCATGTATCTCTCCTTGCCAGGTTGAAGAAAGTGATCTCGAAACGCATGTACAGTTTGGGTATAATATTAGGGCTATCCTGGAAGCAGTCATTTCGGTGAAAGACGCTGGTGGCAATTGAGTGCATTTTTCAGTATCAACTTTTACCTATAGAAATATATTACAGCCCCAGGATTTCAGCCAGTTTAGAAATGTGCAGCTCCTTTGTGAAAATGTTCTTTATTTTCCAACTTGTGGTATTTCATAAATCGCGTTTCGTTTATAGCAGCGGTACGATACGAATTATCCTGGCTTTTGTTTATTCCGCGACGCAGAAATAAAACAAATATTTCTTTAAAGCGAAACAAAACTCCAGTAGATTTCACCATTTATCCCTTCCAAGAAATACAGCTCGAACTTTCCGCATACCTGCACGCGCCGACGACCACGACCTGGGCGCAACGAGAAGAGAACTTGAAGTAGACCACGACCCCTCTACAAGGGACCGTGAGTAGTAATGGGCCCGCGCAATGGCCCATGGGAGGAGCGTGCGTGACGTCATTGGCGATACAGACATGTCAACATTGTGTGGAGCCGGCCGAGTACTGTGAATATGCGTTTTTACGAACGCGCTGAACCACAGACCCTCGAGAAAAACGTTTTCCTCGAGGGTCTATGGCTGAACTCAGCGCGCTCGTAAAAACGACCATTGAGAGATCGCACGGCATAATTTGATATCAAATATTACTGTTGCCCTACTGAAATCAAACCATACCAATTTGAACCAAGATATGCAGGGAAAGCAATCAGAGTCCCCGGAGGGACTGTGCTTGTATAGACCCCGCACTGCAGGAGTGAAGAGACTATGTGACACTTTGATCCTTTGACGCCACGTTTCGAAAACATAGTTTCCTTCCATCAGTCGCTTAAAATCCATTTTTGGTTTGTGAATCGTATGGAATGATTGACTGATTGATTGTTAACATGTTGTTCCACTGAAGTTTGTTTTTCAAGGGGGAAAGCAAGAATGTCTACGGTTTGGTCTGATTGTTTTTGTGTATGCTCAATTGGAGTTCAGTTATTGTTACTTTCGTGAAGTTTGGAGCGGCATGTATAAGTGTATTGCTTATATTTCTATTTCTTTTGTATGCAATTATTGGTAGATTTGAAGCAGATATTAAGTTCACTCCACTTTTCTATCAGAGCTCAAGTTGATTCTCTCAGTTCTGATTTCGTTGTGAAAACTAGAATATTGTCCATTGTATTGTTTTTTTTTTGTTTTGTTCAAGTTCTTCAAGTTACTTCTTGTGTTATGTTCTGTTTCTCCGACAATGTGGTCTATTTCACTCTTTTTGTATTGTCGTTTTTGTAGTATTTCACTAAATTGTGTTACTTTCTGTGCAAAATCGGCTTCGTTTTGCACGCCTTAATGTATCGTAACGTTTCGCCTTTAACAAGACTAAGTCGCACTAAGGAAGTCGAGCTTGGCCAAATCTGTAAGATTGCGAACTCTCGATATATCGGATCATATTTATCCGCGCGATATGATAAATCTATAGTTCGTATCAGTCTATTTTTTGAAGTTGGGGTCGAATCGAGGAACTCGGGCTTGGTCAGATAGGAAAGGTGATGAAATCTCCGATATATATCGGACATTTATCCATGATTTGACAAGTCTAGTATGGTGGACTAAGTAAGTCGGGTTTGGCGAGATCTGTAATTCCGATATATCTGATATTTACTCGCGATTTGAAAATTTAGTATCGTCTACTTTTGTAAAGAAATGAATTTCGTGCAAGACCAGGCCAGACTACCGATGTCCTATTGTCATCCCGACGAAATCCCGATCTTAAAGTGTATTCCGTGCCAAGATTTAAAGGGAAAATGTATTAAAATGCGCGAATAAATTTGTAATAATGATAATCATGAAGAATTCTTGACTACTGTCCATCGATGTTGTTTTCTAAACTTAGAGTCGGACAGAGGAAGTCTGGTGTCAGATGTTTCAGTTAGTAAAATCTCCGATATACATAGGATATTCACCCGCGATGTGACAAGCCATAGATCCTATGTTTAAGCATCGTCCAGTATCAGAGTTTAAGTCTGAAATCGCCGATATTTATCAGGTAAATATCGGCGATTTCTCACATCCGGCGTGCCGAGACACCATTGGCAATAAGTCATTCTAGTATCGTATGGTATCGATATTAGAATCCCAAAATTGCTGATATATTTCGGGTATATATCGGCGATTCAGCAAACCGGGGCTGTCGAGATGAGAGACGCTTTGGAGTATTGTCTAGTATCGATATTAGAGTCCCGAAATCCCTTGCAAAACAATCATCATTGAAATTTGCGGAGCATAACTTTGCATCTTTGACAGTTTTTTAACATTTTATTAACTCGCCCGAGTTTCTTGTGCCATTGTCTTCGAAAAAGCTGTTCTGTGCGAAAACGGTAAAAACTAACACCCGTTTTTATTCTTCCTTGAGTCATTCTTGCACCCACTTGCACAACGGTAAATCATTTTATATGCTTACGGAGCATTTGATGAAAAAGTTGTAACGTGCAGAGATCAACAATCTACACTGGTAAGCTGCAAAACACGTATCGGCGATGACGTCACGCACGCTCCTCCCACGAGCCCTTTCGCGAGCATTGGATTCCGGATAAATTCCGTCTACTTCAAGTTCTCTCTCGTCGGCGCATGCAAGTATGCGGAAAATTCGAGCTGTATTTTATTTAAGGGCTCCTTTAGAAGTGATAAATGGTGAATTCACTGGAGTTGTGTTTCCTTTTAATTTCCCAACGCCCGCGTTGTATTTTAGGCCTACTGTCAAATTTTCATTCCCAACATAAATAAGCGAATATTTCTCGTTCTTTCTTTGATTTTCCGATACATCATATCCTATTATTCTGTTTTCATTTCCCGACATTAATAAATGCGATTTCTTGGATTTACTTCCTCCATTTCCCGGCGCAAGCATCGTATTCAAGGTCTCTTTTTATTCCCTGAAAGTAAAAAAAACATCTCAAACCCTTTTCGTTTCCCGAAACCTACATCATATATTCTTTTCAGTTCCCTGCTTCTTGTATCTATTTTTTCATCTTTTCGTTTTCATTCCCCGACCTAGCTGTGAAAACTCAGATATCTGTGGCGGGACAGCGTGCGTCTATGCGGGTCATCGAAAGGTCAACCAAGCCATGGATATCCATGGCTCGGTTGACCTTTTGATGACCCGCATAGATGCACGCTACCAAGCCACAGACAGCTGCGTTTCCACAGCTATCATCGACCTTGATAAGACGAATATTTCTTGTACTATCTTTTATTTCCCGACGACTGTATCGTATTTTGTCTCATTTTCAGTTCCCGGATTTATGAAATATATTGCTTGTAGCCTACTTTCCTTCATCTCCCGATCGTATCAACCATATTCCTTTACATTTGCACTCAATGTATGCAACCAGTTGTGAATGATTCTTGTGCAACAAATTTACATGATCTTAATTCCAAATTTCAACGGTTGTTTCACAGTCCATTTCCTCAGATATCCACAAAACGCGTTTTCACGCTTGTTTTTCACTCCCCGTCGGTCTACGCATTTTTTCATTCGTTTAGCCTACTATTCAACTAAACCAAATATAGGATAGATTTCATATGATGTTAGCCCGCTTTCCGTATCCCATGGACGTAACTCTAGATCTTTTTACATTAATGCATAACTCTACCAACCTCGAGGTCTAAAGCCGAGGATCGATCGCGACGGCACCGAAACAATGATCACAGTCCTTCTTTCCACAGAGGGACTGTGCAATGATCAAGCGCCCGTGCCGTGAATACAAACGAAAGTTTGTTCACGCATTTTGCTAAGCACGGAACAAATATAAGGTATAATATAATGAACACAAAGTAATAAGGAATAAATTACATAAGGTATATTTCGACAAAATGTGTACTGTTATAGACGGTATGTCGCGAGATCAACAGTTCAGAACTTGGTGTTTTGTACATTTTGTAAACAAACCTGTGGCTGGGCGACACATTCTCGCGGGCCAGAGAATGATTGACGCTCGCTGACCGACGCAAAAATCTAAGCTGAGCTAATCTATAAGCGGTTGCTGTAAAGAGACGCGTGGTTTACGACGATGGGGCGGCATTGCACAATGTGATTATCATGGATGACTCGATATCACTTGTACGGTATCAGGTGAAGTGTTCATTCGGTATCAAAGTTTACTTCACATAAACATGGTCGATCGCTCAAAAATCATACATTACATTAACACTAAAATCCTCTAAAAAATGTCCATATTAGATGAGCTTTCCGATTGGTAGCTCTGCCATGCCTGGCAGGGGTGTGTGTTACATGTAACGGTGCTCGACCTAAACGGTACGCGTGTCAACGCGATGCCCCTCTGCGATGCCATTTACACCACCGTTTCAAATCACCTTCGACCGCTCCAAAAAGACCTCATTCTCCAAAACAAAATGTCCTTATCAAATTGCAAAATTCTGCTGTTTCTGTAGTAGTAAGTTGTCACGAAAAACTTTGTCTTTCTAATAAAGGGGGAAAACCGCTTCAATGTCTATCAGGCGAGTCAGCGACCGGACGTGATTAAATATTCACGATAAATATAGTTGACCCGGTTTCTTCGAAAGGTCACTCAAATTCTCAGAAATTGCTGTTGTAACATTAGATGACGACATTGTTTAATTCCTTATATGGATGTGAAGTGAGTTGAATGGATTGGTAAGCCAGGTGACAAGTAAAGGCGGCAAGTGCCAAACTTTGCCTGATCGAATTCATCGCAGAAAAATATCGGTCACACTTAGGATTTGCATAGGTGCTATGGAAACCGGCGGCCCTACGATTGGGAAATGCGAGCATGATTCCTGGTAGCCACACTGTCGCTGTGTCAACAGTGGAATGATTGCCGTATATCACCTCTGAACTCACGCGCAAAGTCCCTCCGTGTGTGGAGGGAGGGACCTAGACTCACGCTTCAATCGTTTCGGAACGCTTCAAAAGTAATCGAGGCTTGGCATTCCCGTGGCCAAGGACGTACATAGAAGGTAGAATTGACGAGTCCGTCGCCGAACTTTACATGATTTTGAGTACGTTTCAAAGCTAGACGGTAGTTGCATTATAAACGGCGGAGATTTACTAGTTATTTTGGTAGCTCTGTTGGTCCCTCTCGCTTCTACCTCCTTGGTTGAGAAGAAAGCGATTCAACAAGTACATCGCCTCCCAGTAATACGTCTTTCATTGATGTCGTCGTATTCAATCATCGTTCGTGAAAGCAGGCGGTAGACGTACGGGGGTCCCCATGGCTAATATTATCCTGTGCACACACACAGGTTTTATTGTTGAGCACACACAGCAGACGTGTCGTTTTACATCGGCCACAGCCACATTATATTAATTCAAG
This sequence comes from Ptychodera flava, assembly GCF_041260155.1. Taxonomy (NCBI): domain Eukaryota; kingdom Metazoa; phylum Hemichordata; class Enteropneusta; family Ptychoderidae; genus Ptychodera; species Ptychodera flava. Next base: position 4,538,856 of record NW_027248279.1, read on the forward strand.
GCAGGAATTACGAAGCTAACTTTTCTACCATTATTCCGTTAAATTTTGTTCACATTATTCTCAATGACACATGGAATAAGGACAACGACAATGGACGATATACATGCAAACAACACTACGTGAAATTTTTATTACATTCATCATGTACAAACAGACATTAACCCATACGAGAATACATGTACATACAATATTCGAGTTGAACTTGATCGAAAACGACCAACAGTACCATCGATGTTACTTTCATATGGCCTTTCAAAGTACATTTGTACATACATAGCTAGTTTCCATGAAATGAACCATGAAATGAACCATGAACTGATGATTACTTCGAATCCACGTTCTGTTTTTTGTTACAAGTTACACTATATTTCTGTCGTTTTAGAGAATTAGAAACACTTATTCTCCAGGTAGATCGAGTAACCACTATCGGGTTGTGCGATAAATCGTTCTGTCGTTGGAACGATCACCGGTAGGTGGCGCCAAGCTACCGGTAATTAAGAGCAAGCCTTATCTCAAAATACACGCACAGTTATGTTTACCTCGCATTTCACGTACAACGGGATCGTGAAAATCACATTGTACACGCGTTACGCAATACACGATCACTTTATTGTCCTGTGATTTACACGTTAAAATATCGCGGAAGTCCAGCGGAAATGGTTCAAAGACTTTTTTCCGGTAGGGTAGAACAAAGGCGATCCCAGGGATCGCGAGCAATGCCTTTAATTTGATATCCAAACATTTCAAGTTTTGGCCACCAAATTTTTACTGTTGATCTTCAAAATTGAAATTGGTCATTAAAAGAGACTACAGTCTAAACATTGAAAATTAAACCCTTTTGCAAATACAAATAGCACTTTTTGTTTGCAAGTGAAAAACAGGAAACAGAAACATGTACTTCGTTTTTTTTTTAGATGCGAGCAACGCTATTTTTTATATTTATGCAAGAATCATTATTATCACTAGTGCTATTAATATTAATTGAGGTTTTGCCAGCTGATTCAAACCTATCATTTGATTTCTCTTAAATATCACAGCACAGTTATTTCAGATGCTAGGCCAGTTGTTGAAATGTCTATTTTAGCTAACTGACTGCTATGCTAGGTGAATTACCAAGTGTTGTAGATAATGTGAGCTCAAGCCTCAAAAAGTAATGCATCACATTTAGTGACACTTACTATACTGGCAAATGTTGTTGATATAGAGATGTACTTGCACTGAAAGGCATTGAGCAGCATCAAGTTATCGCTATTTGGCATATTTAATGAATGATCATCTCCAGGAACCCCTTGTCTAACAAGTCATCGTTGATGACACAGTCCCCCACTTGTTAATGGTACTTTGATTACAGGTCCTCAGAGAGGATAGAGGCCTCTTCATTAGGTCTGTGATAAAAATACTTTTGAATAATTTGCTTGATACATGTCTGAGCTGTAGTTCAGGACATGAAAGAATCGTAATAAAATGGCCACATGGCGGCCTTATTGGATCCTATCACAGAACAAATCTATGTGCATATGTATGACAGACATCCAGCTCTATGGGTTTGCTCAGAATTAGATATATGCATAATTAATGAGGTACAGTATGAAGCATCATAAGGTCTCCCATCATACCATATATGAAGGGTGTAGCACTTGTGGTTACTGAGTTATGGACAAATATGTATATTTGAGGTCAAAGGTCACCGAGGTCACATGACATTTTGTCAAAAAAATTGTATTGCTAAGTTATCCCTATATACCAAAAATCAGACCTCTAGCTCTATTGGCTCGCTCAAAATTAGATATGCACATAATTAATGATGTACAATATGTGGCATCATAAAGTGTCCCATCATACCATATATGAAGGGTGTAGCACTTGTGGTTACTGAGTTATGGACAAATATGTATATTTGAGGTCACAGGTCACCGAGGTCATGTGACATTTCGTCAAAATAATTATATTGCTAAGTTATCCCTATATACCAAAAATCAGACCTCTAGCTCTATTGGCTTGCTCAAAATTAGATATGCGCATAATCAATGAGGTACAATATGTGGCGTCATAAGCTGTGCCATCATACCATATATGAAGGGTGTACCACTTGTGGTTCCTGAGTTATGGACAAATATGTATATTTGAGGTCAAAGGTCACCAAGGTCACGTGACATTTTGTCAAAATATCTGAGATATCTGCGTGAAAGGATGGACTCACGGTGGACTCATGGGCGGACATGACCCAATCTATTAGCCCCCTGGACTTCATCCGTTGGGACTGAAAACTGTGTCACTGCATCCTTTTTGCAATATGAATACAATGAGAAACTAAATTTTTATTTTTCTCGGCCCTATACATGGGAGTCTATGGACTGCCTTATACATGGGAGTCTATGGACTGCCTTATACATGGGAGTCTATGGACTGCCTTATACATGGGAGTCTATGGACACTGCCTTATACATGGGAGTCTATGGAGGTGAAAACTAAAAAGTCCTCTAACACGGCCAAATTTGATCGCATTGTGAAACAAATCGACGTGCATCTGTATGGGGTAGGGTACTATCCTTGTGCAAAGTTTGAAAGAAATTGACCTGGGCATCTCTGAGATATCTGCGTGAACGGACGGACGCACGGACGGACGCACACACGCACGCACGGACGCACGCACGGACATGACCAAACCTATAAGTCCCCCCCGGACACGTGACATTTTGTCAAAATATCTGAGATATCTGCGTGAAAGGATGGACTCACGGTGGACTCATGGCGGACATGACCCAATCTATTAGCCCCCTGGACTTCATCCGTTGGGACTGAAAACTGTGTCACTGCATCCTTTTTGCAATATGAATACGATGAGAAACTAAATTTTTATTTTTCTTGGCCTTATACATGGGAGTCTATGGACTGCCTTATACATGGGAGTCTGTGGACTGCCTTATACATGGGAGTCTATGGAGGTGAAAACTAAAAAGTCCTCTAACACGGCCAAATTTGATCGCATTGTGAAACAAATCGACGTGCATCTGTATGGGGTAGGGTACTATCCTTGTGCAAAGTTTGAAAGAAATTGACCTGGGCATCTCTGAGATATCTGCGTGAACGGACGGACGCACGGACGGACGCACACACGCACGCACGGACGCACGCACGGACATGACCAAACCTATAAGTCCCCCCCGGACACGTGACATTTTGTCAAATATCTGAGATATCTGCGTGAAAGGATGGACTCACGGTGGACTCATGGGCGGACATGACCCAATCTATTAGCCCCCTGGACTTCATCCGTTGGGACTGAAAACTGTGTCACTGCATCCTTTTTGCAATATGAATACGATGAGAAACTAAATTTTTATTTTTCTCGGCCTTATACATGGGAGTCTATGGACTGCCTTATACATGGGAGTCTATGGACTGCCTTATACATGGGAGTCTATGGACTGCCTTATACATGGGAGTCTATGGACACTGCCTTATACATGGGAGTCTATGGAGGTGAAAACTAAAAAGTCCTCTAACACGGCCAAATTTGATCGCATTGTGAAACAAATCGACGTGCATCTGTATGGGGTAGGGTACTATCCTTGTGCAAAGTTTGAAAGAAATTGACCTGGGCATCTCTGAGATATCTGCGTGAACGGACGGACGCACGGACGGACGCACACACGCACGCACGGACGCACGCACGGACATGACCAAACCTATAAGTCCCCCCGGACGGTGTCCGTGGGGACTAATAAACATTGATGTTTCAAGACTTTTTATCCAATCGCCTGATTGTATAAGAGTCCACCTTATGTCAGAGACAGACAGCAAAGAAACTAAAGTATAGGCCCTGATGGCAGTTTTCTACGTTGGCTATTGATTAATATCTGTGTACTGGTATATAGGGGTGGGGTTGGGGGGTGTCGGTAAGTATGAGCCGAAATTAAACATTTCTTCTGCCATTAGAATAGGACCTGTGCACTCACTATATCTGGTAGTATACTATGTACATCTTCCATACCATCCATGTATATTGTAGCTACAAGGTCATTGGCACTATTTTTTATCCAGGGCAAAATTCCTGTACAAAAACGTAGTGTGTGTTGTGTTGACCCCCCAAATTACCTTATTGAATCCATCTGTCAATTGAAATTACATTTTAATGTTTGACTTCACACTGATTATACATGGTTACATTATAATTAAACCACTCAGCAGTGTACTAGGGGTATATCAAACCTTTTACTTCAGTCGAATCCAAATCAGTGTAATCCACTGGAAAAGGGGTACGGACACTACATGGGGGGTACGGACACTACATTTGGCCTATAATTCATATATATTTTTTTAAATGGTGATTGTCTAAGATGAATGCATATATCATTCATCTATACCAAGTACTACAATATGTATTTTACCTTTGTTTGCTGAAAGCCTAATATAGGTGTGGAATTAAATGGTGGGGTACGGACACTACATAAATTTCCGGAAAATTTAGGCTGAGTCTTTGGCAAATTCTTGAAAATAAAAGAATGGATGCTTATGACAGTAGAGTTTATTACAGTACTTAACAGATACCTGCAATGGATTTTAACAACATTTTACAAAATAACTATACATTAGAACCAAGTTATACACTGGGTTAATTGTCCATAATGAAAAACGCAAAAATCCGTAACGATGGGCTATTTTTGGATTTATTAATGGTATTAATCAACTGGTGAATAGCATACCATGGCGTTACTTACCACTTGTATTAGACATCCTTAAGACCACACAGAAAAAAAACATGTACCTTTACTAGAGTTTACATTATGAAAACAGCATTTCTTAAAGTTGAAAAATGCAGTGTACCTTCGTAACAGTCAAATTTGACCATTTTCACACCACAAAAGATGCCATATCTTTGCCAAACATGGTCCGATTTTTGCAATTTTTGCTTTGATTTGCTCAGAAAATCTTACTCCAAAAGCTATCACAAGAGTAAATATATACTGTAAAATAGTTTTTTAGAATTTTTTCCGTAACACTCAAGAACAAAAGTTGGTACACTCAATTGTGAAAATGCCGAGAAGGAAAACCAACGTCGCATCGTGGCCTTGAGTGAGAATAACAATGGCGGATGTGCGGAGTGGGACTATTCTATTTAGGTAACGGGGGTACGGAGGGACACAGATTCATGAAGGTACTGGCAAAACGTGCCATTTTCCTAACGATGCTGTCGCGGGAACTTCAATGTCTCATTGTTGTAACACCTTTTTAATAGTTTTTCTGATCGGAAAAGTAATTTTACTAGCTGTAATCATCTATTATACGCGCATCACCTTTCTTTATCGGGGTTTAAGTAGGGTAGGCATGTAAAGTAAAGTGAAGTAAGCCTTTATTGAAATCCTATCCCAATTGGGGATCTTGATCATAAAGTACAATATAGGTTTTGCAAAATCAACAACAAAAGAGTATATATAGATGAGGATGTAACATGTTCATCAATATTTTACTCTTTTCATTTTTATTTTGGTCTGAGTTCAAACAATTTTCCCAAATCACATAATGATGATTTGATTGTTCTTGAAAATGTTCATAAGGTCTTGTGTGTCTCTGAATGTGTTTTTACAAATGTTTAGTTTACTTAAAGATCATGTCTACTGTCCGTGTAGCCTTTGCAGTGAAAAAAGAAATGTATAGTCTCATGTATCTCTGTATATATATATATATATATATATATATATATATATATATATATATATATATATATATATATGTATGCATTTATGAATGTATTACATCAAAAACTTGAAGACTGAAGCATATTTCTACCAGCATTTAGTATGTGTGGCTAATGAAAGTTGCGTGTGGCTAATAAAATGAGGACCAAATTAGCCACACCGAGTAAGTGTGGCTACTAACTTGAAAATCCTACCGCTAACCCTGGCTTTTGATGAGAAACACAATAAATGACATCAAATAAAATTTTAAAGCTACAGGCCATTCAATGATACGTCTCTGCAAAAATAAAACATTGTGTCAATGATACACACAGAGCACTGTTCTCACATCACTGTACACAGCGGTGTTCTCACATCACTGTACACAGCGGTGTTCTCACATCACTGAACACAGCGGTGTTCTCACATCACTGTACACAGCAGTGTTCTCACATCACTGTACACAGCGGTGTTCTCACATCACTGTACACAGCGGTGTTCTCACATCACTGCACACAGCGGTGTTCTCACATCATGTGAACACAGCGGTGTTCTCACATCACTGTACACAGCGGTGTTCTCACATCACTGTACACAGCGGTGTTCTCACGTCACTGTACACAGCGGTGTTCTCACGTCACTGTACACAGCGGTGTTCTCACGTCACTGTACACAGCGGTGTTCTCACGTCACTGAACACAGCGGTGTTCTCACATCACTGTACACAGCGGTGTTCTCAGATCACTGTACACAGCGGTGTTCTCAGATCACTGTACACAGCGGTGTTCTCACGTCACTGTACACAGCGGTGTTCTCACGTCACTGTACACAGCGGTGTTCTCACGTCACTGTACACAGCGGTGTTCTCACGTCACTGTACACAGCGGTGTTCTCACGTCACTGTACACAGCGGTGTTCTCACGTCACTGTACACAGCGGTGTCTCACATCACTGTACACAGCGGTGTTCTCACATCACTGTACACAGCGGTGTTCTCACGTCACTGTACACAGCGGTGTTCTCACGTCACTGTACACAGCGGTGTTCTCACGTCACTGTACACAGCGGTGTTCTCACGTCACTGAACACAGCGGTGTTCTCACGTCACTGAACACAGCGGTGTTCTCACATCACTGTACACAGCGGTGTTCTCACATCACTGTACACAGCGGTGTTCTCACATCACTGTACACAGCGGTGTTCTCACATCACTGTACACAGTGGTGTTCTCACATCACTGTACACAGCGGTGTTCTCACATCACTGTACACAGCGGTGTTCTCACATCACTGTACACAGCGGTGTTCTCACGATTCACTGCGCACAGCATGTTCTCACATCACTGTACACAGCGGTACATGTTCTCACATCACTGTACACAGCAGTGTTCTCACATCACTGTACACAGCAGTGTTCTCACATCACTGTACACAGCGGTGTTCTCACATCACTGAACACAGTGGTATTCTCACATCACTGTACACAGCAGTGTTCTCACATCACTGTACACAGTGGTGTTCTCACATCACTGTGCACAGCAGTGTTCTCACATCACTGTACACAGCAGTGTTCTCACATCACTGTACACAGCAGTGTTCTCACATCACTGTACACAGCAGTGTTCTCACATCACTGTACACAGCAGTGTTCTCACATCACTGTACACAGCAGTGTTCTCACATCACTGTACACAGCAGTGTTCTCACATCACTGTACACAGCAGTGTTCTCACATTACTGTACACAGCAGTGTTCTCACATTACTGTACACAGCAGTGTTCTCACATTACTGTACACAGCAGTGTTCTCACATCACTGTACACAGCAGTGTTCACATCACTGTACACAGCAGTGTTCTCACATCACTGTACACAGCAGTGTTCTCACATTACTGTACACAGCAGTGTTCTCACATCACTATACACAGCAGTGTTCTCACATCACTGTACACAGTGGTGTTCTCACCGTTGGCAACACTGCATACAGAGTCACACCAATTAAAATGGCAGCCAGTCAGAATGTGTGAAAGGATAATCACATACATAAAAGATTTATTTCAAATTAAATGACAATGAAATCAATCCATTTTCAGCGACTGTTACCGATGAATTATGATTTGATGAGGATGGAAACCAATCATTTTACAAACCACCGTACCTGGTCTGTGTTTATTCTCAATTACAGATGAAAAATAATACAAACCAATCATGTATTGCCTGGAGATGGGAGTGATTTAACAACGTCACTCAAAATTGCACAAAACATAAGAAATGCCAAAAACAAGATCTGAATAGTATCACCATGGTTACTTACCATACATGTATAATACTGCACTCGATGGCCCACTTGGTTCCTCATGGTGAAAAGTTGTTTACAATTTTGTTCCATTTCTGTTGAAATAAAAGAATTCAAGTATCTGGATAAACTGACATTTACAAATTGAATATATATAGTTACTGTAGCAGTATAGCTAAAAAATTATTTCAACTGGAAGGCAATATCGGGTACCGGGTATGCTTGACTCTGCACTTTGGATGAACGATATACATGTACCGGCACATTAAGAAAACTTTCTCCTGTGTAGAACAATCTCAAAAGTTACTGAGTATCTGAAAGATTAGTTGATCAACATCACCATGATTCAGTATTTTTTTTTGTTTGGATGATTTGCTTCATGTTCACACAGTGGTGCGTCATCCAGAACAATCTTTGACATATTATGACATACATGTACCCATGTATGACACGGCCAGCCACAGGTACCTGTCTATTATCTAATTAATTGTATGTGCTTTCTTTAGCAATTGTATACCAGTATTGCAAACAATATAGGAATAGCAAGTCTCACAAACTGCAAAACATTTTTGAAATTGAAAATTATGTACTATTTATTGTGTACTTTCCAGGGCTGATCAGAGAGTCAGGTAATACCTTGACCTTTGACCCATACAAAACATGCACTCTATTTGCTTTTACAAGGACATGACAAATTGCTGGGTGACTTGTCTTGTACACCTGTAACAGTCATTTCACCTGATTGTGTTACTGCTGAATTGCCTATTGAGTTGCTAGCAATAAGTTAAATACCGTGTATATAAGTCCGCCTTCAGAAATTAAATCAAGTTTTCAACTGTTTCTTTGCCTTCATCATTTAACAACCATGGTGACCTGTGCAGAGGGAAACTGGTTTGAAAGGCCAGCACCTGTAACTTTTGATGATTTTTGATTCATTTTGTTTTTATGTTAACTGCAGTTTAATTCTTGTGCTATACCAAATTTAGTGTAGAACATGTTTAGCATGGTGTAGAACATGTATAACATATTTTGGTAGTGTTAGGCTTGTCAACTGAACCTGTACTGCTACACATACCTGCATGTTGACTGTTATTGTTGACAAGTGAATTCTTGTCCAGAGTATTAGGCAAAGCTATCACACAGAGAAAAATGTTTTGGCAGGAGTGATAGCACTTTATCAAGGCATCGTAGTGGTGTATCATACAGTCACAGGTTTGATTCATATCTTCAAGGGAGGGCAACATGTTACCAAGGAAACACTTACTATCAAAGTTGGGATGCATGGTGTCATAGCAGGCTGGAATAAAGCACAAACCCGTTGTGGAATCATACCACACATTGGCAATGTGGTACAATGGTCCCTGAGGGTCCACATCAGCAACCCCATAGAACTTTATTGAGCTTTTAATAACTTTAAAAAACAATTGAAATTCCAGTGAAAAATGGGACAGTCTCTAATGTATAGTGTGTTAGCTCCCTTGTTTGTTTGTTTTTTGGGTGTATGTTATGTGGGGATTTCCGATTAACGGTGGTCGGTAGGAGGGAATTTTTCATTTGTTAACATCAGTGTACATACACTGTGCCGATGATGAGGAGGAAGTTAGCACTGCAGGTGGCTGATGGGTGATGATCTAACTACGGTACATGTACCGGTATACGTACCAGCTGGATTGGCTGTTTGTCAAGCAAGTATAATATTAGTCTGGTTCCCTGACCCATTTCCCCGGTAGAGGGCGTGGGGAAATATAGGGTCAGGTACCGGCTAATGTAAACATGGACGCTATTGGGTTAAAATAAAACAAGCTGTGATTGGATGAAAGTAACACTTGTTTTTCTCATGTTTCTTGGGTTTTGCACTTTCAGGCTCACTTGACACCAACTTCTTGTTTGTACCACAAATCCGTGGAGGTAGAAAGAAGAGACTTTTTACCTCCATGATTTAGCCACTGTGATTTAGCACACCTCATGATACTTTTAGAACGTCGACATGATACCTGGCATTTTTCACGAAATTCGGACACCATTCTATCCATCGAAACCAATCGTCGTTCACAGTTCCAACAAAGTTTGCTTTCAATTACATTAGGCCAAAAAAAAATATGTGCTGTTCCGATTACATGGTTTTCAAAAATAGGGTAGGTATGTAGGAAATTTTTTTTTCATTTTTTTTTTATTTCTCAATGTGCATTTTTGTACGCGTTCAAACACACTACCAGTGAACAATTTCCTCATGAAACACTCAATTAAATACCGATATATTAAAAAAAATATTCATCAGTAGAATTGAAGTGTGTGGTTTATTAGACTGTCACGGAAATTTATATGGCTGAATTACGATTCTTTGACAGGAAAGTGAATGTTTATCCACAGGTAAATCCTCAGCTTTTTGCAGTCACTCGCAAGAAAAACACACATACTTTACGTTGAAGTTGTTTGTAGCCTCGTCAACCTGTATATCTGTCTGCTGTACTTCCAACCACGGCCCAGCAGCATCACTGGCACATTCAACTCGAATAGAGTACATTTTACATTCAGAAAAACCTGGATGGTGTTCCTCCAAATTTCTTCGAATGTTTGGTTCTGTTTAACAGAAGACAAAATCGACCTTTCTTCGCCATGATCGCTTTGCGAAACAAAACTGAGTACACGTTAAGTCCATCACGAGCCACCATTTTGTTTGAGACGAGGCCTGCTATAAGTAGGGATACCAGGCCCTTTTTTGTTCTTGGTTAAACTTACTTGAATTGTATGTTTTCTTGAAGATCTTGTCTCAGGATTTAAAAAACTGTTTGAATGATGTTCTATCTTGTCTACTTCCAGGGTTATGATTTTTTAAAAATTAAATATGCTCATTTTTTTTGACAAATGGTCAAAAAATTTCAACATATGGCTAAGAGTCATTTTGTGGGTATCCCTATGAAAAATATAGTTGTAATAATATTGATTCTCTAACTAATCTGCTTTAAAATACTTTTTGTGCAATATATTGTAAGAGTACGGTATAAGGAGCTTTTGTTTTCTTTACACAGAGACATGAAAATGCCAAAATTTTGTGAGACAGAGTTGAAAATTGGACGGCACTGTGTATACTACCAGTCAAAAAGCTATTTTTCGCCATTTTCAAACTACTGTAACTTTCACAGTTTTTAAGCTAGCTCTGTCAAATTTGAACACTTAATTTGAGAGATAATGCAAAAGAATACATGCATTTTAGATTTGTAAAATTACTTGAAGTTTGTATTTGAGATACACTGACAATCAAGGAGAGCCAAAAATGTTGGACGGAATGTCAGTAAAAATAGCCACTTTTCCCCATTTTCAAACAGCTGTAACTCTCAGAGTTTTTACGCTAGCTGTACCAAATTCTGGACAGTTAAACTTGAGTAATAATAAAAAAGAATAAATATATTTTAGATCTGTAAAATTTCTTAAATGTTACATTTGAGAAATTCTGATATAAAAAAAAAACAAAAAACATAGGAATATGAATAAAATGTCATTGTTCAACTGATCAACTCACAGTACAGAATAACCCCCCTGGAGCTGTCCTTTTTTACACAAGAATATTACTCCCCCCCCTAAAAAGCTGTCATCTTGTTGTACTCAATTTTCCTTTAGCATTGAAATCTAGAGTCAGGGTTATGATTTTTTCCTTTCCTTCCTTAGATTTTTCATTCTCCTTCATTTGCCCGTCTTTCAACTTGTCTTGTTTATCGATTCCCGATTCCTGCACTACCCCTGTCTGTCATTTTCCCCAGTTTACGTTAATGCTGTTTAAAAATAAAGTTGTTTACATCGCATGCTGACTTCATTCCCATACATCATTGAAAGAGTATTCATTTCTGTTGTCAAATATCATTTTGTAAATTTTGTGTAACATCAACAGATGAAAATGAACACAGTTTAATGTTCGCAAAACTACCAGGCTGAGGGTTAACGTTTGAAAACAGCTGATTGTAGCGTTGGCAGTTCAACGAAGTACGTACGTACGGCAAATTCACGGTAAATTCCGAACGCACAGACTTTGAAACTACTCAGAACTGACCTGAACCACACAGTTTTTGGTGTACGGGTTTATATTTTAATGATAGAATGACTATAAAAAGTAAAATTGACCAAAATTTGCTCGATTCACTATCACAAAACACTTCCGGGCTTTCACTTGGCCTGCATAATGTGGCCGCGCTGGGCATGGCGCGGTTCGGAAATGACAACAAGAATGTAAATGAAAGATTACATCAGAAAACGGCCATGAAAATGCTTCAAACTTTCCACAAATTGAATATAACAGTTGCTGTTTGGTATACTAACTCCGATCACTGAAAATTGTCCCTGCAATTTAGCGACAACCTACCTACAAAACGCCGTTTAGGCACTGAACAACATACTGTAACGAGCCATTCCATTCTAACATAGGAAGTATGTGGCCTGAGAAATGTGCGTGCCGCAGTACGCAGGCACGCTGTATGGCGAAAAATAATGTTTGATTTTGAGCGCTAAAATGACACAATTTTTTTCTTTATTTTCAAAAAATATCCCATGGTAGAACGAGCAGTTGAATTGGAATTTTTTTATCGAAAATTTTATTGAATTAGACCTAATACTTTTTGAGATACAGCAGTTTGAAAACCGGAAACCGTTCAGCAATGTTCAGTGTGCAACAACTGTCAGTGTCATGTCGCAAGTTTTCATATGAGCGTCTGGCATCCCTACTATAAGAATGACGTATTAGTTCTCGCGTGATTCACGCGATTTGTCATAGTTCTCGTGTGATTTCATGCGTTTCACGTTTTTTCATATCGTTATTTTTACTTCCGGGTTTACGAGGCTCTAAAAAGTCTAGGGTCGGGGGGTTAAAATTGGGTAGGTCGGGTTATCGGAACAGCACATATTTTTTTTTTGGCCTTAGCTGTGATATCGCAGCAGTACTTGTGGCGTGTATCGAACGTGCTCTGGTCATTGGGGTCACGCAACAGTCGGCGATGACCTCAGTGACCCTAGCGCGATCGATACACGCCACAAGTACTGCTGTGATATCACAGCCACACTTCAATCACCTCTATTTCCCTGTACTTCTAGATTAATCCTTTCAGTTTATTTTTCCCGTCTCGTGTGCCAATGTTTTTGGTTCGGAAAGCAGTGTTCGAACATAATTCTGATCCAGTCGAATTTTGACAGGCGTTTTCATGGTAGCAGCCATATTATTTGTAGCATGTCTGTCAGGTGACTAACCTCCGCCATCTTGAACAAAATTCTGTTCAAGATGGCTACCCGGTACCTGACCCTATATTCCCCATGCCCTCTACCGGGGAAATGGGTCAGGGAACCAGACTAGCATAATATGTATGTCATGGCATGCATATGAGATGGTGATAATGAGTACACGAGGTGGATGTGGCTTTCATCGGTGTACCGGTAGAGTTGAAGTGCTACTGTAGTATTGGGGTGATATGAGACCACAGAAAAATACATGTAGCTTACCCAATGTAGTAGACATGGCCAAGGTCTCTGTGACCTCAATTCATCCAAAGAAGTTTGCTATCGGTAAATTACAAAACATTAACAGCCAGGACAAAAACTACATGATGCTCCATGATGTGACTGCATTGTGACTGTGAGTGTCTGTAAAATGTCAAACAAACACAGAAAAGAGTAATTAACACATACCTGTCAACATATTGTGAGGTATCTCTTTGTAATCTAGCTGTTCTACTTCTTTCATTCAACTGTCTGGAAAATGACAGTGATGTAAAGTGACTGCAAATAAACAAATATGACTTCAGTTTTTCAAGAAAACTTGGTCAAAATTAAGTTACTTTGTTCAAAAATTGCCATGTAATCCTCTAGGTGCCATTAAAGTGTTCAAAAATTATGAAATAATAAACTCACAATGAAGTGATTACAAAATTTCAGACTAGTCTTTGTAAATTTATTCATGGTATCAAAAATAATTTGGTTATACAAAAGAAATTGATCCTTGATAAAATTTAAATAGCTCCTTATTTCTGTGACTAACATTTAAGAGCAATTCAATTCAGCTTGTTTCCAAGCTGACATAATTTTCATGACAGTTGTCCAATGGAGATGTTTAACTACAGTGCAACAACTTTTGATGAAATCAGATTACTCTTTGAGAGTGCAAGACAGTCCCCCGGATGACTACAATACAAAACCACTCACATCACAGTACAGTGTTGTCAGACAGTGTTAAATGTATCAGCACGGTGGTAATGACGTCCAAACAAGCAGTGAAAATAAAAGACTTCAAGCATTATGTGTCATTGTAAGGAAAATTAAGGGACAACAGTTGTAAAGCTGTACTTTTTTCAGCATTTTGTTCTGTGTCATTTTTACATTTTCTTGTTCTGCCTCTGCGCACACTTTGAAGCCTATCACTCACTGAGCAAACTCTACCTTTATTGCATTTATAATATGCCTAATTGTTGTTAATGTAGTAAGTGCCTTGAAAGTGAAAGACTTAAACTTTTACTCAAACTTTCCTCAATGATCTTTCAACCGTTCTCTTTCAAAATCAGAAATCAAAATTTGGGGTCACCGTGCAAAATTTGGTACTAGAGAAACAAAGTACCAAAGATTTACCAATATTTGACATTCAAAATGGCCGAAATCCTTGTGTTCAATCTTTGGAGATAAATAAAATTTGCTATTTTTGAAAATCTAAGCTAATGATAAGTTTTCTTACACCAAGAGCTCTAAAATGAACCCTCACAAGTGGGGGAAGTGGCATATCAGAAAAAAATTGTAAAAGATTGAGATTCCGAATATCTGTCCCCGAGGTGCATTCTACCTTAATAGGAAATAATTAAACTAAATTAAAAATTAAATTAAATTCCAGTCATCAATATCAATGTGGATACAGGGATTGTCACAAGCTGAACACTATTTATTTCTAAATATTCTATTTTTCCAGCCCCTTTCAGCCGTACAGATCAAATATCACCTCAGAAATCAATGGTCTTTGAGTCAGACTATTCTAGTGAATGGGTGGAGAGATGTGACCATGAAACAAGATAACAAACAAAAATACTGTAAAAATATCAAAAGTATAAGCTATAGTGTAACATTAATTCTAACATTTCATTGGCAACTGTGGATAAATTCAATGAAAACAAAGTTTGGTATTTGTGTCTTTTTCTGTTGCATGCTGGATACTGTCTATTGAGCATTCATTGTCATGAAATTATAAAATATGATGCCCACAATAGAAGTTCACTTGTTGCCACTGTTGTGTTGCAAGAAAACATTGAGAAACAGTATCTTTTGTATGGTAACCAAAATGTTCCCCTATATCTAGGCTTTCAGAAAAATCAAATGTATAATTTACAGGGGTTCTGTCAGCTTATTAACCACCAGAGAACTGTGGCTTAACCCTTTCACCACCATGGTTTAGCCCAAACCCATTGCTATCAATAGTGATTGTGGACCTGTTTACAGGGAATTGGGGGTGAACAGGTTAAAAAGGTCAATTTCTTGTCTTGGAACCTTAAGTAGTTTACTACTTTTGAACTCATACATTTACATGGCCTCTAGATATAGAAAACAACTGAAAAAAAGTATTTCAACAAACTCTTCAAAAAGTGCCAAAATACAAAATAAAGTGTGCCTTCAAAATTATATGTCAACTTCTGGACCACTGGAATGATCGGTTTGGTAAGATAAGTGAACAGCAAACAACATAGCATTTTTCGCAAAATATTTGCTCTCTACTCTCAGAATTTTTTAGGTGGAAAGCAGAGGACAACGGGCAAAACTTTTAAACTGTCAAGAATGATTGACAGCAAAAATCAAGGAGAGAGTAACTTATTTTACCCTTGTTTGTGTTATTTTTGATAAATTATTCATATTTTTATTTTAATCTGTTTTAATAACATTATCAGGATGAATGTTGAAGTAAGTAGAGTTACAAATTGCCCCTAACCTTTAGGTGCAATAATATGACATTTTATGACACCTAAACATTGATTTCAGCTTTGAGTCTTGTGGTGCAGTTAAGAGTTGAATTTATTTAGACCTAAATATTTAAGAAACTTGTTGCTACTGCATTTCAGGTTTGGTAACATTAAAAAATTGGGGTTTTTTTACTGCACCAGAGAAATTTCCATGTCAGCAGAAAATTTTCACATCAATACTTTCCTTGGTAAAAGAAAATAAACTTACCTGCAGCTCCTGTGAATAAATATTGACCTTTGACCTCTTCTTTACTCAACAGGTCAAAAATGGACATTGCAGGTATTGGGCAGTTGGGATTCTGGTACAGAGCCAGGACAGTTTAATGCACCACATGGTCTGGCATGGCATGGAGATCAGCTTGTGATCTGTGACACAGAAAACCATCGCATACAAATACTCAATAAGAATAAGGTGGTCATAGAAATTATCAGATTTGATGGTCAGTTTGACAAGAATTCAAGCCATGGGATGTGGCCATATCCCCTGATGGTCACTTCTTTATCACTGACATCGGTAATAACCAAATAATTATTTGTGACCAAAATAAAAAAATTATTCAAATTATTCCCCAAAGTGCAGACATTGAGGTTAGGAGCATTACTGTAATGGCAGCATTTATTTTTGTCACTGACAGCAAAGGTAAAAGTTTGATCAAATACAACATCAAAGATGGAAAACTTGTTGCAAGAGTCAGTGATCAATTCAGTGATCCACACTCTGTAATGGCTACTAGCAACAACCATCTCTTAGTGTCAGATAAAGACAAACATGTCATTCATGTTTTAGATTCTGATTTGAATTTTCTGAATTCATATCGCAATGATAGGTTAAAGTATCCACAAGGCTTGGATGTCGATTCACACGGCAATATTTATATTGGTACAAGGCTGAGTAATGGCATTGTAAAACTGAGATCTGATGGACAATTGGATTGTGTATTATTTGAAGGTGTTGTGTTTTACCCAGAGTTCATTGCAGTCAATGATGACATCACAACAACAATTGCTCTCACAGCCTGGATGTCGTCGTCTCGGTCTCAGTCCATCCACCAAATCATTGTATACTCTGTATCAACATAGATATGCATTACAATCTCATCAAAATATCACCATTTTTAACACATTTTTCACATCCTACACCCCAAGTTTGGACTAAAAATCTCTTGTCCTCAACTCGACACAGAACTTCATGTGCATCCGGATCAGAATTGTGAAAATTTTGGTGAAAAATTCAGGAATTTTTTGAAAATGCATTGAAAGCAATGGACGGTCTGCATTGGTGACGTCATCGATTGTTTTGTTGACTTCAAGTAAAGTAGGTCACTAGGTTTTCTCCATTTTTCTCAAAATCCAGAAATTTTAGACATTAAGTGTGGGCTAAAATTTCTTGTTGACAACTCGATGGACACGTTTATGGTGGTTGAAAACCAATTTTTAAAAATGTAAGTGAAAAATTTCTGACATTTTCATAAATGCATTGATTGCAATGAGCAGTTTGAATTGGTGACGTCACTGGAATGCCAGTAAAGTTGGTCATGATAAGAATTTCTCAATTTTTGGTAGAATTACAATATTTAGAAATCAAGTGTGGGCTAAAATTTTGTTGTGTACGGATCGCTAGACTTGTCTATAGTGACCAGAATCCATGATGAGAATTTTTTGTGAACAAAATATGAGTAACTTTTGATGAATGATAATGAATGAATGAAAACAATCAATTGATTCTTGAAAATGCAGTGTTTTAAAATTCAATCATTGAAATTCTTAAAATGGTTTTCGTACTAAAAATCGATTTACGTACTTTGTACCGATTGACTTTTTTCATAGAAAATAAAAATCGGCGATTTTATAATTTTCCAAACTGACAACAATGGAATATTTTGATGAGATTGTGTATTGGACTGTCCTGACAAACCATCAGATCTCAATTACACCAGAGACAAACGACCGGTACGGTTCATTTGTCAGTGAAATGTACTTGTAAAACATTACCTGTATATCCTGTGATAACTCCTGCATAATATGCGCTAGATATTCTCATCCAATGTCGATGGTATACTCCAAATCTGTACGTTTACATAGACAGAGCGAACAATGGCTGGCAAGAGGGGCCGGCCATTGATACTGCTGTGACTTGAGTGTTGTCGTGTTGTTTACGATTTTGTCACAGCGTCCTCTATGGTGGAAATTTACAAGACCTAACATTCGTTTAAAAGAGGGCGCCATAACAAGCGGCAACACCATTTTTTCCCCCAAAAAATGTATAAAGCTGTTGATAACGGAACCGTGGTTTGAATCTTTGTGTACTTAATTGTGGTAAAAACTGTGCATTTTCTAGTTACCCGACTTTAAGAAATGAAGTTTAGGAAGACTTCGGAAAGTACATCTTGTTTGACAAGGGCTGAAATAGTAGTAAACTTAGAGCCTACCCTGATATATATATATATATATATATATATATATATATATATATATATATATATATATATATATATATATATATATATATATATATATATATATATATATATATATATATATGCGTGTGTATGTATATACGTCTTTGTGAGCAATTCTTACAGTGTATTCAGACCATCTCAATATTTTCGTTCACAGGTACTTTTTCGTTCAAGGTCTGTGTATTTTAAATGCCGATGTTTTTTATATTTCTGCAGATTTACAGAGTTGTATGGAGTCAGTAAGGTTTTACAATGTATTGCTGTTACGTGACTACATTCACATTAAATAGTTGGAGGTTACTTAAGCAATAATGGACGAAAGCAGAGTGCAAAATTTGCTTCGGTCCATTATTGGCCGGGGGTACATTATTGCTATTATTTTAGTTTTGCTGTTGCCAGTGAATTTGAAGATGTAGAAAAACCTCCTGGGCCAAAATGCTGGATAATCGGATACATTATCAGTAATAATTTGATGGTATGACGTCACAAAATTCACGGGTATTGACAAAGCTATAATATAATGGAAGTTACATTCTACATATTTATCCTTTTTAAGTACGTATCATTTCATAGCCGTCTGTCGATAAAGTTTCAGTTTGTAATTTTTGTTTTAATCATTGTACAGAGAAATCAAGATGACTTGGCAAAAGTCTCTTTCATGACAAATACTTCTTGTATAAATAGAGGGCGAAATTACAGCACAGTAAGATATGTTTCTGTGAACACTAGTTGATAGTCACATTCTATGATTGAAAAGAATGCTTATCGTCATGATGCATAATTTTCATACAAAAGCATTTAATGTAAACTTTTTCTTCAGTTGAAGTTCTATTTCTTTTGAGATTTTGAAATCACAGTTCTTGGCATTCTATTATCGCCAGAAGTTTTGAAGATATTTTGTTAATTTTTCAAATTCCCTTCTTCCAAATCTTTATTAACGTATCTGTATATTACCAAAAAGCCTCTTTCTAAGTTATGTGTTGACCTTGTTTTAGAAATGAAGATTTATTTGTCGTAAAATTGTGTACAATCAATGATCTTTAAAGTAAAGTAGTCTTGTATTTGATAGCTTGTAAACATGTAACGATTGAGGATGTGCAATGTTTAATTACACATGTTAAAGACTCGTTTAATACAAAAAGACACTTTAAATCCAAAAGTTAGATTACATGCACATACAAGTCAAACACACAAATGAAACAGGAATACATATTTTTCTTTAAATATATCAGTGTATTTTTCAAAAAACTATCAGTCGAACACTACCGATATTCAAATAGTAGCAAATATTTAACCACATCCGTTCTTATCAAGTGTACCGGTAGAATATATTTTTGTTAATAAAATTGAGATTTATTACAAAATACCAGAAGATAATGCGTTGTGTTGTTAAAATTTGATTTCCGACAAAACACGTTATTTGTGATTGACGTGAACAGAGAGAGAGAGAGAGAGAGAGAGAGAGAGAGAGAGAGAGAGAGAGAGAGAGCTAAAACACTTTTTTCTCAGTGAGAGAGAGTACTCTTATTCTCAAGGTTTGCATCCATTAAAATGAAATGCTAAATCTACAAATGTAGTTCATCGACTTTGACCATAACGTGTCATTCTATGAATGCATGGCTTTTGAATACTTTCTCTGGGTTGCAAATGTATCGTCTAGTTAGATTGGTCTTCTCCAATCATCAATAATAGATTTTGAATTTTTACTTATTGAAAACTTTGATGAGTTTCCCAATCACACATCATTGATAAGCAACCGGCAATTTCATAATACTCGATCAAACTTTAAAAAATTGTAAAACTTTTGCAATTCTTGAATAGTATGCTACGACCCCTGCAAACAATGATTGACAGTAGTTAGATTACCGGTGGAAGAAGCCTACATACGATGTAAATATACATATGGTGTAAATCAATCAAATTCTCAGCAGGTGCAGCTCTCGGTGTATGACGATGAATATTTGGGGGGTAATACCTAAAACTGCGATAAAAATGTCACGAAACTTTTTCCTAGAAACACAGAATTTCTTATAACGGAAGCGATGTTGCTAAATTTTAAAGCTTTCCTTAGGTCGTCAACTCTTACCAAAACACTATATTCCTGAATACTAAACGTATTCTATGTGTAAGGCTAATAACAACTTGCAAATAAATTTTTAATAATGTTCCTTTCAATTGCTACGCTATTTATTTCAATTTTTCCCTGTAAACAAGCCAAATTATTGTAACTAATTATCAATGCATACTATTCTCGTACTCCTCATGTTTATAAATCATTTGAAATCAAGTTGGAGATAATTTAGCTTAAAATACTATTCACACAAGCAAAATTTCTCAACACTTTGTTTCAAAAGTATTGTCTAAGTCGGATGTAAACGACTACGAAATGATTTCTAAGTAGGAATTAACTTTGTCTCGTTTGTTACTGTTAGTGTTATAACAATATGAAGCTGACAGCAATTAGACACACCACAAAGCCGTCTATGCAAAATGTGTTCGTCAAAGATTTGTTTCCGTTAACACCGAGCGGATTGGAATTGTATTCTCTTGCTAAGAGCAGAGACGAACGTGATAGAAAAGATAACTGGCACACACGCACACAAGAAATCAAATGTGGTATGCGCAGAAATAGTAATACGTTTATTGTACATGAATATTCCAAGCCTGCGCAAGGACACATAGTATATATAATTCGATCGTCTTCGGGATTTTTCCTAGCGTGAAAAGAAATGCTTATAACGATCGGCTGGAAGTTGATATTTTTATGGGGCAAGGATAGTAGTTATCTTGGTCAACGTTAGCAGGAAAAGGATAAGCAGGGAATTTTCCCGATTAGGAGTGTGGAAAGGAAACTAGCGGGAACTGTCATCGTTATCGTATTGGCAGGGCATGATACCAAATGTTATACTTTCCTCTTGATGTTTTACCTTGTTCAAAAACGTTACAACATCATTTCACAGCTAATCCCACCTTTTGCTCACACTTTCTCGGCTGATAACCTTGCCCAAAGTAACATGGCGGAGTGACTCTCTACCACTGGGGCTGTTTGTGCTTGCATTTTAAAGCAATAGATCAGCTTATCCAATCAGAATTCTTCAACGGTAATAGTTACTGAAACCAACAAGCAATTGGCTGTGGTGTTGTCACTCCAAACCGCGGTATACACACAGAATAATATCAATTTCTTCTTCCAGCTCCGATCTTGACACTGTAACTTCTTTACGCTGTGGTTTTATTATCATCGCCATTGAATAATGCATTCTGCGAGACAGGAGGAGAAAGTAAGCCATTCTATGTGTAATTACAGTGGTCACTATTTAGTGTTCCAGGTATAGGTGTCAGTTAATTTGTATGGGGGTCTGTGTTTGCTGGAGGAAAATAGAATGTGTGAAAGCAACGCAACCATACACAGTCGGTAACACATTCTGTTAAATTATCCCTTTAATTTGTTTAAGTCAACCGGTACTCTATGCTTTAGACGACTGTCTTGACCAATGGTCAAAATTTGGCCATTTCGTTCACAAAACGTCGGTGTTTGTGACGTGTTTGTCCCAAGAAAACCACGACTGTGTGAGTGACCTTTTACGTGAACTCTTATGACAAGGACAGTACTGTTGGCTGTCTACGTCAACAGGATCACTTAACTGACAGCGAAGCGTGTTGACTGGAAACATACTTAAACGATTTCTACTCCGACAAAGACTGTGGAAAATGTAGTATACTTGAACAACAAGGGAACTTATGTGACATGTAAACGCAAATTATTTAGTGTGGCTTCCCTTTTGAGCAGGCTAGTAGTTCTGCGTACGATGCTGTGTGTTCCCGGCATTGTACAGACTGTGGTGGGAGACCGTACAACGCAACAAACACACGACATTGTAGGCAGGGCTGGATGAAGTTGACACTTGCGCACAGACCAAAGCTCAGACAAAGACTTTTTGTGTCCTTCGCCTGACGACCGTTGAGAGTATTCGCAGGTAGTATACCCAGAAGAACGCGGTCCTCAAAGATTAGATTGTTAAGCGGGTAATTCAATGGATATGACCGTCGATTGAAAATTTTTTCTCGAAGGAGTATAGTAGCTGAGCTTTCATGCCTTTTTTATACAATGAAATCACTGAACCGTCCACAGAGTGACCCGACCATCATGGTTCTCAGTGTGTGACAATAGAACTCCAATGTTGTTCCTTTGCATTGACAGTTTTCTTCTACTATGAAGAGATGTAAAGTGTCCCTAAACGTTAAAATGGATCAAGATAAACAGTAGTTCCTCTCAACTGCACTTGTGAAAAATCAAGTCACTTTCGTTTATTCCTCTCTTTCACTTCTGAAGGCGAAAATCGTGATTTTCTTAACATTGCTACATGTAATAGGTAGGTCGGTCTAGAAACTGTTTTTATTTCAATAGGGAGCGTCCTTTAGTGAGTTGAATGTTGCAAAAACACGCGTCATATTTTTGAAATAGGGAAGTCTAGGCTACTAACGCTGACATAGTCCTTGCGCTCGATATTTTTTCCGTATTTTTAATTCCATTATCTAAAAAACCGTTTCTAGTTCTGCTTTGAAAATCATGACACCCTTTTACCTGGAGTACCGGTCGTGTTTGACAAATGGGATGTTGCCAGAGTTTCATAGAAATCTCTTGAAATGTTTTGCCAAAAGAAAAGGAAAGGGTGCTAAGGTTAATGCCACTATACTTGATGTGACCATAAGTGTAAGCCTTGGATTAGCAACGTACTGTGATATCAAATGAGAGGCATATTTCCACACATGAATAGGTATACCAAAAATGTTCCCCAATTTCCGTCAGTCTTGCTGTATCACCTGGTTAGATAGAGCAGTGTGGCAGCTTAGGGCTAATAGATCAATGTCTCTTGTCAAGTAATTCAAATTTTTCTATCATTCCATTTCTAAAAAATCCGTTCTGCAACTCTTCCAGTTAATGTCCGTAAAACCCAACTGAGTGCAACATGTCTGAGTGAGATTTGCATTCTAGGTGACCCTAAACAGTACCCGAGTGTGAACTTTACCCTTCCATTGTACCACTTGGTATAGCTACGCCAACGGAAATTTTACCATACTAGTGTATAGTGGCTGGAACAACTCGACAAGCTTGGAGCTGTAGAATTTCTCAGCCTTAGCATTGGAAGTAGAACCATTCTTTCCATCTGTTTCTGGACACTGCCATTTTCTTTACTCTCAGGTTTTACGACCACAACATTTCAGTAATGCAGCCTGAAAGACCCGAGGGGAAGGTAGGCCCTCAGTTTCTATGTTGATAACATAGACTACTTCTCAGTTGTTATTTGTATGTTTGTTATAATGGGACGCCATTTTTGTTTATACGCATGAGCAGTTTTCTCCGACAGAGTAGTGATCTAAAGCACATTTCATTACATATAAGTCTAATACATGTTAAAGCATTTTGAGACGTATACTTATCTTCTGAACTCCAAAGGGTCAATTTATTCGACTATTTAATCGTTCTGGTGCCGATATATCTCTAACGTTCCAAGTTTTGAAGAGAGTTATTAATGGTGGAAGAGTTCACCGTTTAACCTTATTATTATTAGCAGGCCAATGAACAAAAGTATGGTAATTCTGATAAATCACGTCACGAAGCTACCATTACAAAACACGGGCGTTAACCAGAAACCCAGCTGGTGCGCTCGTTAAAGGAGTATTGATATTCATGCGGAAACAAAACGGGTACTCGGATAAAAATAATTGCTAGCATTAATCTTGTATTCGGACAGGGCCAGTAGTGTCTGTGGCAGACTAGGCTGTATGTTTACATTACTTTATAACAAGGTCGATGAAAATCCCTCACACAAAAAAACATCAAAAAACTAAAAACATTCTCTGCAATTTATCTGCAAAGGCGCACTAATGTTGTTCGGTTGTTGGAGAAATTTCATTTCTTTTACTTAGGGATGGACCATTTGATATCGGGGGGGGGGTTGGAAGATTTCGGGGAAAAGATTCCGCGAGATTGAAAAACAAATTCAGCAAAGGATGTCAGGAAAATTATAAAAGATTGCCAGCAGATATGAAGAAAAAAATAATGCAGGAACAGTTACTTTCAGTGTTTTCTTCAATTTTCAGCATGCCATCCAAGCGCCCCACTTTATAACATCTACAGATTTTTGGCATGCCCTTTGGACATGCCACTTTTAGCTGACGTTTTAACACACGTGAGCTTATGTCATAGCGATGTCATAGCTTTGTCTGTCTGTCTGTCTGTCTGTCCGTGTGTGTGTGTGTGTGTGTGTGTGTGTGTGTACTGTTTGTTTGTCTGTTTACACGATAACTAAAAAAACGCATGAACAGATTCAAGTCAGATTGGTAGAGAGGTATCATATGCTACTTGTAAGAACTGATTAGATTTTGGTAGTGTGGCTTGCATATTAATGAGTTATGACATATCATTTTTTCATATAATGGTTCCTATGGAGACAGTAATTACAGTGTCGACATATATCAAGAAATACTGACTAAAACTTTTCACAGATGACAATCTCAGAACAGTATGGTGATACTGTGAGTGTCATGTAAATTATATGCTCATTTGCATATTTAATAATTTTGTAATTAGTGACATAACTCTGAAATTCCTGCACCAATTTTGATGATACGTGCAACAAATATTGATCTGATATATATCTAATTGTACTTAGAAGCATTGGGCAGTGTCAAGTTAATAAATAGCTCATTTGCATATTTTATGAAGTTTTGTAATTAGTCATATAAGTCAGAAATAACTGCACCAAATATGATGACATCTGCTGCAGATACGCAGACGACAGATGTCTAACTGCAGTGTAAAGCATTTACTAGTGTGTAGTTAATGAAGGGTTCATTTGCATATTTAATGAACTTTGTCTTCAAATATATAACTGTAGAGTTACGAGAACAAATCCGGTGAAACCTGCTTCATATATTTGAGCTGATAAATATCTAATTGAGTTATGAAATATTGAGCAGTGTCAAGTTAATGAAGGTTCATTTGCATATTGAATGAAATTTGTAATTAGTGATACTACTCCAAAATACAGCATTAAATTCATGAAATGTACATTTGTTGATCAGATAGGTATATAATTGTTTGAAGCATTGAGCAGTGCCAAGTTAATAAACAGCTCATTCGCATATTAAATAAAGTTTTCTAATTAGAGATTTAATTCTGAGAGTATTGCGTGAAAGTTAATGAAACCTGCTACATATAATGATATGACAGATATCTGATTGTTCAGTGAGGCGTACTACTGTTAATGAACCTGTTATGAAACACATGAGCAAATTCAGTTCACATCTTGTTATAATACCTTTCACTATTGTTGTGCCGTACCATCTTTCATTTACGGCAGACCCTTTGCTCAGGGCATTTTCATAACATCTGAATTCATTACATTTGATGTCATTGATGCCCTGCTTTGATTAATATTTGAACTTTGTGCTCTTTTATTTTTTTTTTATCTTATCCACTTTTGTCATGACATATGAAGCAAAGTGTCTTAACAAAGAAAATGGGAAATATTGACATTCCCATTTCTCTAACAGGGGAAGTGAAAAAAATGTCAGAATTCACATAGAGTTAAAAGAATTAATTCTAAATGAAGTAATTCCAAGTGAAGTGGAAGAGATAATAATGTCAAACCTACAAGCCCCCTAAGAATGTCAAATGGTCCAACCCTTAGACAGGAGGCTCAATGAAAACGCTCTTCCGTACGAGGCTGCAATTTTATGACACTTATTTATTATACACATATGATTCAGTTATGCAAGATTTTTCCCATCTGTAAAAAAGAGGTTGCTTTGAATATTTTCAGGATAAGACCTTTCCAGAGAAAATGGTGTCTAAAAGGATGAATGAAGCACTTGTAAGAGTACTATTCGTATTTGCCTCCTGGATGACCAGACTGTGCAATATGCCAGGGCTAAACGAAAAAATTGTGAGAGATTTCTGTGCCCAACATGGTATCCCAACACGATCACAAAACATCTGTAGTACCATTATCGATGTAGAGGTCAGTGATGATCAAAAGGAAAGTGCTAAAAGTGTTGGTGTAACTCTGATCCCGGCACGAAGAAAATCATCATTAGACCCTCAGCGACATCCTCCAAAATTAGACTGGTTACTACACCATGACATCTATTACCCATCACTTGGAGATTTGGAGAATGTTCAATACGTGGTAGGACATGACTCTCTGACTGCTGAAGCTACTAAAGATATCCGTGACAGTCTGTTCCCAGATGCTGAGTTACATCTCCTGAAGGTAGATTTACCAGGAGTACTGGTCGTGTTTGACAAGTGGGACATAGAGAAATATGGCCTACCAGAATTTCACAGAAATTTGCTGAAAGAAATTTCTTCTAAAACTGGCCAAAAAGTGAAAGTTTATGCTACAGTTCTAGACGTTTTCGTCAGTGAAGGTCAGAAAGATGATGCAGAAAATGCTGGTGTTACTTTAATTCCAGGGAAAAGAACAGAATATGTGGATCCTGAAAAAGATCCTATCAGCATGCTTTGGTTGTACAACCACAGGAGTTACTACAGAGACTTGAAAGATCTGAAGAACATACAATTTGTGATCGGATATGCTCCAATGACAGCCTTTGCCGCTGCTGACATCCGGAAGAGCTTATTTCCTAACGCAAAGCTTTACCAGATTAATGCAATCCACCCTGATCACCACGCTAAGCTGACAGCCGCTGCACAACATAAACTAGAAACAGATATGCTGAGAGTAGCCGAGGAATCAGATGCAATGGTGTCTGTCGGTCCAAAAATGTATGACTACTTTGACAATGCATACAGGGCCATCACTGACAGAGCTATTCCACACATTGAACTTCTGCCAAAAGTTGGAGAATGTTTCACTCACCAAACTCTCAAAGTCTCGAATATTGTACAACAGCATGTAATATTATCATACGGAGAATTTGACTGTTGTGCAGATGTCGTGAGTGACTATGACAAAATCGCAGAATCTATTGGACAGATCGCGACTGTGCACAAAGGACCAAGTGGGCAACAGTTGAAGTGGAACGTACTGGGCATTCCGACAGAGTCCTCAAAGAAAGTGCAGCAACACCTGAGCGGGCTACTATCATGTGACTTTGAGGTAACACAATTGAAGCCAATATCCTCAATCAACCAAATTCTGACTCATATTCAACAATGTCACCTCTGTGTTACTGGATCACGCCATACAGACTTTGGCTTCTGGGGTTTAGAAGCTATTGCAGCTGGCCTTCCCACGTATGTGAATAGAGATTCCCAGTTGGGAGCCTTTATCATCAAATACTTAAGTGACTATGTAGATATGTGCTTGATAAACAGTGCACATCAATGGCGTGACAAAGTGACGTCTGCGGTAAGTAATACTGCAATGGCGTTCAAATGGGCAAATGAACTCAAGAAGGCATACTGTGAATGTCAAGATATGGATAAGAGTTATGCCAGATTTGCTGCTTTCTTCAAAGAAGCAAAGGAACCATGTGATGGTTAGTATAGCAAATGATAATTGATATTGGGTGAGGCAGACATTAGATGTAAAATGACAAAAGGCCTCTTTTTAATAAAGGGACGGTAATGAAGGTCAAAAAGCATACATATTTACTTTTTTGTTTGTTTTTAATCATATCAGTCTGTAAAATTTTGACAAAAATGGTAATTATTACATTAGTTCTGCCATACGTGATTTTAAACCATGTGTACACTTTCCATCTATAAAAGTGTGGCGGAATGTAAAATGAGCAAGATACGTGGTGATGCTCATTATTGAAGATACCTCCGACCAAGCAACATGGGACAAAGCTCCTGGAAATCTATTTCTTTAAGTTTGTTTCGATATAAATTACAAAAATACCGTCAAGGACACTGTGCTCCTATTCGGTTTGAATTGGTCCGTTCAAGAAATATTTAAACCAGAAAAACAAGAATGACAGCAGCAAATAAGGTCCGCAACTTAGGTACTGGATGTCATCTTTAGGAACATGCATGTCAACTTCTCTAGCAATGGGACAAGCAGATCCTACATTCATACTTAGAACAATAAAACATGTCTGAATTGAACACCAACGGGACGGACAAAATTGTTCGGTTTAGAGATGACTGGTTTATATAGAGGCTATTTAGCATAGTGTTGTACATATGTGAAAAGGAATTGATACAGCAAAAACGGAGTCAGCGTTGACTTTCTGTTGTGCCGCACAACAAAACAAATGCAGCCACTGACTTTTTCACAGACAAAAGGCACAGACAGGCACAGCAAATGTCATGACATCTTTTTTATTGAAAAGGCGTGCTTGCGTTGCTGCAGGACTTAGGCCTACTTTTTTGAAGGTGTTGATTTCATTATGGATGTGTTAGACACATATCCATGTCTTGAACCAAAACAATGAAAAATGTTATAAATTTCTATATCATCAATGATTTTATCGAACTCAAAAACTGAACCGAGGATTTTCCGTCTTCTGGAAAAACAGACAGTGTCTATGGAAAAACACTACGGATAGTCACTGGTGTACGCGGGATGGGGGGATGGCAGAGGAGTCGGTCAAACAAGTCGATGATTACAGTATGCTCGCTGTCATCGGAATTCCACTGGACGTTTGTAGTAGACGTGCGGTGATGAAGATGGCATCTAATAATATTGATAAGGTGTATAATACTTGCAAAACGATGTCAGCAATAATAGGTTGATGCCGTCCCAGTTTGACTAAAGCTACCACCTTGATTGACCACGGACGTGAGTGTAATCCAAGCGCAGAAAACGTGATGCCGCGGCATTCAAGCTCTTTCTGATTTACCGTATTTTTTGTTTTATTCTCACTCATCACGAAGAACTTTTGGTACAATAAGAATACAAATTGAATCTTTAGTTTGATTCGTGGGATTAATTGAATAGGCGGCGTGGTGTGCTTTTGATGACGTTTAGTTCGGGTGTTCTGTCTGAAAAAAATCAGTGGCAGCGTTTAGTAGGCTACTTCAAGCACTGTCAGCACTCCCTCAAACAGGAAACAGAGGCTGCTTTAGTGTTGCCCCATACTGGGATTTTTAATTAATGATATCATTGCTATCAGCCAAATGTAAACAGCACTTAAGTTAGTTACAGATAGTTAAATGCCTTCCACTTTGGGGTGATTATGACATCTAGAATTATCCTTGACCCAAATGTCTTATCAGTTCTTTTGTGTCTTCCATGGAAAAGTTGCATAAATTGGTCCACAATGAAAAAAGTAACCTAAGTTTTGTTTTCGCTGTCAAATTTCACTACAAATTGATACCAAATATGACAAAATTATGTTCACATCCTTCCATACTGTCTCAAAACATATCCTGGGTTGGTATTGGTCATTTAAGCTCACAGACTGAGAAAATTACATAAAATATACAAATTTTGGTGTTTCCAGGCACTTTTAGCAGATTTATCTATTAACATCCCTTGGGACTTTTATACCAAATTACAAAGCTATCAGACAAATAACTTTTGAGAACAAGTTTTGTTTACCAAAATGGACAAAATTGTCTAGCTTAAAATACAAATTTGCATATTTCAGGACAATTTCCTCATATCCAAGTACTGCTATACCTGGGAATCTGTATACCTAATATACAAGCTATCTGTCTGGCGGTTTTATAGAAAAAAGATAGTTTCGCCAATGGCACTTGATCACAACTGGCACATTGTGAAACTACTCTATCTCTGGGTACACCTGTACATGAAATACTGAAAGGGTAGGTGCTGCGGGTTTGGAGTTTGTCAGTAAATGCACACAGAAAACAAAGTCCCGAAGTAGCGAATTCCAGCCATTTTCAAACCACACTGTTTGTCAGTGGGGTAAGCAATATTTGCAAAAATCACATTTCCAGGCTAATAGACTATGTTTTACGAAATCACACGTCCTTATTACAAAATAAAACGATCTTTGTCTTTAAATCAATGCGCCAGTAAACAGGTCCAGCAGCGGGTTATGTCATCAAGTCTGTAATGTTAAGGGTCATAACAAATGTGAGAGATCTAAAACATTAAATATGTTGTTTTTTATCAATTTTATTACCAAAAGCGCATGAAAATCTCTGATACTTTGAATCAGCCATCCTGCATATTTGTAACATTCATCAAAACCTCATTTCTGTTCCACAACTCATTAAATAGTCCACAATGCAGGATTGGTGTACATTCCAAAACTACATATATGAAAGACCCCTAAAATCAATTAGTTAAAGGGGGGTTAGAAATTTCCCAAAACTATCTAACTGCTGCTCCGTTTGGCTCCATTTTCGGAATCGGAACCTTGGAATTAGTCTGAATATCTCTACCAAATATCAATGCAGTCTGTTCAGCGGTTTTTGACTTTTTGTCGTTTACGGAAAATGGACACTGTCCACCACCGGTTGAAGCTAACCCCTATATCACAACTTCCAGATGTGATAATGACCTATGGTCATTATGTTAAAAATACCACCAATGGCGCTTGGACATTATGACCGCCTAGTATTATCGGCATTTATCAACAACCACACTCACTGTGAATTAGACAGACCACGAAGTCAATGAGCAACATATAGCTGAAAGACTATTTTTCACATTGCGATTTTAAGCTCATTTTTATGAGAAAAGAGACATGTATATGTATATGGAGAAAAAGCAGAAGACATATTTGTAAATTGTTTGTTAAGTGACAATCATACAAATGTATATGCATCTCTTGAAATTTTGTGGTTATAAGGTATAACAGTACTAGTGTAAGAATAATGAGGTATGAATAAGTTAGTAAAGCTAAGTTGACAGTAATTAAGATTACAAAATTATACACTAAGCTGGGGAAATCTGATTGAAATAAATGTTGAAAAGTAGCAAAGTCATGGTCATCTTTTGTCTAATACCTTGTGTAAGTTCATGAACTTTACATAAATCTTGCTATAGATTTGTTGCTAATGGGCAATAACTGTGTTTCAGATCATTTGAGAGCAATCTATCCATGACAGGTTTAAATTGTAATATACTTCTATTTAAAGGAGAGAAACTTCTCAAATAATTTTTTTCCCTGTAATTTGCTGTGAGAACACATGGACAGATGCTCAGGACTCTATGCTGGTGCTACCTTGATAACTAACCTACAACTTGTAACGTCATTGTCTAACCTGTTCACCCCAATTTCCTGTAGACAGGTCCACACTCTCCATTGATAACGATGGGTTTGGGCCATACCATTGTAGTGAAAGACTGTAACATGTGAGGTTGTGGTACTTCATCTCTGGAATGTCAAAGTCTGTATATTGACTCAAGGATGTTTACTTAACAAATGCCTAGGGTCATCTCAAAAGTGAGAATCTAAACTATGAAATATGTTTTTTTTAATGCTTTTGATGCCCAAAAGACCATAGAAATCTCTTATACTTCGAATCAGCCATCCTGCATATTTCTAACATTCATCAAAACCTCATTTCTGTTCAACAACTCATAAAACAGTCCACAATGCAGGATTGGTGTACATTCCAAAACTACATATATGAAAGACCCCTAAAATCAATTAGATAAAAAGGGGGGTTAGAAATTTCGCAAAACTATCTAACCGGCACTCCGTTTGGCTCCATTTTTCCGAATTGGAACCTTGGAACCAGTCTATGTATCGGTATCAAATATCAACGCAGTCTGTTCAGCAGTTTTTGACTTTTTGTCGTTTACGGAAATGGACGACATCAAACACCGGTTGAAACCACCTCTATATCACAACTTCCAGTTGTGATAAAAAGATAGTTTCACCAATAATGTCAAAAATTGCCCCAAAACGGTAATTTTGCCAAGTTTGTCATAATTTCAAAGAATTAAAAAGGTATTACCCTATAAACATCCAACCTATATTTGAAAGCAGTTGGGATGGCAGTTTCAGAGAAAACTTTTTACTTAAAATGAGAAAAATAACAAAAAACGTTAAGCAAACATACCAATTTAAGAATTTCACGATATACATAAAACTGTATAAGGTCCACCTGATGTACTTGTACGCTAATTTTCAAAGCAAATAAAACTGCAGTTCTTGAGTTAGTAATTTATTACCATTTGCACTTTATTTAAGCTCATTTGCATAATTTGCGCAATGCAAACTTCATTTGAATAAAATCCCATCTATTGCCCAGGATGCATCCACACACCTAAGCTAAAAATTGCATCCGTTCACAAGTTTTTGATGTTGACATACATACATACATACATACATACATACATACATACATACATACATACATACATACATACATACATACATACACACACACACACACACACACACACACACACACACACACACACACACACACACACACACACGCTACCTACTCCCGTACCGACTTCACCTTATATGATAACGTCACATTGGTTTACCAAAAGTGAGCTAAAAATCAAAGTAGTCTTCAACAAGAAGATATTTACACTAAATTTCAGCGCTGAGTTTTGAAATCTTACTCACCTTTCTACTTTTCATTAATTTGTTAGAAAAGTTGGACCAGAAATGATTGTCTGAGTACTGAAAATCGATGCCGATCGAAAAGTTGTGCAAACCACTGCGTGAATCTCAAGTTTTGAATTTAATCCTAATCGGTGTTTGTTTTTTCCACTGATCAAAACAATGATTTGCTATTGTCTACATGTCTTGCTAATATTATGCTCAGCAGTCGACCATAGCAGGTCACTAGCTAGTACATTCATGCTATTAACAAAAGATGCAGTGTCACAGAATATATTTGTATTGAAGAAAAAACATGTAGTGTATTGGTTTATGTTGCGTGATATTTCTAGACAGTTTTACATCGATTCAATGCAATGATCAAAGATCACATTTGTCCAAATTTGTTAGAATAATAACCTTTCATTGGCATAAGTCAACATTTGCGGACATTTAGAGAGCAACAGAGAATAGAAAACTTACTGCACTTTAGTTTTTCGGTTTTTAGTACTTTTTCCTGTCATTGGTGTCCGGATCACAGCAATGTTCTTTTAGTTTTTTTAGATACAAGCTTTCAGTGGGAAGAATTAAGCTGCATGCGTGCAATATCGGTCATATAAAAATTCGCTGTCTCGAAATTGAATAATTCCTAGGAGTTTGGTACGAGCATCTACACCAGTACCGAGGTTCGGTCTTCGGCCTCAGTCTTCCACTTCCGATCGACTATCCAAGCAACCGTGAGGCTTTACGCATCATCTGTACCAGTAATCGGTATCAGTTCACTTCACATGCATGAAAATACTACTAGAAACGCGTACATCTTACGGTACACGCGAACTTTACACGACCAATCAGCATGAGTTAGAAAATATATTTGTGAAAAATGCAAAGACATAATCTTCGTTGGATAATAATACATTTTGTGTCAGAATTTTACAACTTCATTAGTCGTATGAAAGCCAACGCACGAAGGGAAGTACTGCTTATTTTAGGACGGCAGAACTGTGTATCACCGCGGCCCTACAGCTCCGCTCCGTGGATCCGCTGCCGGTGCCCTGCAGAACACTTGACCTCAGCAGGTCACCGGATCAGTTAACTTGTGATTGCCATGTTTCGTGTGTTTGGCGTATACAATGCAAAATGCGAGGTACATGAATATTCCCCATCGATAAAGAATCATTAGCATAAGATTTAAATACCAGAACAATGCTCATTAATATAATTTGCATAAATGAATACTAATATACCTCGCATCTTGCATAAATAGGTTTGGCGCTCAGAATACGAAAACTTCCTGCTCGTTCGTCTGCAAATTTATACATTTCACCCCAGAAACTCTACTTGAGACTTCGATGACCCCTATGGTTATACCAAGCCAGGGGGGCGCACAACGATACACTCGTAACATGTCAAGTTTTATTACTTTTTGTCATTAGGCGTTGGTATTCTTCATTCAGACTGCGAAATAATGATAAACGTACAAATTTGCGATATATCGTATAGGCTACATCAATCAAAATGTGCCAATTTTAAGCCATTTATTTGTTTCCCTTCGGCTTCAGAAAATAATAGAAGTGCATAGGGTGAGCGACGGAGTTACGTATCACTGACGTTCGAAAATGGTGTCAGGCAGTAAATGGAAAAGCGTCACTCACGCGCTCGACTGACCGAGTAAAAATTACAGAAAGTGCAAATTCTGCCGAAAATCGAAGAAATTAGCGCATGAAATATTATATATGAAATGACATACAAATTAGGGATTACTGACTCCAATTTTGTTTTGCAAAATCACTGTAATTAACCATTCACAACCCGTACCTGCAAAAGGGGTACTGGCGACTGATGGAATTTTTAAACTTTCATCTCTCTCGCGAGAGTGAAATGAGAGTTTAAAGAATCACATTTAAGTTTAATTCCGGGATTTTTATAAAAAATACCACCATATTCCTGAAATTGTAGAGAGCCTGGAGCCCCCAAAATGGCGTCATTCTTCGACCTATAGCGCGAGGACGGGGCAATATAAGAACCGAGATCACAATCGTGAAGGTCAAAAAAAAATGTTACTATATAGGAGTAACCCAAGGTGCTTAACGGTTGCATAAATTTGTGCAGACAGCGACAGAGCAAATGTAGCACTGAAACTGACCTGTGTTTGATTTAAGTGGAGTAGAAACTCATAAAACAGGGATTCAAGACTACATCCTTAATAACTATCCAATTATTCAAAAATAGTTCATGTCATGTTACAGAATCTTAATGTGCTTATTTGTGTGTCATTCACGAGAGAAATACAAAATAACTGTGGCAACAGATGCACTGTATGTATCAAGGGCTGTGTTTTTAAAAAACCAGTTAGCTTTAACAAGCTATAGAATGGGAATATAAAAGGGTTGACTTTCATTAATATATTTATGAATTTATAGATCGTAACAATGACCTACAGCAGTGTTGATAAGTTGACGGGTTGTGTGCATGTTGCTTTGTCATGATACACCCCCGATCGTGAAATTAGGTATCTTAACATCAGATTTTAAATATCCGCATTTTCTCTACTTTTCTCATTAATACAACACTGCCAGATCTGAATTTAGACATTTTTACAAACTGTGCTACATTATTAATTTACATCGAGCTGAAATAAAACCCTTAAGGTTCATTCATATAATAGTAATATTCATTTCAGGCCTTGACGTGACAATTGAACTGAATTCAGAACCTTGGATGCAACACCTGCAAAAGCTTAGGGAACAACTGGAGATGATGTCTAGGCAACAACCTTATGACCAGTCTGCAGTTGCTGCCTTGAAACAGACTATTCAAGAAGTACACGATGCATTTAACCAATGTCAACAAAGCTTAAAGAGAAAAGCTGAGCAGACTATACACGAGGATAGTGAGAAGCTGAAGAGACTCTGTTATGAGGTAAACTGTGGGGTGAATGGCGTGACCAATCTCAAAGAGGGATCTCTTGGAATGTTAGTTAACTTCCTTAGTATTTTAGGTCTTTACAGATTCAAGTCAAGTGTTCAGACTGGGAAATTTGCTGAGTTATACGAACCATGGTTGATAACAGATGAGATGAGAGAGAGAGCTGCAAAAGTGAATTTACCACTAAAACTACAAGTCACATACGACAAGAAAAAGTTCGATGAACTTGATGCTTTCTTTATTGCACGTAAGTTCCTGTTCCTTTTTTTCTTATTTGCATTGAGATAAATAGACATTTTACAATTAGTTATGCAATCATCAATAACTAATGAAGTATGTGTTTTGTATGGTTGACTTCGATGTTTTCTTTGCAAAACAGGAGATTTAAGAATATCTGACTTCTCAAGGCAACCTGATGGTAAAGTGAGATACAGATTTGAAAAACAACCTCAATCAAAACTGCTGGTAAGGTACTCATCAAAGTGTATCATTCAGTCACGGAAATGCATTGACCGGATTAATATCCATTCATGATATTAAACAGGCATTAAAGTTTGCTTATTAAAACTCTGATGTACTTGTGAAGAATAACTCATTGAATATTTGTTTGGTTTGATCATCAAATGAGAAAGCATAATAATAGCAGTTGAAACGTAAGGACAATTGTCAGGTGATATTTATTGAAATGCTTTTCTTCAGGTGGAACAACCTACAGTTCCTTTGTCCAAATTAGACACTGACATTGAGGACAAATTAGTGGTGGGAGGTAAGGTAATTTATAACACTTTCCAATTTTTGTTGTTATATAATCATTGTTCAAAGGCTTTTAGAGGATAGCATTTCCCTTACCAACATTAATCAGCATGCACAATTCAAGTTTAGGATCAACTGCATGGATTTGCTCAAGATTGACTTAAAATGCCCCTATGGGACAGATATCCGGACTCTCAAAGTTAAACAATTCTTTTCTAATCTACTACGTGTTGGGGTTCATTTTAAAGCTCTTGGTGTGAGAACACTTTTCACGGTAAGCCTTTTTTGGAAAATCAAAAACTTCATTTTCCTACATAAGATGGCGGCCATTTTGAATTTCAAATATCTATAAATCATGGGTAATTTGTTCATCTTGTACCAAAATTGGCACTGTGACCTCCGATTTTTATTCTTGATTTTGAAAGACTGGTTGAAATATTCCTTTAGGAAAGTTTAAGTCTTTCTCCTTCTTACTTTCAAGATACGTACTACCTTATAGGATTGAACGACGATCAGGCTAAATTTTGCCTTGAGTGGGGACCTTGTAATTTTCTGTGCAGACTCACTCTAGCATGGTATGCACTTCTTTAACAGCCCTAGAAGCACAAATTGAAATACATGGCAATACACTGTCAGCAATAGGTACCACACACAGAATTTTACTT
Organism: Ptychodera flava; assembly: GCF_041260155.1. NCBI lineage: Eukaryota > Metazoa > Hemichordata > Enteropneusta > Ptychoderidae > Ptychodera > Ptychodera flava. Next base: position 4,576,060 of record NW_027248279.1, read on the forward strand.
CCTATGAGTTTGCTTCCAAGAAACAACAGTCATTGTAGTTTTGGTAACTATAGTGATTTGTGCTTTCTAGATTTAGAGCATACTGGCAGGCAAAAAGATCAACAAACACAGGGTCAAGTTCTGAAAGTCCAGCCAAGTAAAGCTAGAGAAGGAAAGGATCCATTAGAGAAACAATATCACGAAACATTAAAGGAGGTAGCTAAGGCCAATGAGGATGATCAGTTAGAAAACACTATGAGGGAAATGAATGAGGTAATGGAGCAATTGCAAAAAGCCAGGAAAGAAGCTGAGGTTTTCAAAACTCAGCTAGATGAAGTGAAAGAAGGAAAGTTATTCTCAGATAAACTGAATAAGGAAAGACTGGAAGAAATAGGTAAGGCTGTGGAAGTAGCAACGAAGAAAGCTATTGAAATAACATCTCTTAAAAAGAAAATACAGGATTTAGAAACAAAACTTGCTGAAAGCAGTGATTTTGTGACAAATTTGAAAGCAAAACTGTCAGACTCCGAAAGAAATCTTGCTGAGAGCAGGGGTTTAGTGATTAAGTTGCAGGCACAACTTTCAGATTCAGAAAATAAGGATAAGGATATAGACAGTAACCCAATAAAAGATGAATTTGACAAAGCTGAAAAGGAAATTGCACATTTGAAAGATCAGTTAGACAAAGCCACAAAGGTAGTTACACAACTGGAAGGTCAGTTAGAGATAGTTGTAGAGGAAAAGAGTCAGATACAAGAGGAGCTGGACAGAGAGCGAAGAAGAGAAAATGTACCACAGGGTGCAGGTAAAGAGACAGGTGATTTGGAAAGAGATGTCAAAGGTAAGAAAACATCATTCATTAAAATGATAATTTTCCTGTGACCAATTTATATGAAATATTTACCAATAATTGTCACACAGAAACTCAAACTATGAAATGTTATAAGCAAATAATGTCTGAGGCTAAAGCATTCACTGTTTGTAATGTTCCACGGCTTACCATGTTTAGGTCTATGCAACCTAACTAAAGATTTACAAATGTAGTCACTGTATAATGATATGAGTAGCATTTGAAAGTACAGATATTGGAATGCGTACAGATATAATATACTGTATGAATTAAAGGTGAAATCAAACTGCATGATACATAACTAGAATTTTTTTAATCAAATGTTTATAGTTTGCAAATCAATATACCCTATACCTCAAGAGGCAAACTGAAGAAGACTAGTATTTGTGAAAGTTAAGTTATTATTTCAAATCTAAATATTATGCATCCATTTGCAGAGAAGAGCGATTCTGGTGGTATGTTCAGTAAACTTAGAAAATTTGTCACTGGAGATTCAGGTAAGCAAATCTCACTCATCTCATACTTTTCAAAAACTTAGGTCTGTGAATGTTATATTCAAAACACTGTCAATCTGCAAAAATTTCAAAACACGATTCAACTTATTTATAATAATGCCTTGCCAGGTAAATTACAATGTCTGTCTGATAGTCCTGTATATTGCATTGCAATATCTGTATTTTTTAAATCGTTGAAGGGATAAACTTATAATTAGAGATGTGCTTCGATAAATATGGAAAAAACTTTATTATTATTTATTCCACATGAAATTAATATCCTACAAAACTGACCTTTTTACATCTAAAAAATGGCCTTGCACAAGTAATGGTAATACAATATGGATTGAGTGTATTGTGATGTCCTCTGGTAATTCTGGAAAATGGAAGACTCTGACTAAACAAAATCTTTATTAGCGACATCTCCTGCAGTCACACATATTCATATAATACTAGTAACAAGTCACATTTTGGAAAAAATACTACAATTATACGGTGTCGCTCACATTTGATCAGAATTGGTACATACCAGTATGGGTACCAAAGATCAACAATAAATGTTGTTTATATCTGTTCAGTGCAGGAAATTCTACGTTCAATGTTATGATAATGGATTCTGCACAGTACAACCAGAAAAACAACAAGAAATATTTAAACCAGAAAAACAAGTTGACAAAAGTTGGACACGCTGCTGCAGAGAAATAGATGTTTTGATCAAAAAAGGGCCAAAAATTGTCCTAAAAACACAAATAATATTGAAATTTCACCACATTTTTTGCAAAAAGCTTCTCAGCTTGTCAAAAGATGATCTGCAACATTTCGCGAAATCTATCAGCAATATAAATCACTGGGCCATATGTATGTTGTAGTTACAGCACGCAATCTTATTTGCGCTAGTGATATGGATGTACATTGTATCCTCAGACAGCGTCGAACTAAAAAAAATTATAAATCTGAAAATTTACTCAGAAAAAAAAATTAGCACAGCTTTTCTCATTTGGAAAAAATTTTATTTAGAAATTTACAATTGTAAAAAAATGTTCACAATTTCATTGTGACCACCCCCTCCCAAGATCTAATGGTCCGTCCCTTAGTTTGAGCAGGTCTGTTAATATGTAACAGTTCATAAACAATGACAGGAAATGACTCAAGCTCAGCTGAGTAGCATGCTGGCATGTCACCACTCCTACATTTGCAGAATTTCCCTTTTTCTAACCTCATTTGCACATTTTGACACTGATGTGTTCATATGAACAAATTCACATCTCAACCCCTACATCTACCTGTACACCAAATACTGAGACGGTAGCTTTGGCGGTATGGGAGCCTTTGTGTGTGACGGACATACATCCGCACATACCCACAAATATACAGACATACAGACGCCACTCAGACTCATCATATAAGCTCTTTTGGTTTTATATATAAAAACCAAATATGAGCTAAAAATTAACTTTATAAGATTTTTTCAGCATCAAGTAATAACTTTCAGTGTTTTCACAACCAGTTTCACTCGAACCTTGCTGATAGATGTATGGTATACAGACATTTAGACACTTGAACTGAAGATGTTTGTCGAACATAAATAACAGTGTCTCATAAGGAATAATACTATCTAAATTTATGTAATTTTGCTTACAGCAGGTCAAGTAGGGATGACAATGACCAACGTTTAAAACATATAACAGTATACAGAGACAGCATCACATACTTTAAAAATACCGCAATTATACGGTGTCGCTCACATTTGATCAAAATTGGTACATACCAGTATGGGTACCAAAGATCAACAATAAATGTTGTTTCTATCTGTTCAGTGCAGGAAAATACTACGTTGATGTTATGACAATAATTTCTGCACAGCACAACCAGAAAAACAACAAGAATGACAGAAGTTTGACATACTGCTACAGAGAAATTGATGTTTTGATCAAAAAAGGGCAAATATTGTCCTAAAAACACAAATATTGAAATTTCACCACATTTTTTGCAAACAGCTTCTCAGCTTGTCAAAAGATGATCTGCAACATTTCGCGAAATCTATCAGCAATATAAATCACTGGGCCATAAGTAGTTACAGCACGCAATCTTATTTGCGCTAGTGATATGGATGTACATTGTATCTCAGACAGCGTCTAACTAAAAAAATTATAAATCTGAAAATTTACTTAGTAAAAAATATTAGCACAGCTTTTCTCATTTGGAAACATTTTTTTTTAGAAATTTACAGTTGTAAAAAAAAATGTTCACAATTTCATTGTGACCACCCCTCCCAAGATCTAATGGTCCGTCCCTTAGTTTGAGCAGGTCTGTTAATATGTAACAGTTCATAAACAATGACAGGAAATGACTACAGGTCAGTGGAGTATCCTGTTTCAGCCATTGGTATGCGACCACTCATGAACATTTGCAGAATTTCCCTTTTTCTTACCTCATTTGCACATTTTTGACACTGATGTGTTCATTTGAACAAATTCACATCTCAACCCTTACATCTACCTGTACACCAAATACTGAGATGGTAGCTTTGGCGGTATGGGAGCCTTTGTGTGTGACGGACATACATCCGCACATACCCACAAATATACAGACATGCAAATCAATTCAGCTTATACGATAACCTCACATTGGTATACCAAATGTGAGTAACAATTGGTGTTCATGTAAGATATACACATAGTGGGATCCATGGACACCTTGTGCATACCACACATCATATCAGTGTGGTCGAAAGAAATCCGCTGTACAGGAATTAGTTTTACGATCTTTCATTGTTAAAGTTTTGTTTCTCCTCATACTTACGTCAGGAAGCATTACTCAAGATAATCAAAGTATATCTTCCAACAGCCAATAACAAGAAATGACATACATGATCTGTTTTGGAATGGCTACACAGTACTTCTTATTCACAAAGATTGACAGGGTGTTAGTCTTTCATACATACCGAGTGTGATAAAAGTTTACAAATGTACCTCGATAATGTCTCCCTATTTTCAAAGTGAATCTTAGTACCAGTAGTAAAACAATGATATACAGAACTACAATGATAAGAGCACAGAAAAAAGCCAATTCTCGAACGGTACCTACAAACGTTTTCTTTGACAAGCACTCAATCGTAAGCATATGCAGGTCAGAAAACTGGTTGTAGAAAATGTCAAACAATGAGACTGATAAATTAACATGTGTGTCTTTTGGGTTCGTTTTCAGTAATTATATGAAAAAAATATTTCAGCAGCTTATATTATTGCGGCTACTGTTTTGCATTTGAAGAATTGTAATTTTTTGAAGCTTTTAAAACATTTTATTGAAAGTAACATCAAATGTGTCACAAATTGTAACTAATATTACGTAATATTTGTCATATGTATAGAGATGCAAGTTGCTTGTACAATGCATTGATATTGAAATTTAACTTCTCAAAAAGTTCCACTGAAGTCATTATACTTTCATTAAAATCATATTAAAAATTCTGGAATCAGAAATACTAAAACCAGATACTTTTGTTCGATCAACAGCATCGAACACAGAACCAAAGCCTATTGGTACCAAACGCTATGTTGGTAAGAAAAAGAAGGTTGATGGGATACATGGAGGTGAGTGTATGGGGAATCCTATAATTGGTGGTGAGAAGAATGGTTGTGGTAAAACTTTCAGAGAGCTTGGGTCAATCCAATGCACTAGTCAGTTACCATGTCTTGATTGTTGTTCTCTGTCTTCAGTGTAGTGGTTAGCTCTGCAACAACAAAGGAACAACAATTATTATTTCATAAGTACTATTGAAAATTTAATAATAGATTATTTTGACATATTTATCGGTAAAAAAACATTACATATTACAAATGAAAACAAGGACACAAAAAAGTTTAGGAACTTTCAATTAATATGGAAAGGTGTATATTAAAGAGGACTGAATTCTATCTGAATGTTTGTATGGTTTGGAAAGCAAACATACCATTTTGCGTTGTTCTTCTAGCTGATATTCTATTTGTGCAAAATTGTTAAATTTTCATGAATATATCATCAACTATGTCTTATGACAAATAGCTAGCTGATGAATGTATACAGCAATCAATGACACATGACTCCTAAAACGGAGCAGTTGTAAATTTATCAGTCAACATTTTTGATACTTATTGTTTAATGTATGACAAATTTATATACATCACCAACGAAATGGTTATGCCCCGGATAATGTATTAGAATGACATCATAGCTGTTTTTGTTTTAATGGACATCTGCTAAAAAATTTTGAAATCATGAGCATGAGGCTGAATGGTAGGTAGTGTTGTTTGAGATGACCACAAATCAGGCTTACGTTGAAGTAAGATCTTACATGTACAAAAACAGATGTTTGACACATTGTCAAATGAAGACAAGTCTGTGTTTGGTGGTTTGAAGCACGGAAGTGTTTTAATCAATGAGTGATTCTAAGCTGCTGTCGTATTACTGTTCACTATATTTCTACTAATTTCAAATTCTTCAAATTTAATGCAGAACATAATCTGATCATACAATTTTTGAAAATCACTTTGTTGTTTCGGTGATTAATTAAAAGTCTGGAGTATTTATGTTATTTGTTTGCTTAAATTGTAAGACAGAGTATTGGCCTTCAATTGCACGATTAAAGCCTTGATCAATCATGATAAACCTGTTCAGTTAGAATATTCTATGATTATTGGTAATATAATCAAATTATATGTCATTAACCCCTCAACAAATTAATCAAAAGAAAACATTACAACAAAACAGTTACTTCAGCAATTACTTTTCATCATGATATCTCAATTTATAACATCTTCCGTAATCTTTCATTTCATGTGCGTTCTAACATTTAGATCAATCTTGTCTTCAATTCTCAGCAATCTTGCATGCAGTTAGTTACAAGTGCCAAACAAGTCAGTATTACTTTTCACTTAATAGCATAGGTACATGTATAGAGCAGTGATCTACATCGAAGTCCCACTAATTTTCTCACCATGATAAGATGTTCACAGATGTTGTTCCATTCCTGTAGACATTCACTTTAGATAGTCTCACATTTTTAATCTGCGGTGGTTAGCCATTACTGTGTTGGCAATGCAGGTGTCTGGTAGCTAGTGTACTGTATTTGTCTCTACTCTTGGATGTCCATACGTTCAAAATACATCTGTGAAAACCAATATCATCAGAATCATAAACAAGTGACTAACATTGATGGTCTGATCAATATTATGTACAGTGTCATGGTTACTTGCTATTGTAACATTGGTGATCCTGGTCTGTCCTAGATGAAGGGGGAGGAGTTATGCATTGTGTTGGAATGTTTGTGACAATCTTTGACATTTGACATGCCTATGACAAATCTAATCCCTGGTCCCTGTTGTATCTAATCAATCAATTGTAACACCAGTACATTTGTAGTCTAGTTGTTATACTGAGGAGATGCCAAAAGTCAACCAAAACAGCAGATCTGAAAAAATACATATTATACACCGAATTATGCAACCAACAGAGTTTCATCGTTAAGTAAGTTTTGGTATCAATAGCACAATAACTTTTGGTGTTATTGGATGTTATTTGACCTTTGACCCCTCAATGGTTTTATTTAAACACTGGGAAATCATGATAACATGCACTGTATATTACAAATATGCACTGCATAAATGTACCTCATCATTTTGTACTCAATGCTTAGTGCATGTTTTCTTGTACTATTCAATGCTAAAGGTAAAAATACCGTCAAGGACACTATGTGCTCACATTCGGTTTGAATTGGTCCATTCGAGAGATATTTAAACCAGGAAAAACAAGAATGACAAAAGCAAATAGTCTCCAACTTAGGCACTGGAAGTCATCTTTAGGAACATGCATATCAACTTCTATAGCAATGGGAGCAAATGTCAACAACAAAAAACAGAGAAGGCTTGATGAAAAGAAAAGGTGGGAGTGGGCAAAAAATGCACTAGGGATCTGGTAAAAAAGTAATGCTACATCATCAATCTTCTAGACCCTACCCCTCCTGAATATCAAATGTTCCCCCTTGGTATTACATAACGCCAGATGACAGGAAATATATTTACAACCTTGGGGATTTTTTAATTAATGCCATGAGTGTTATCATTCTAATGTAAACAGCACTTAAGTTAGTTACAGATAGTGAAATGCCTTCCACTGTGGATGGTGATTACAACATCTGGAATTATCCCGGATCCAAATTTCTCATCAGTTCTTGTATGTCTTACATAGAAAAGTTGCAACAATTAGTCCGAAATGAAAAAATCACCTAAGCTTTGTTTTCTGGATCAAATTTTCCTACAAATTGATACCAAATATGACAAAATTATGTTCACAGCCTTCAAAATTGTCTCACAACATATCCTGGGTTGGTGTAGGTCATTTAAGGTCACAAACTGAGAAAATTACCTTAATATAAACGAATTTTGGGGTTTCCCAACACTTTGAGCAGAAAATTTATCTCATAACATCTTTCGGGACTTTATACCAAATTACAAAGCTATCAAACAAGGGACTTTATACCAAATTACAAAGCTATCAAACAAGTAATTTTGAGATAAAGTTTTCTTGACCAAAAATGACAATGTTGTCTTAAAAATACAAATTTTTATATTTCAGGACAATTTCCACATATCTAACTATTGTCATCTCTGTACGTCTGCGTACCAAACATGAAAGCTGTCTGTCCAGGGGTTTTAAAAAGGAAATACTATTTAAGATTTTTTGACCAAAAATGACAAAATTGCTTAAAAATAGTAATTTTCCCAATTTTGTCATAATTTCAACAAATTAGAAGAGTAACACCCTTGTGAAGAGACGACCCAAATTTCAGAGCGATTGGGTTGGCGGTTTCAGAGAAGAAGAATTTTTACTGAAAATGAGAAAAATCACAAAAAAAATTCAGCAAAAATACAAAATTAAGGATATCTTCACAATATTCATAAAACTGTATAAGGTTCACCTAAGGTACTTGCACACAAATTTTCAAAGCAATCAAAAAGCAGTTCTTGAGTTATTTATTCTTAACCATTTTCACATTTTGTAAGCTCATTTGCATAATTTTGGCAATGCAGACTTCATTTGAACAAAATCCAATCTATAGCCCAGGATGCATCCACACACCAAATACCAAGCTGAAACGTGCAGCGGTTTGCGTGTTTTTGATGTTGACGGACATACTGTACATACATACATACATACATACATACATACATACATACATACATACATACACACATACATACAGACGCCATTGACTTCAGCTTATACGATAAACTCACATTGGTATAACCAAATGTGAGCTAAAAAGGTGCATGATTTAAGACTATTCACAAAATACCAGGATTTATGCCGCCCGTACATAATCTATGCTTTGATATTGTCCTAATCGTGTCTCAGACAATACCTTGACTGTAAAACATGTACTTTGACATATATCCTGGTATTTTGTGAATAGGCTTATATACTATCCACTATGTACTTACCATCGCTGATCAAATGATCAGGTTTTAGATTGACCTTTGACCTACACACATTGAGGAATTTTTGGGATGCACTCCATTTGCTGGTTGCTTGCTCCATTGTCCATCAAGTTGTGTCATGTACCGGTAACTTGGCCATAAAGAAGTCAGCTGTTTGCCGTCATCCTTAACCTGGTTCCACAGATTTTCCCATCCATCCTTTTCTATGGTAAGATTCGAATTGTCCACAGAGTGATTAGGATGACAGGTTTATTACATATTACTCTCTGCAAAAATAAAATGTTTAGATATAACATACATGTACATGATCTTTTTTCAGTTTTTTGTTTTCGTGCAGTTTTTTGTTTCTGATGCAAAAAAGTATTTTAAGACTAACATTATTACTTGTCTGCCCAACCTGTACATGTGTAGACAGCATTATTCATTAAAAGGTGAATTTCTGGTCCTACAACAATTTAAGTGTGTACAACAACAGTACATTTTTGCACATATCAAGGCTGTATAACTGACATGCTAAATGAACGCTTGGTGTTTTAACATGCTTCAGGGAATATAGTGAGATATGTTGCTTTTGATAAGAAAAACAATTAATGACATCAAAAAATAGCGTCAATAACACTGTAGCTCCCATCCTAGACTATTTAGTGTTTGTTCTCTGGTCAGATATTTGAACATGTGTGAAAGGGATAAAGTGCATGAAGTGAAAATACTTAAATGTAATGTACTGGAGACAGTGAAATATATTTAATGTATTTATTCAGAATATAAAATGGAAAAAAATACAGAATTAGATATATCAAATACTGTGATACAACCCATTAACTCAACAAGTCATTTACAATGACATAGTCCCCACTTGTAATAGGAGTATTAGTCTTGATGGGGCAGGAAAATGTGGTCATTAAGAAGTATCACTGGAGTGTATATGTTGAGATCTATGGGCACATAGGTCTATGTTGTTGTTCCCAATTTGAAACACATGAGGCATGTCTAAGTTATGGTTCTAAATCGGGAAAAAAGATCAGACCTCTAGCAGTATTGGCCAGCCAAGAAATACATATGCGCATTATAAATGAGGTACAAGATGTGACATCTTAAGGTCTAATATCCCAGCAAAATTGGAGGGTATAGAACTTGTGGTTACTGAGATATGCATATATATGTATAATCAAGGTCAAAGGTCATCGAGGTCACATGACATTTTGAAAAAAAAAATTATATTGCTAATTAATCCCTATATGCCAAAAAATCAGATCTCTAGCTCTATTCGCTTACCCAGAATTAGATGTGTACATAATTAATGAGGTAAAGCGTGTGTTGTCATAAGGTCTCCAATCCTACTAAATACAAAGGACATAGCACTTGTGGTTACTTATTTATTGACATAAACATATATTTCAGGTAAAAGGTCATCGAGGTCACGTGACATTTTGTCAAAAAAATTGTTTTGCTAAGTTATCCCTATATACCAAAAATCAGACCTCTAGCTCTATTGGCTCGCTCAAAATTAGATATGTGCATAATTAATGAGGTACAATATGTGGCGTCATAAGGTGTCCCATCATACCATACATGAAGGGTGTAGCACTTGTGGTTACTGAGTTATAGACAAATATGTATATTTGAGGTCAAAGGTCACCGAGGTCACGTGACATTTTGTCAAAAAAATTGTATTGCTAAGTTATCCCTATATACCAAAAATCAGACCTCTAGCTCTATTGGCTCGCTCAAAATTAGATATGCACAAAGTAAATGAAGTACAATATGTGGCGTTATAAGGTGTCCCATCATACCATACATGAAGGGTGTAGCACTTGTGGTTACTGAGTTATGGACAAATATGTATATTTGAGGTCAAAGGTCATCAAGGTCACATGACATTTTGTCAAAATATCCGAGATATCTGCATGAACGGATGGACTCACGGATGGACGAACAGACGGACATGACCCAATCTATAAGCCCACTGGACTCATCCGTGGGGACTAAAAATTGTGTCACTGCATCCTTTTGCAATATGAATACAATGAGAAACTAAATTTTTATTTTTTGTGGCCTTATACATGGGAGTCTATGGAGATCTGCCTTATACATGGGAGTCTATGGACATGTAAACTAAAAATATGCAAATTTCACCACGATTTGCCCAAATTTGGGAAAGGTCACTCCTATGCACTTCCATACCAAGTTTCAAATCAATCGGACTTGTGGTTTCAGAGAAGAAGATTTTTTGACAAAAAATGGGAGAAAATTACAAAAAAATTCATGAAAAATAGCAAGTCCAAGATACTGACCCGAGATGTGCACAATCATTTCAGGTCAGCCCAAAGTACTTACATGCTAATTTTTCATGTAATCTGCTCAGTGGTTATTGAGTTTTTTCAATTTTGACTGTTTTTACATTTTTTCACTTAATTTGCATATTTTTGGCAATGACAACTTCATTTGAACAAAATCTCATCTACAGCCCATCATCCATGTACACACCAAATATCAAGATGAAATGTGCAGCGGTTTTGGAGTTTTTTGATGTTGACAAACAGACATACAGACATACAGACATACCGGTACATACATACAGACATTTCCCTAGCCTACAAGAATAGCTTCCATTGCCATATATACATATGGCTATGGGAGCTAAAAAATGTAAAGCTACAGGCAATTCAATGATATGTCTCTGCAAAAATAAAACATTGTGTTGACGATACACACACAGCACTATTCTCACATCACTGTACACAGCAGTGTGCTCACATCACTGTACACAGCGGTTCTCACATCACTGTACACAGCAGTGTCCTCACATCACTGTACACAGCACTGTTCTCACATCACTGTACACAGTGGTGTTCTCACATCACTGTACATAGCGGTGTTCTCACATCACTGCATGTACACAGCACTGTTCTCACATCACTGCATACAGCAGTGTTCTCACATCACTGTACACAGCGGTGTTCTCACATCACTGTACACAGTGGTGTTCTCATGATTCAATGTACAGAGTAGTGTTCTCACATCACTGTACAAATTACAATGCAGTGTTCTCACATCACTGTACACAGCACTGTTCTCACATCACTGTACACAGCAGTGTTCTCACATCACTCATGTACACAGTGGTGTTCTCACATCACTGTACACAGCACTGTTCTCACATCACTCCATACAGCAGTGTTCACACATCACTGTACACAGCGGTGTTCTCACATCACTGCATACAGCAGTGTTCTCACATCACTGTACACAGCAGTGTTCTCACATCACTGTACACAGTGGTGTTCTCATGATTCGCTGTGCACAGCAGTGTTCTCACATCACTGTGCTCAGCAGTGTTCTCACATCACTGTACACAGCAGTGTTCTCACATCACTGTACACAGCAGTGTTCTCACATCACTGTACACAGCAGTGTTCTCACATCACTGTACACAGCAGTGTTCTCACATCACTGTACACAGCAGTGTTTTCACATCACTGTACACAGCACTGTTCTCACATCACTGTACACAGCGGTGTTCTCACATCACTGTACACAGCGGTGTTTTCACATCACTGTACACAGCAGTGTTCTCACATCACTGTACACAGCAGTGTTTTCACATCACTGTACACAGCAGTGTTCTCACATCATTGTTGTCACATCACTGTACACAGCGGTGTTCTCACATCACTGCATACAGCAGTGTTCTCACATCACTGTACACAGCAGTGTTCTCACATCACTGTACACAGCGGTGTTCTCATGATTCGCTGTGCACAGCGGTGTTCTCACATCACTGTGCTCAGCGGTGTTCTCACATCACTGTACACAGCAGTGTTCTCACATCACTGTACACAGCAGTGTTCTCACATCACTGTACACAGCGGTGTTCTCACATCACTGTACACAGCGGTGTTTTCACATCACTGTACACAGCAGTGTTCTCACATCACTGTACACAGCAGTGTTTTCACATCACTGTACACAGCAGTGTTCTCACATCACTGTATACAGCAGTGTTCACACATCACTGTACACAGCGGTGTTCTCACATCACTGCATACAGCAGTGTTCTCACATCACTGTACACAGTGGTGTTCTCACATCACTGTACACAGTGGTGTTCTCATGATTCGCTGTGCACTGCGGTGTTCTCACATCACTGTGCTCAGCAGTGTTCTCACATCACTGTACACAGCTGCAGTGTTCTCACATCACTGTACACAGCACTGTTCTCACATCACTGTACACAGCGGTGTTCTCACATCACTGTACACAGCAGTGTTCTCACATCACTGTACACAGCAGTGTTCTCACATCACTGTACACAGCGGTGTTCTACATAACTGTACACAGTGGTGTTCTCATGATTCACTGTGCACAGAGGTGTTCTCACATCACTGTACACAGCGATGTTCTCACATCACAGTACTCAACACTGTTCTCATATCACTGTACACAGCGGTGTTCTCACATCACTGTACACAGCGGTGTCCTCACATCACTCTACACAGCGGTGTTCTCACATCACTGTACACAGCTGTGTTCTCACATCACTGTGCACAGCGGTGTTCTCACATCACTGTACACAGCGGTGTTCTCACATCACAGTACTCAACAGTGTTCTCACATCACTGTACACAGCGGTGTTCTCACATCACTGTACACAGTGGTGTTCTCATGATTCACTGTACACAGCGGTGTTCTCACATCACTGTACACAGCGGTGTTCTCACATCACAGTACTCAACAGTGTTCTCACATCACTGTACACATGCAGCGGTGTTCTCACATCACTCTACACAGCGGTGTCCTCACATCACTGTACACAGCAGTGTCCTCACATCACTGTACACAGCGGTGTTCTCACATCACTGTACACAGCAGTGTTCTCACATCACTGTACACAGCGGTGTTCTCACATCACAGTACTCAGCAGTGTTCTCACATCACTGTACACAGCGGTGTTTTCACATCACTCTACACAGCGGTGTTCTCACATCACTCTACACAGCGGTGTCCTATCATCACTGTACACAGCGGTGTCCTCACATCACCGTACACAGTAGTGTTCTCACATCACTGTACACAGCAGTGTTCTCACATCACAGCGGTGTTCTCACATCACTGTACACAGCGGTGTTCTCACATCACTGTACACAGCGGTGTTCTCACATCACTGTACACAGCAGTGTCCTCACATCACTGTACACAGCGGTGTTCTCACATCACTCTACACAGCGGTGTCCTCACATCACTGTACACAGCAGTGTTCTCACATCACTGTACACAGCAGTCTTCTGACATATCACTGTACACAGCAGTGTCCCGGATCACTGTACACAGCGGTGTTCTCACATCTCTGTACACAGCGGTGTTCTCACATCACTGTACACAGCGTACATCACTGTACATAGCGGTGTTCTCACATCACTGTACACAGCAGTGTTCTCACATCACTGTACACAGCGGTGTTCTCACATCACTGTACACAGCAGTGTTCTCACATCACTGTACACAGCGGTGTCCTCACATCACTGTACACAGCGGTGTTCTCACATCACTGTACATAGCAGTGTTCTCACATCACTGTACACAGCAGTGTTCTCACATCACTGTACACAGCAGTGTTCTCACATCACTGTACACAGCAGTGTTCTCACATCACTGTACACAGCAGTGTTCTCACATCACTGTACACAGCAGTGTCCTCACATCACATCACTGTACCGGGTGCACAGCGGTGTTCTCATATCACTGCATACAGAGTCACACCAATTAAAAGGGCAGCATGTCTGAATGTGTGAAAGGATAATCACATAGTTACATAAAAAGATTTATTTCAAATTGTGTGACAATAAAAGCAATCCATTTTCAGCGACTGTTACTATATGATTGATGAGGATGGAAACCTCACTGGTCTGTGTTTATTCTCAATTATACAGATGAAGAATAATACAAACCAATCACGTATTGCCTGGAGATGGGAGTGATTTAAACAAGGTCACTCAAAATTGCACAAAAGATAAGAAATGCCAAAGCAAGATCTGAATAGTATCACCATGGTTACTTACCATACATATATAATACTGCACTCGATGGCCCACTTGGTTCCTCATGGTGAAAAGTTGTTTACAATTTTGTTCCATTACTGTTGAAATAAAAGAATTCAAGTATCTGGATAAACTGACATTTACAAATTGAATAGTTACTGTAGCAGTATAGCTAAAAAATTATTTCAACAGGAAGGCAATATCGGGTTCCTTGTATGCTGGTCTGCACTTTGGATTTATATGATATACATGTACATGGAGAAAACATTCTCCTGTATAGAACAATCTCAAAATTTACTGAGTGTCTGAAAGATGGGCTTATCAACATCACCATACATGTAGTAACAGCTGAGATCCTGATCTTTCTTAAGTTACTAAAATAAAACTCTGGAAAACAAGGTACCGGTACACTAAGCAACTCAGAGCAAACAAGCAACACAACAATAAAACACAAATTGCCTAGTTTGCATGATTTGCATACCCTTGGGAGGTTAAGCAATGTTGGCTGAAAAACCGACATCCATCTTTTTTGTTTGGATGATTTGCTTCATGTTCACACAGTGGTGCGTCATCCAGAACAATCTTTGACATATTATGACATACCCACATACCCATGCATGACATGCACAGCCACAGGTACCTGTCTAATCTAATTGATTGTATGTGCGTTCTTTAGCAATTGTATACCAGTATTGCAAACAATATAGGAATAGCAAGTCTCATAAACTGCAAAACATTTTTGAAATTGAAAACCATTATTATGTACTATTTATTGTGTACTTTCCAGAGCTGATCAGAGAGTCAGGTAATAGCTTGACCTTTGACCCATACAAAACATGCACTCTATTTGCTTTTACAAGGACATGACAAGTTGCTGGGTGACTTGTCTTGTACACCTGTAACAGTCATTTCACCTGATTGTGTTACTGCTGAATTGCCTATCGAGTTGCTAGCAATGAGTTAAATATCTTGTGTATAAAATCAAGTTTTCAATTGTTTCTTTGCCTTCCTCATTTAACAACCATGGTGACCTGTGCAGAGGGAAACTGGTTTGAAGGCACACAGTCCATGTAGCCGACAATGAGATGCAAATGATATGCGGTTAAGGTCTCCTCAACTAACTTTCAGCTGGTTGTTCACTTTCTACTATTTTTATAGTATTTTATACAAAGGCACAGACTTATTCTACCTGCAACTTAAAACTGATAGTGATTTTGTAGCCTATTCTTGACAATTTTTCATAGTTTTTGGTAGCCGGTAACAGACACTTCGTGTTCGTGTCGGCTACATGGACGATCTGCCGGTTTGAAAGGGCAGTAGCTGTAACTTTTGATGATTTTGGATTTATTTTGTTTTTATGTTAACTGCAGTTTAATTCTTGTGCTACACCAAATTTGCTATAGAACATGTTTAGCATGGTGTAGAACATGTATAACATATTTTGGTAGTGTTAGGCTTGTCAACTGAACCTGTACTGCTACACATACCTGCATGTTGACTGTTATTGTTGACAAGTGAATTCTTATATGGAGTAAGGCAAAGCTATGACACAGAGAAAAACGTTTTGGTAGGAGTCACAGCACTTTATCAAGGCATCGTAGCAGCCTATCAGACAATTTCAGTCACAGGTTTGATTTATGACCTCAAGGGAGGGCAACATGTTACCAAGGAAACACTTACTACCAAAGTTGGGATGCATGGTGTCATAGCAGGCTGGAGGAAAGCACAAACCCCTTGTGGGATCATACTGCACATTGGCAATGTGGTACAATGGTCCCTGTGGATCCGCATCAGCAACCCCACAGAACTTTATTGAACTTTTAATAATTTAAAAGCAATTGAAATTCCAGTGGAAAATATAACAATCTCTAATATAGTGTGGTAGCTCCCTTGTTTGTTTGTTTGTGGGTGTATTTTATAGGGGTATTAATGGTGGTGGGTAAGAGGGAATTTGTCAGTTGTGAACATCAGTGTGGCGGGAGTTAAAATGGCTACATACACCATGGCGATGAGGAGGAGAAAGTTAGCACTGCAGGTGGCTGATGGGTGATGATCCAACTACATGTACCAGCTAGATTGGTTGTCGAGCAAGTACAATATGCATGCATGTTAGTATGAGGTGGATGTGGCTTTCATTGGTGTACCGGTAGTGTTGACGTGCTACTGTAGTATTGGGGTGATAAGAGACCACAGAAAAATACATGTAGCTTACCCAATGTAGTAGATATGGCCAAGGTCTCTGTGACCTCAATTCATCCAAAGAAGTTTGCTATCGGTAAATTACAAAACATTGACAGCCAGGACAAAAACTACATGATGCTCCATGATGTGACTGCAGTGTGACTGCGAGCGTCTGTAAAATGTCAAACAAACACAGAAAAGAGTAATTAACACATACCTGTCTCTTTGTAATCTAGCTGTTCTACTTGTCTTGTTCAACTGTCTGGAAAATGACAGTGATGTAAAGTGACTGCAAATAAACAAAATGACTTCAGTTTTTCAAGAAAACTTGGTCAAAATTAGGTTACTTTGTTCAAAAATTGCCATGTAATCCTCTAGGTTCCATTAAAGTGTTAAAAAATATGAAATAATAAACTCACAATGAAGTGATTACAAAATTTCAGACTAGTCTTTGTAAATTTACTCATGCAATCAAAAATAATTTGGTTATACAAAAGAAATTGATTCTTGATAAAAATACTTCTTATTTATGTGACTGACTTTGTTTAAGAACAATTCAATTGAGCCTGTTTCCGAGGTGATATGATTTTCAATGGAGATGTTTAATACAGTGCAAAAACTTTCTGATGAAATCAGATTACTCTTTGAGAGTGCAAGACAGTCCCCCGGATGACTACAATACAAAACTACTCACATCACAATGCAGTGTTGTCAGACAGTGTTAAATGTATCAGCACGGTAGTAATGATGTCCAAACAAGCAGTGAAAATAAAAGACTTCAAGCATTATGTGTCATTGTGAGGAAAATTAAGGGACAACAGTTGTAAAGCTGTACTTTTTTCAGCATTTTGTTCTGTGTCATGTTTACATTTTCTTTTTCTGCCTCTGCGCACACTTTGAAGCCTATCACTCACTGAGCAAACACTACCTTTATTGCATTTATAATATGCCTAATTGTTGTTAATGTAGTAAGTGCCTTGAAAGTGAAAGACTTTTACTCAAACTTTCCTCTAGGAATCTTTCAACATTCTCTTTCAAAATCAAAAATCAAAATTTGGGGTCACCGTGAAAAAAGAAACAAAGTACCAAAGATTTACCAATATTTGACATTCAAAATGGCCGAAATCCTTGTGTTCAATCTTTGGAGATAAATAAAATTTGCTATTTTTGAAAATCTAAGCTAATGATAAGTTTTCTTACACCAAGAGCTCTAAAATGAACCCTCACAAGTGGGGAAAGTGGCATATCAGAAAAAAAATTGTAAAAGATTGAGATTCTGAATATCTGTCCTCGAGGTGCATTCTACCTTAATAGGAAATAATTAAACTAAATTAAAAATTAAATTAAATTTAAGTCATCAATATCAATGTGGATACAGGGATTGTCACAAGCTGAACACTATGTATTTCTAAATATTCTATTTTTCCAGCCCCTTTCAGCCATACAGGTCAAATGTCACCTCAGAAATCAATGGTCTTTGAGTCAGACTATTCTAGTGAATGGGTGGAGAGACTAGAGGTGACCATGAAACAAGATAAGAAACAAAAAATACTGAAAAAGCATCAAAAGTATAAGCTATAGTGTAACATTAATTCTAACATTTCATTGGCAACTGTGGATAAATTCAATGAAAACAAAATTTGGTGTTTGTGTCTTTTTCTGTTGCATGCTGGATACTGTCAATTGAGCATTCATTGTCATGAAATTATAAAATATGATGCCAACAAATAGAAGTTGACTTGTTGACACTGTTGTTTTGCAAGAAAAAATTGAGAAAAACAGTATCTTTTGTCTGACCTTAAGTAGTTTACTACTTTGGAACTCATACCCGTATGTACATGGCCTCTATATATATAAAACAAATGACAAAAAGTATTTCAACAACTCTTCAAAAAGTATATCAAAATATAACATAAAGTGTGCCTTCAAAATTACATCAGATAATGTTGATAATCTGATAATTATTACATGCCTCGTGTATCGTACGTCGTGCGCTCCATAGGATTCAATGGTAACTCGCCGATGATGTCGCGGGCCGCATAGTCATCACTGGACCGAAGATGAACCGGAACTATTTTCAACTTGAAAACTTTTGGATGTAAAAGTCTTGAAATTTCATGTTTTGCACAGAAAATCCGGTTTTGGAAAATTTTGCATAAAAATATTGATAAACCGCATAACAGTAGTTTAAATATGTCGATGCGCCATTCGGTGATGAAAATCATTCTATTTTTAACTGTTTTTCGTCTAAAATGAAAATAAAGCATTTGACTATATTTTGCCAATAAACGTAAATATTTTTGGTGCAAACTGAGTAAGAGAGGCATGTAATAAAAACATTATAGCCGAAACAAGGGACTATGTACCCTCGGGGCAGGAGACCATTTGCCCTCCTTACGTCGGGCAAATGGTCACCTACCCTCGGGCACATAGTCCCATGTTTGGGCTATAATATATAATATATGTCAACTTCTGGACCACTTTAATGATCGATTTTGAAGAGAAGTGAACAGCAAACAATGTAACATTTTTCACAAAATATTTGCTCTCTCCTCTCAGAATTTTTTAGGTGGAAAGCAGGACAATGGGCAAAATTGTTAAACTGTGAAGCAAAAATCAAGGAGAGAATAACTTATTTTACCCTTGTTTGTGTTATTTTTGATAAATTATTTGTATTTTTAATTTAATCTGTTTAATAACATTATCACGCTGAATGTTGAAGTAAGTTTAGTTACAAATTGCCCCTAACCTTTAGGTGCAATAATATGACATTTTGTGACACCTAAACATTGATTTCAGCTTTGAGTCTTGTGGTGCAGTTAAGAGCTGAATTTATTTAGACCTAAATATTTAAGAAACTTGTGGCTACTGCATTTCAGATTTGGTAACATTAAAAAATTGGGGTTTTTTTACCGCACCAGAGAAATTTCAATGTCAGCAGAAAATTTCCATATCAATGCTTTTCTTAGTAAAATAAAATAAACTTTACCTGCAGCTCCTGTGAATAAATATTGACCTTTACCCTCTTCATTACTCTGCAGGTCAAACATGGACATTGCAGGTATTGGGCAGTATGCAGTCTGGTACAGAGCCAGGACAGTTTAATTCACCACATGGTCTGGCATGGCATGGAGATCAGCTTGTGATCTGTGACACAGAAAACCATCGCATACAAATACTCAATAAGAATAAGTTGGTCATAGAAATTATCAGATTTGATGGTCAGTTTGACAAAGAATTCAAGCCATATGCTGTGGCCATATCCCCTGATGGTCACTTTTTTATCACTGACATCGGTAATAACCAAATAATTATTTGTGACCAAAATAAAAAAATATTCAAATTATTCCCCAAAGTGCAGACATTGAGGTTAGGAGCATTACTGTAATGGCATCATTTATTTTTGTCACTGACAGCAAAGGTAAAAGTTTGATCAAATACAACATCAAAGATGGAAAACTTGTTGCAAGAGTCAGTGATCTATTCAGTGATCCACACTCTGTAATGGCTACTAGCAACAACCATCTCTTAGTGTCAGATAGAGACAAACATGTCATTCATGTTTTAGATTCTGATTTGAATTTTCTGAATTCATATCGCAATGATAGGTTAAAGTCTCCACAAGGCTTGGATGTCGATTCACACGGCAATATTTATATTGGTACATGGGAGAGTAATGGCATTGTAAAACTGAGATCTGATGGACAATTGGATTGTGTATTATTTGAAGGTAAATGGTATTACCCAGAGTTCATTGCAGTCAATGATGACATCACAACAACAATTGCTTTCACAACGAGGTATGGGTCCGTCCACCAAATCAGTGTATACTCTGTATCAACATAGATATGCATTACAATCTAATCAAAATATCACCATTTTTAACACATTTTTCACATCCTACACCCCAAGTTTGGACTAAAAATCTCTTGTCCTCAACTCGACACAGAACTTCATGTGCATCTGGATCAGAATTGTGAAAATTTTGGTGAAAAATTCAGGAATTTTTTGAAAATGCATTGAAAGCAATGGACGGTCTGCATCGGTGACGTCATCGATTGTTTGTTGACTTCAAGTAAAGTAGGTCACTAGGTTTTCTCCATTTTCTCAAAATATAGAAATTTTAGACATCAAGTGTGGGCTAAAAATTTCTTGTTCACAACTTGATGGACACGTTTATGGTAACTGGAAACCAAGTTTTAAAAATTTGGGTGAAAAATTTCTGACATTTTCATAAATGCATTGATTGCAATGAGCAGTTTGAATTGGTGACGTCACTGGAATGCCAAGTAAAGTTGGTCATGATAAGAATTTCTCAATTTTTGGAAGAATTACAAAATTTAGACATCAAGTGTGGGCTAAAATTTTATTGTGTATGAGTCGCTAGACTTGTCTATAGTGACCAGAATCCATGATGAGAATTTTTTGTGAACAAAATATGAGTAACTTTTGATGAATCATAATGAATGAATGAAAACAATCAATTGATTCTTGAAAATGCAATGTTTAAAATTCAATCATTGAAATTCTCAAAATGGTTTTCGGATTAAAAACTGATTTCCGTACTTTGTACGGATTGACGGGTTACATCCAAAGCAAAACCGGCGATTTAATGATTTTTCAAACTCACAACAATGGAATATTTTGATGAGATTGTGTATTGGACTGTCCTGACAAACCATCAGATCTCAATTACACCAGAGACAAACGACCGGTACGGTTCATTTGTCAGTGAAATGTACTTGTAAAACATTACCTGTATATCCTGTGATAACTCCTGCATAATATGTGCTAGATAGTCCAATTCGATGTAGATGGCAGGGATAGAAATACTTTTTATTTCTCGTGGCAAAAGTTTGCCACCGGATATAAAATCAGGTGGCAATTATGAAAAATCTGGTGGCAGTTTAACACATCATGTGATTGGTATAGTACAACATTTTTTCATTGCCACATACACATTCTAATTTATAAATTCTTGAAAATATGGTGAGTACACGTCACAAAAAATCAACTCAAACTGCAGGCCTCGAAAAGTTTTTTTTCAAACTTACTAACCGTGGGACACGTGAATTTCATTTTTACTTGCCCGAGAGGAAAAATTACTTGCCCTAAAGTTATAATAACTGTACTAGTTGTTTGTAACAGAGAGCAAGAGTTTGGCCATATGAAGTGAATTCAAACAGGGAAAAAAACAGATTCAAACATGAACTACATTCTTGTTAAAATGAAGGACTATTACCAAATCTGAAATGTCGCAGAAGAAATGTGAGAATACTTTAGTTTTTTCTGTAGATTTGGCCATCTAGAAAACATCTTTGAATTTGGAATTTTTCCACAACCTAATCCAAATTAAAATCTTTGCATAAGAGTAATAAGATTGTGTGATTTACAATGTGCATGGCTGGCTGCTGCTCTTTATTATCAAGCTGAGATCACAAACAACTGCTTTGCTAGTGTGCATATGTACATCTGCAACCCTTTTACCTGTTTACATGTTTACTAACTGAGCACAGCCGTCTTTCAAAGTTTTATTTTGATGAATGTATTCGTCAAGAGAACAGATTCAAGTTTCGTTTTCGTTATTCTCTCCAGTGCAGATTTGTTTTCTGTAAGTGAGAGCCGATCCCTAACAGCCAAGGTCACGTAATTTGAAACTGTCTGCATCTCACGCAATACGTAGCTGCAATAAGCTTATGTGGCCTCCTTGGTCGACTGAGCCCGTTTCGACTATGATGTAAACTTGCACTTTTTCAACTGTGGGTTGATTTACGTTGAACAGTAAGCATTGCCGAGATCCATGGCTTCGAATAAGTTTACAACCATTTACCAAGCACATGGTGCAAGTACACTATCGCGTGAAGCCGATCGACTGTCATACGACTCATACACCTGCACAAAGAGAATGGCAACCACTGAGCATACCACTTTACGGCACACATACAAAACAGTGAGTTCACTCCGTGTCGTCGGAGAGAACATGTCGCAAAACTCTATTTTTACGACATTTTGTGTTTTACAACAGTGAGAACGATTATTTTGCGATGTCGGGCTGATTTTCAAGGGTTTTCAGAAAAAACTTCTGAGAGTTGAAGGACTTACAATGATTGTAGGTGTGTACAGACCTAATGAAATACGTTTTCAACTTCAAGCTTGAATTGTCCAGAGCTTAGTTAATTCAACCGCTGGTGCACTTGCCCGTCGGACGGCCGGGAAGCATATTGATATTGATTGTACTTGCCGCGCCCGAACGCAAAATTCACCAGCCACGGGCGTCGGGCGATAGGAATTTTTGAGCCCTGTACTGGCTAATGAATTGCAAGTCTTTATTGTTATTAAATTCATGCAGGCTGCAGTTTGGCTTTGTTTTCAAAATGTCACAACATGCTTTTATCTTGTGTCGTATGACTGCATATGCGGCTATCACAGAGTGCAACAACATGTCAAGTGTACAAAAGCTGCTGTCATCGATATGGAGATTAGCCAATCACAAGTTTGGATTCACGCTGTGTTTTCATTCATGCCGAAATGTCGCAATAGCGCTGATCGCAAATGACGTCACTGTTCTCTCTCATTAATATGCATAAATAAACATTTGTCCGCATTTTCCGCATAAACGACGAAAATAAAACCTGCAAGTGTTAGAAAGGCTATTTAGCGTCACACTTATTCGTATGAATTGATGACTGAGACTACAAGCTGCAACAACAGCCGCGCATACAACGACAAAATTTGTCCGAATTTCAGCATATTTGTCCGAAAGTCGCGCGTGTGCAGCTATATTTAGTAACAAACCCGAAATCGCGATCAACGCTATTAGTTTGGGTTTTTTTGGCTAATGAGTTTTTCCGCAGTCAGACAACGCGTGTTCCTTCAATGTTCCTTCATTCAAGCCGTAGGATCGATGACATGATGACCCAAAATTTAGTGGCAGAAAAATACCACCAGAAAAAAATTTTGGTGGCAGATTGACAGTTTTTGGTGGCAAATGCCAACATTGCCACCGATTATTTCGATCACTGGATTGTATACTCCAAATATAAACGTTTACCTCCATGGTTTACGGAAAGTAAACGAAGGACAGCAGACACGATCTGTCGGTCATGAACTCAATATTATGAAACATGTGACTCAGTGCTATCGCCCTCATAAGGCGTAAGTCGTTTCACATTTACATTCGTTTGGAAGAGGGCGCCATAACAAGTTTCTCCAAGACAGCGACAGCTTGGCAGTTCCACATGTTGAAGCTCCAGCGCAAGCTTGTTGAATGAATGAACAGTTAACATATTTCCGCGAATGTAGTGATGATGGAGTTGCAAACTTTAATCTGTGCGTACGCTATCGTGAAAGCGATACATTTTGATCATGTAGAAAACATTTATAAGGCAACACCATGAAGAGACATTTAATTTGTTATGTTCGATAAGCCTAAAATTTGTTATAAATTAACCTTAGTCCTACTACGATATAGGACAAAATATAATAAAAAAATTACACAATTTGTCTTCGATATCCAACATCCCGCAAGTTCGAAAACTATCGAGATCTTCACTCAAGTTATTTCAATTTCTTGTGAACAATTACTTTTTATGATGTAATGAGAACATTTAGATGCTTTTCTTTTATGTAACTGATCAATTTATGAACGATACTACTTTTCAACATTGTGTAACGTTTTTCCCATGTATAAAATTATGACACATTACTATTACATAACCAAATCTACTTCAAATGCGACTCTATGCTTTATTGAGTTTGATTTCAATCTTGTATTTTGAATCAAAAGTGCTTTAAAATTTTATAAAGTTTCATTTTAAGTGGTCAGTTTCAACAGACATTGGGATGAATTTGTAAAATATTTATTGTGGAGCAAATCCCTCTTGTATACTTATATAGAGATATAGAAAAAAAAGTATATTCTGAATCTATTGGTAGGACTTTTATTGATATGATCGGTACTGATATCTGTATTAATGATATTAAATTCCTTCAGAGTGCCATTCAATATGAAAACAGAAAACACTACACGTTTCTTTTGCATATTTAATCGTTGTTGTAAATCTTTCTTCACCAAAGATGAATCTGCATATGCTGTTGATAGTTTGGACAGTTTTCTCTAAATGTTTTTAAAAAATATTCTATATATATTTCTTGTAAATACTTCTCACATTTCATCATGACGGGATGCTTGCATCTAAAAAACAGTGCACTTTTTGGGGCTCTTTCTGCACTGATAATATGCAATCTAAAGTAGTTATATCAGATATAATCAGACATTACATAACGCTTAGTCAACAACTTCAGATACCAATAGCTTGGCCGGTACTACTTTATGCCAAGGTATTGTACAGTGAAGCGGCACAAACTCAGTCTCGTGTAAACCTTGACAACAGTATTATCATTTCAGGACATCGGAATTTGTTCCTACTTTTATTAATTTGAACTAACATATGGCTTGTAGTATATTTATAGGTCCTATTCTGTGAAAATTAGGGTACAATGTTCAAAGAAGTTCAAGGCAAACGATTATCTGTATGAGTGAAATCTATAAGCAAAGAGATCTCTTCCCTTTACAGTCGCTTAATCGCCATCTCTAATCACATATTGCAAACAGCTTACGAGATGGCAAATAACTTTATTTAGGAACTCCATACCCCTTAAAACCCCTATTCCAAAGAGTGAATGTGAATTGAATATGCATTGGTTTTTAGAAGGAAACGTCCCCTAATGTGTTTGTTGAAATCAATATACTGGTCTGATATTTTCATTATTAATTTGTCAATAAGTGTATTTTAGAATAGAGCATTTAATCATCTGTGAAATTTTTGAGGCAAGTCATCTTGTGTATAATGATTAATTATTGAACACTGTACAGTTTTGGTTGGATGTTAAAGAAGACATTTAAAGAAATCTTGTATTTGACCGTTTGTAATAGGTTTTACCACTGAGAAGACGCCATTTTCAAACTTTCATTTGTCTCAAGTTTCAATTCAATGCACAGTCCATGATCTCATTGACACATCTTTCTTCCATAAACACTGAAATACATGTTCAATGCAAATCAAAAACAAAACAAAGAGAGCTATGTCATGCTGTGAGTTTTTTTTCCAAAATCCGAATAAATCTTTACCACAAGAGATGTTCAATAATACTAAATTTACTTTGAAAATTGTACATAAAGCAGCTGGACAATAGAAATACTCAAACAAATAGTAATTAGATCACTTCATGTAAATCAATAGTCACGGTTCATAGTCAGTTGTTTGTATTTTTGTAATAAGTTATAATATTTAACACAAAGGTTAAAAATTAAAAATAAAGTTCATGCATTGCTACATCTGTTACTGTCTTCATTCTTTCAGAGGAAGAAATGCAAGAAAACAACAAACATGCATTTTGTAAAATATAAATATTCATTTATCTCAAATTAATGTATATAGTATTTCATAGTTGTATTTTATACTTGGATTTTATATTTCAGCATATTTCAGCCCCATGACAAAATATATATGTCACACAAAATAAATAATATAGAGCAGTAAAACAAAAAAAAGTACTAGTAACAGCTGAACAACGATAACTCTGACTGTTGGTGTCTTTCAAAATAAATATTTTATATATTTCTTTCTAAAAACCCTAAATTTCTGACTGAAATCGAAAAGTCTTTATCTTCTATCAGCAGATTTTACCAACTCTCTCAAGCTTCTATTCTATGTGTTTTGGCGGATAAATAAGCTGCAAATATTGTAGATATCTTTGGACAGAATATCTTGGAATGTTTTCATTTTTGACATAGATCTTGAGCTCACCTGCTTCTCACCATGGGGGAAAACATTTTTTATAATGCGAAAACTATCTTCAAAACTTAGTTACCATTGACTGATGTACAGAAATGATGAAATAAGTGAGTGTACAAGTAAATGAAAATCATCCAGGAAATATAAAGTGAAGACACTGTTCCGTACACTGTTGATGAAAATTGGACATACTGGTATACTACGATAAATTAGAGGAAAAAAACCTGAAACAATTCACTTCGGGTGCTTAGAGTTGAAGGAGCGAGACCTATCAATCATTAACTATCCAGGTACAGTTCTTGTTTGTGGAAATGTTTGCCTACCAAAACTTCTGAATACAGGAAAAACCTTGCAGAAAAGTTACATTTGTTGAATGGAGCTCTTTTAGAGGACAATGTTGAACATTGACAACAACTCATTTTGCATTCGTATCATCATGCACTGTTACTATTTACTGCTCTGTCATAAATTTAATCGAAGGTCATGACCTGTAACACCCAAGGTCCAGCAGTTGACCTCACTGGAATAGGCAGAGCGCCCTCTTCAGGTATAAAAGGTCTTGAACAAATCATTGAATACTATGATACACCAAAGTCTGGAGTCTGGAAGTATAGACTGAACTTTCTTTCTCATTTCTTCCATCCTCTTCCGACGTCTTTCTTCTTCTTTCACAACCTGCGGGTATCTCCTCCACGAACTGAAAGCAGTATTCGCGATTCGACTGTGCAGGATAAACACACAGCGTGATGAAAAAGTCAGAGGTGATAACATTGAAAGCTTGGTGTGTGTTATGACTGTATGTGCTGTTTCCTCGATACAAAACTATTCTCATTATTCTAAATCAAAGAATCAGTTGAAATTTCAGTAACTGTTACTTAAAACACAAGACAATCAATTAACTTTAAATATTATGGTGCAAAATGATTGATAAAATAAAATGGTGAAAATATCAGGTCCTCAATGACCAAAGTAGTATATCGTTTTCTAATTATCACTGGGAAAAATCTACCAAAGCAAGTCATTGAAGTCATCACATGATAGGTCTAATGAGGCCAAAGATTTTGAAGATCTACAGAGTGTTGACTGTGAGTAAACAGACAATGTAGTTCTAAGAGGTAACAAGTCATCGTTGATGACACAGTCCCCGCTTGTCCATTTTGTTATAATCTTTGGTGTCTAGGTAGCTGTGGTCTAGGTAGCTGACATGACATTGATGCAACGGGTGCATCAGGCCTGTGACTTGCATAATAAAGTAATCTGAGGAACGTTCAATAAATGACTCATCTCTGCCGGTAATGACCACTGAAGGAACTTTTTGATTACATCACACATAACGATGCCCTCACTGCCTCTAGTGTCATGACGGCACATACTATACACATGGTTTGGTGGAATTTTCGAAATGGTATGGGATCGGGTATGTTGTTGTAATCAGCCATTCGGATCATATAATGAAACAAATTAATGTGCACAAGAATGCAGCCATAGCATATCACGTTTGAACAAAATCAGTCCAACGAGGGACAGTGACCTATGTTTATGTTTCAAAGACATAAAAAATCACACCAAAATTGAAATCAAATGGCTGTCTATTGACCATATGGATCATAGCACAAAATTAGTAGACATGCATATGTATGCCATAGTACTTTATCTTTGTACCAAGTCTCAACAACATTGGTTAAGGAATATTTGCATATGATTAAGCCTCAAAGACATGAAAAAACCCAAAAATGACCATCTGGCAGCGATATTGGAAAAAAATGACAATCTGGCAGCCATATTGGAACATGTCACAAAGTAAATTGACATGTATATGTGTGCCATAGTGCTTGATCTTTGTACCAAGTTTGGACAAAATGGGAGTAATGACCTTTGAATTACGCTTCAAAGACATGCAAAATTCCAACAAAATGGCAGTTCTGCAGCCATATTGGATCCTTTCGCAAGGTTAATTGATACATGCATATGTATGCCATATTGTTTTGCCTTTGTGCCAAGTTTGAACAAAATCGGTTCAAGGATGTTTGAGTTATGGTTCAAAGTCATGAAAAAAATCGCAAAAAAATGGCCGCCTGTCGGCCATATTGGATCATATCACAAAATAAATTGGTGTTCATATGAAGGGCATAATGTTTTGCTTTTCTGCCAAATTTGAACAGAATCGGTTCAAGGATGTTTGAGTTATGGTTCAAAGACATGAAAAATCGCAACAAAATGGCCGCCTCGCGCCCATATTGGATCGTATCGCAATATAATTTGACATGCATTTGTAGGCCATAGTGTTGTGCCTTTGTGCCAAATTTGAACAGAATCTGCTCAAGGATGTCTGAGTTATGGTCCAAAGACATGAAAAATCGCAACAAAATGGCCGCCTCGCGCCCATATTGGATCGTATCGCAATATAATTTGACATGCATTTGTAGGCCATAGTGTTATGCCTTTGTGCCAAGTTTGAACAGAATCTGCTCAAGGATGTCTGAGTTATGGTCCAAAGACATGAAAAATCGCAACAAAATGGCCGCCTCACGCCCATATTGGATCGTATTGCAAAATAATTTGACATGGATATGAAAGCCATAGTGTTATGCCTTTGTGCCAAGTTTGAACAGAATCTGCTCAAGGATGTCTGAGTTATGGTCCAAAGACATGAAAAATCGCAACAAAATGGCCGCCTCGCGCCCATATTGGATCGTATCACAAAATAAATCAACGTGCATCTGTAGGTCATAGTGCTATGCCTTTGTGCCAAGTTTGAACAAAATTGGTTCTGCAGTGTCTGAGAAACTGTTGATGACGGACGGACGGACGGACGGACGGACGGACGCACGGACGGGACCCAATCTATTAGTCCCCGCCGGACTTCGTCCGCGGGGACTAATAAGGCAGGCCAACAGACTACAGAACTGATACTACTGTATCCTGCCTCACTCCACCACTATTAAACTAAATTGCAGACAAAATGGATTTTGTTACTCACTACTGATTGTGTTCAGCAGCCAGTTCTTCCTTTCTCATCATAGACAGTCTTTCCTCAGTGGTGTAGTCTTGCCAAAGTTTGAAATATTTCACCTTGGTTGTGTAGGAGTAATGTCTCCTTGCTTTCTGCAGCTGTATGGACTGTAAATGACCATACTGTAAAATAAAAATAAAAATATCCTTTGTTAGATTATGTTTTAGTTTCTGTACATTCGTTTTCTTATACAATGTCTGTCAAAAGTAACACCTTTTCACATTCAGGGCTTCTATGATTTATGCCCCAAACAAATATCTGTTTCCTATTTCTAGGATAATAGGTGTCTATAACAATGGTTTTGGTTCATTAAAAAAATCAGAAATAAATTTCAACCATGATGAGAAATGACTGACCCGTCTCCATAGCATAAATGTTCTCCTGACAAGGATATAGTTGTACATCTCATCTGCCAAGCGTTGTTTCTCTTGTACAGTGTCCTGTGTTATCTTTTTCCATGGAGTAAAACATTTCTGTATCAATACCATGTTATGATGATCTATAGCAATCTGCATGTTGTGTCTGGATATCTGTACAAGTCTCAACCATGGTGCCAGTCCTTTGTTTCTTAGCAGTGTTTGTCTGTAGTGTTCATCTGCCTTGCTATTCTGTCTCTTTATCTGATCCAGTCTCTCCTGCTTCTCTTCTTCTTTCTGCAAAAACAAAAAAAACAAAACAAACAAACAAACATACAAACAAAAAACGAAAATATTTCCGGCTTTGATGAAATGTTATCTCATTGATCAACAGTGGCATTGAACATAGCATGTCTGTGCAATTTCGTGCACTGTAATTCTCGCTAGCTCAAGAGTGTTTGTCTTGTCCGATGGGAGTAAACTTTATGATATTGAAATGCATTGTCGGTAAAAGTCAACGTCTCGCTACTACAATAGTTTGAGATAGTGATTTAAACGTTTAATGCTAATGTTATTGCTTTCATGGTAAAAATAGTTTGGTTATGAATCTAGCTGAACTCATGCATCTATTCAACATTGTCTTGTCTAAATTCCTGTATCACCTAAAACTTTACTTTGGCTTCAGTATTCTTGTGTATTTTTGCCATATTGAAAAATATACTCGACTACATAAGACTTTTATGATCCACTTTGGTGGCAAATCGTATTTAAGGTACCAGGAATTATGAGAGATTGATTGATTAATTAATTGATTGGTGGGATGGATGGTTGAGAAGAATAATCATCCCGCCTGATTTGAAACATTCTTCAACTTGTCATCAGGGTTTTTTCCATCCCTGAATAAACCTTGTTGGTTGGATAGACCATTCTTCGGGCTTAATTTCATAAATCACTAGACTTCTGACAAGAGTCTATTTTCATAGTTTAGTGAACCTTATGACTTCTAATGGATAACCTCGTTTCAAAAATTTCAAGAAATTACAAGACATTACTTAACCTACCAGTTTTGCCAGTCTCCTCTCTTCACTAAACCTTTTAATCTTAGGTTTCTTCTCAGCTTCTTCTTCCAATCTCTGTTTCTCTTCTCTCTCTTTGATTTGTGCCTGTGTATTAGAAGAAATTAAACCTTATCCTTCAAAATCCCTTAGTAGAGTGTGCTCTTGAGATGCAATTTTCTTAATGAGGACAACACAAATTTACTTTCAAAAACCCATGACGTTGAAATGTACTGTGGGTAAAAAGTTGACTATTCACCACATTAAGAGTTTGAGATAGTGATTTCATAAATACCTTTTACAAAAGATGTAAATATTTTCATGGCAAAAAGTTCTGTTTGTTTGTGAAACTAGCTTAACGCATGCATCTATTCAAAATGTAAGTCATTTGTTGTATAAAGTTCACGCATGCCCTATAATTTTACTTTTCATTGAGGAATCTTAGGCGTTTTGCAGGATGATCTAAATCTTGTAAAGACTTGTTGCATTTTGATCTAACGGACATCTAAAATAGAATACACATACATGTATGATATCAGTGCTTATTTAATACTCATATAGTCAAGTAGAAACTCAATATACCAAAACATTTGAAAAAATGCTGGCAAGACCAATGTTTTCTTTACAGTGAAGCTTGCAGAAGGCAATGGGTCTATTCGTCGTCCATGCCTTCTTTTCCATCGTCCAATCTCCCTCATCTACTGAGCCCGTCCTTCCATCCTTGAGTTCGTCACTCTCTCTTGCCTTTTTCTCTGTTACTCTCCTCTTTCTTACACTAACCATTCTCTTTTCCTATTATTTCTTGTCTTTTCATCAGCCTCAGCTTTCCTCTACCCTATCCTGACAGCTCTCTCCTCCATACCTGTCAATCAAACAGACAGTATGAATACAATTTACCAATCACATACATAAAACAGTGGCCTCAGCTTTCCTCTGTGCTATACCAGCATGCAACAGAGGCTGCCTTGCTACTTCTAAACATACTCTGAACAGTTCAAGGCCTACAAAGCACACATACAAAAATAAGAGCAGTGAATGGCTATACAATGCATACACATGGAAATAGAAACAGTAAATGACTATGTTTTGACTTACCTTTCAGGAAGTTTGTACTTGCTTTGCTGGTTTTCTTGGCGTTGTTCAGTGTAACATTGGAACTTTCATTACTGCTGTCAGAGTGTGTTGTCACTGCTGTGTCTCAGGACTGTGATCTCTAAAACATGAAAAGCAACATTATTTAATACAGTAGCGTGTTTCTATACTGAGACTGATGCTCAGCTGTCAAAATGTTTGTTTAAATACTGGACTAATCAATAATTGTTCTCCGTGTATTCAGACATAGAAAACAAGCTAAACTTGTTCTTTCAAGAATTGACTGCAAAGGAAATATCTACCAGACCAACTCTGTACGACGAAATATAGTACAGCAAATCAGGTTATCAGATTGACTAATGGGTTATTATCCCGGCATTAAACTGCATACATCAACAATATTTAGCATTACACTTTGCGCATATGACAGGTTGCAAGCCATAATTCTGAGATCAGTTTATGTGACCAGACACCTAGTGAATTTATTTCACCTAGCAGTTCACAGACATAAACACAGAACACGCTCTCCTATTGAATAATGTAAGATGACAGAAGTACACAAATATTTGAACAAAAATGCCTATGTTAACTTATGTCCATTTTATTGAAATTGGGGTTAATCAGGCCCTCTATCAGTTATTATTTCATTGAACGTATGATAAGTGTGAATGACAACTCATTGACACATTTGGAATGAGAATGGGCACTTTCATCAGAAAGTTCATATCAAACCCTATAATGATCATCTACACATCCAGCTTGACCTGTGAGACTCTCTGATGTAAAATTCTGTCTGTCTCTCGTCGTATTCCATACGCTGCTTACGTACTTAGTGTCTCCATTTGTTCCAGGTCCTAACCAATCTTCTCCGGTCTGAGGGCCCTGGCTTTGCCCATCTGTATTCCTCTGTTGTTACTGGCTGATACAATGCTGAGAAATGCCTCCATACACACTGCAATGCAGAACAGAATGTGAGATTATCAGAGATCAATAATTGTAAAAAAATTAAAATTTGTTCATCATGTTCAGTTTAACCAGTTTGTCACAATTGGGAGTAGCAACTGTAAATCCTGAAAATTAATACTTTGATGTATCATTAACTGATTATTTTGAATTTTCATTCCTGTTCTGTCAAAGACTGAAATATTCCTAAACGGATGTCTTTAGAAACCAGCTCAGGATGGCAATAGGTCAATATTGCTCCTCAGCTTTTATTATGACGAATGTCACATGTTTTCATCATGCTTCAAGTCCTTTCTCCTGTTATTTGATAATAAATCATTATTTTACAAAATGTGACACGCCTTGGATACAGAGATGCATAACCCTTGTTGGAGAAAACAGTCAGAAATACGTTTGAAAAGAAACTAGTGATATCTGAGAAGGCATTTGTATAACCCTGCAAATAGGTGTTAGTATTTTCATCGAAAGTATGTCCAGCTGTCGTCATCTTCCACTATTTTTTCAAACGTGATATACCTATAAATATCCCAAAACATCAAAATAACATTCAACCCTTGTCTGAATACTATGACCCTATGTAATGAGTAAAAGGTCAATTTTGCACTCAGATAATGGAGACTACAGACACTTTTACAGGTGTATGGATTGTAAACACCCGGCCTTGCACCATGTTAGTGTCTTCATGTTCTACAAATCAATGCGTGGCTGTAATTGGAGTATGCAGGTCAAAGGACAAAACTCCTTGATGGATTGACCCTAAAAATAAATATGTGACAACCAGAGATAACAAATAGATTGAAATGCTATTGTGTTCAACAAGATTTTGACCAGACTGCCTGA
This sequence comes from Ptychodera flava, assembly GCF_041260155.1. Taxonomy (NCBI): domain Eukaryota; kingdom Metazoa; phylum Hemichordata; class Enteropneusta; family Ptychoderidae; genus Ptychodera; species Ptychodera flava. The sequence goes on from NW_027248279.1 coordinate 4,610,193, forward strand.
AAAACAAATGTGAAACCATAATCACAGAACACATGTTTAAAACCTAGCAAGTTTTTGTTTTTGTTAGGAACATAGTGCACATGTGTACTTGAACAATTTCTATAGACATGCTGTTATTATGTTTGTTATTATAGTACCGTACAAATTGTATCAACTGAGAAACATTCAAATTTACAAATTATTTAGCCCTGGATGGACAGTGATTGTAGAATCATGACTATGGACCATCGTTTAACATGGTTGTTTTACTGTGCCACTGGTTGGATAAGGTTACTAAAAACAACTGGAATAAGTCAGTAAAAAACACTGCAACTGTTGATTCCAAACACATTGGTATTTGCAGTATGGGTGTTTTCAGAATTAGGTAATTATTTAGAGCACAAAATGATCTGAAATACATATTTTTTCACTAATGTATGGCTGTGTCATAACTCTGCCTCACAGTTAAACAAAGTTGGATTCATGCAAACCATGGTATTGACAAGCTCTGTAATTTATATGTGATAAGCTGATTATATGAATATTAGTGGTCATTTATCACTCTCTGTCACTCTGTGAACTCACTTGTCCCTGCACTGTACCTACACAGCACCTACAGTGAATTTACGGAACTGAACTATACATTACATTGAGGAAAGCTTTAACAAGAAAGAGACAATGTAAACAAACACCAAGACAGATTATGTGATAAACAGTGCTTGACCTGATGAAATATACAGAGACAGGTGGACAATAACTTGAATGCCAAAAAACATAGCTACAGTACAGATATGGGCATACAGTAACGGCATTGTTACTACATTTCATCCTTTGATCTGCATTCACATTTCCATGAATGGTCAAATGTTAGACCGTAAATTATTTTGTGATCATGGTACTCAGTCAAACTAGTGTCCCTAGTAAAGGAGATATACGGGGCAAGCACATAGCTGACTCAAAGAAATCTCAGTTCGACCTTGTGTGTACATACAATCACTGTTTTGAAAACAACCATATCTACCTCATTCAATGTAGTCAACATTTTACCACCTAAACACTGTACTGTGACTGTCAAATTGTAAAATGTAGAGACCATCGCCAATACTCAAATTAGGTGTCTGAGTAATCACGGCCATTCCAGGACAAAGAATAGTCGCCCTACTGAGCTTACTGTAAAGAGTAGCTAAATGATTAGTTAAACGATTAGCTTGAGTATCACTAATTTATAAACTACAGTAACCAAGGGTGGGGCAGTTATTTCTAGACCGATAGCTGATCACGTGATTACATTTTATCTACAATGTAGCTGTTTTTACAGTTTCAGTTGAAACCCAAAACAAGAAGATGTTTTTCACCTAGTTTCAGCTGAGAAAACCACTACAGGTTATCAAATCTCATCAGAAATTGTAAAAACAATTACATTGTAGATCAAGTGTTATCAACCTTTTGATTTCTTTGTCAAGACAGGGCTGCCTCAATGCTGGTATTGAAATTAATCAATGAGTCTCGACTACTTAGAAATCTTTTGTGACGCCTGTGCTACATGTGGTCGTTTGTTTGTACAGGCAATGTGTTCGTCCTATTACACTGGGCTGTGTCACCGAATCGAAACTCACTGTAAATGACTTCATACCCTTATTTTACAACTTTGTTGAAACACGTCGGCAGTCATTATCCATCACTGCATATTTGTCTTCCTTAGCAACACTTGACTACGTTTAGCTGCAGACGCGCCCACCTAAAGTATAAACAGCCAAGGATATAATTTCTCACTTCCTGGTAGCATCTCGGCACCACCATTTTCCTATGTTCAGACTACAGGAATTAACAACATTCAACGCACTTGTCTAGGAAGCATTGGAGGAGGTAAGACCTTTTTCATTTTGTACTATACTCTCCGTGATATTTTACAACTACCAATCGTTACTGCCATTAGCTTAAGTGTTATTGACAAACGCCATTATTGTTTGCAAATTTAGTTTCAGTTGCACAGAAGGGGCTAATATGCTATCAACCTCTTACCGATTTATTTACGCTTTTAAGTGACCGAGATCAGCAAAGTGATTTCTAATTATTTATACTGTGTCTTCTATATTATTGGATATCAAGCAACGGAGGATAGTCATACAATTGAATCAGAAAATGAATAATAAGATAACTTATTCATATATAAAAAAACTGTGGGACTGAAGGGCCCTTCGCCATTACTGTGGGGTACATGTTTCCTAAAATAGGACTGAGCCAAATCGAAACCAATGATTCTTGTACCTTACCGTGGCTGAAACGGACCGACGCTAGCCGCAAACGAACATATCGATGGCGTCTTTCTTCTATCAGAATTTGAATAAAATCATATAGCAAGTTAGTGTGTCTCACATACCTGTCCGGTAGGTGCACTCTGCATTTTCAAATCTTTTGAGAATTACAAAGTATCAAATCGGGCTTAAATAAATGTTGAGGGTACGAGTATGTATGTATGTATGTATGTATGTATGTATGTATGTATGTATGTATGTATGTATGTATGTGTGTGTGTGTGTGTGTGTGTGTGTGTGTGTGTGTATGTATGTATGTATGTATGTATGTATGTATGTATGTATGTATGTATGTATGTATGTTATGTAGGTATTATTTCAATATCTTTTATTGTAAGCACTCGTATGAAGTGAGTGTAATTTTCAGCTCACACGTTCACCCACGTGAGTTAATGTCGTACCTTTGTCTGCCCGTCCGTCTGTCCGTGTGTGTAAGTGTTTTTGTGTCTGTCTCTCTTTTTATACTATAACTGAGAAACAGCTGAACGAATTCAAGTCAGATTTGATAGACATGTACTGTGTGCTAATTGCTAGAACTGATTAAATTTTTGTTAGTGTGGCTGGTATTTTTTTCATATAATGCTTTGCTAAGGAGTCAGTAATGACGATGTCGAAATATATCAAGAAATACTACACAAAATCATGAAACGTTCAACAGATGAAAATCTCAGACAGTTCTGATGATACTGTGAGTCTCATGTCAATTGTCTGCTTATTTGCATATTTAATGGACTTTTGTAATGAGTGATATCACTCTGAAATTCCTAAACAATTTTAATGATACCTGCTACAGATATTTATCTTATATACATCTAATGGTCGCGTAAAGCACTGAGCAGTGTCAAGTTAACAAATAGCTCATGTGCATATTTAATGAAGATATGTAATTAGTCGTATAACTCAGAATTAACTACACCGTATGTAATGAAATCTACTGCAGGTACTGATCAGAGAGGTATCTGACTGTGTTGTGAAGCGCTCAGTAGTGCAAATTCGGATAGTTTTCAATCGGATTCGAACCCACAACATACGGCATCAGTCGCCTAGCTGAGAGGACACAGACAGAACCACTCGGCTAAATCTCCACTCCCAAAAAAGAGTGGTTCAATAGCCGGCTAAGTTGTTACATTTTTCTGACTGAGACCGCTCAACACGTTGTAGAGTTCGTGAAGCACTCACGCACGCATGCTCACTATCATACATCGCAGATACACACTTTATCGAAGCGAAGAAACGAATTTCATCGCTTTAACTGGGCGAACGATAACCGTGGGGACAATTCTGTCCACCAGCAGTGTTACCTACCCAGGGTAGAAAATTCGGATAGTATTCAATCGGGTTCGAACCCACAACATACGGCATCAGTCGCCTAGCTGAGAGGACACAGACAGAACCACTCGGCTAAATCTCCACTCCCAAAAAAGAGTGGTTCAATAGCCGGCTAAGTTGTTACATTTTTCTGACCGGGACCGCTCAACACGTTGTAGAGTTCGTGAAGCACTCACGCACGCAAGCTCACTATCATACATCGCAGATACACACTTTATCGAAGCGAAAGAAACGAATTTCATCGCTTTAATTGGGCAAACGATAACCTTGGGACAATTCTGTCCACCAGCAGTGTTACCTACCCAGGGTAGAAAATTCGGATAGTATTCAATCGGATTCGAACCCACAACATACGGCATCAGTCGCTAGCTGAGAGGACACAGACAGAACCCCTCAAAGTTAGTTGCTGATTCATTTGCATATATGATGTACTATGTAGTTAGTGCTATCATTCAAAAATTATTGCACTAAATTTGATGAAAACTGCTAGAGATATTGACCTGGTAAATATATCATGGACGCGTGAAGCACTGAGCAGTGTCAGCTTAATACATAACTCATTTGCATACTTAATGAAGATTGATAATTTGTCATATATCTTCGAAATAACCGCACAAACTTTCATTAAATCTGCTGCAGATACTGATCGGACAGATATCTTACTATGTTGTGAAGCATTTAGTAGTGTGATATTAATAAAGGGTTCACTTGCATATATAATGAACTTTGTAATAAGTGACATATTTCTCAAATTATTGCACCACATTCGGTGAAACCTGCTAAACGTTTTGATCTAAAATATTTAATTTTTGCGTGAAGTACTGAGCAGTGTAAAGTTAATTAGGGGTTCATTCGCATATTTAATGAACTTTGTAACTAGTGATTTTAATCCGAAATTACAGCATTAAATTTGACGAAACTTGCTACAAGTGTAGAGCTGCCAGATATATCGAATTGTCCCATGAAGAATTGAGCGGTGTCAATTTAATAAAAAGCTCATTTGCATTCTAAATGACGGTGTGTAGTTAATGATGTAACTCTGACAGTACTGTGCGAAAGTTGATGAAAACTGCTGAATATAATAATCTGAAAGATATCTGATTGTTCTGTGAAGGGTAGTGAACCAGTTGTTAACCACGTGAGCACACTCAGTTCACATCTGGTTCTTTGTGCGTAACCAGGTAAACATAGTTTTGCACAATTTATGCGTGACTAGGTGTGTTCATGGATAATTTGTTTTTAGTTCTATAAAAGCACACGCGTATGTATGTATGTATGTATGTATGTATGTATGTATGTATGTATGTATGTATGTATGTATGTATGTATGTATGTATGTATGTATGTATTTATGTATGTATGTATGTATGTATGTATGTAGTATGTATGTATGTATGTATGTATGTATGTATGTATGTATGTATGTGCGTGAGTGTGTCTGAGGTCAAAAGTCATTATTGTCACATGACATTTGGCATAAAACTGATCTCCCTAACATATCCCTGTGTATCAAAATTTACCGATACATTTTTAGCTCTATATCAAATCCAAGAATTCGAAATTCCCTACTTATTAGGTACTGAAACTGGCCGTCAGGTGAAATGTTGTCAAAATCCATTGTTCCCATATTCATCCCTCTATATCAAAAGTCAGACCTCTAGCTCTATTTTCGTGCCAAGAATTAGACATGTGCATAATAAATGAAGTGCAGGAACTGGCAGCTACTATGACATTTTGTCAAAATCATTCCAGCAATACTTATCACAGTATACAAAAATAGACATCAAGCTCTATCATTAAGCCCAGAATCAGATATGTGCTACATTTGTGTTTAAAATAGTCATTTCTCTATATATGACGACTATTAACGATTGTTAGCCGTCTTAATGATATTTTTTCTCCTCAATAGCATTGGATTCATCTGTATACGATATTATTTGTACGTTGTACGAGAGTTTAACACTATACAGTGTCAAAATATGGAATCTGTAATGTTTAGTGTTTAAAGAAAAGACGTAGACTAAACCTCCCTCTCATGGACGAGTACCTCTGGAAGTATATCTGGAAAAATGACGCTTTTGTGTATTATGAGACTTAACACAACACCTGATACTAATTCTCTTTGTTCATGTTATTTTGGACATTCGGTGGGATTTTGAGTTCCAGCGATTTCGGAGTGTATTGCCAATGTTTCTTGTATAGGATAACCAGTTGTTTTTAGAAAACAGACTCTTGAAACATTTTCTTAAATTCACACCTTGTTTGATTCTCCTAGTTATGATGTATGGATTTCATTGTTGTGAAAAAAGGCTCTCTTCCTTGGTTTATTTGCTATTTTTCGTTCCACTTGCCTTCTTGCTTAATACACTTTTCCCCAATGATGTGTTCAATTTCCCTTTTTTCGTATCGTCAGTCTTGTCGACTTTTCACCATAGTATGTCACTTTCTATGTCACATGTAACGTTTTACAATTCTGTATAAAAGCCGATCATAAAAGGTAAAAAAAGGATTGATGTTTCATTTGGCATCATTTTACAAATGGTATAGCCACAAATTGGTGACGTCAAAATCGCCGAATAAAATACACAGACGTCCCGTAATTGCGGCAATAACAACTAATAAGGTTAAAATAATATAAATTTGCACTTTATTCAAATCACTGTCACAAATTCGGACTGCTTAGTTTTTAGCTCCCATAGCCATATGTATATATGGCAATGGAAGCTATACTTATAGGCTAGGGAAATGTCTGTATGTATGTATGTCTGTATGTCTGTATGTCTGTGTGTCTGTATGTCTGTATGTCTGTATGTCTGTCCGTCAACATCAAAAACTCCAAAACCGCTGTACATTTCATCTTGATATTTGGTGTGTACATGGATGATGGGCTGTAGATGAGATTTTGTTCAAATGAAGTTGTCATATGCATCATTGCCAAAAATATGCAAATTAAGTGAAAAAATGTAAAAACAGTCAAAATTGAAAAAACTCAATAACCACTGAGCAGATTACATGAAAAATTAGCATGTAAGTACTTTGGGCTGACATGAAATGATTGTGCACATCTTGGGTCAGTATCTTGGACTTGCTATTTTTCATGAATTTTTTTGTAATTTTCTCCATTTTTGGTCAAAATATCTCCTGCTCTGAAACCACAAGTCCGATTGATTTGAAACTTGGTATGGAAGTGCATAGGAGTGACCTTTCCCAAATTTGGGCAAATCGTGGTGAAATTTGCATATTTTTAGTTTACACGTCCATAGACTCCCATGTATAAGGCAGATCTCCATAGACTCCCATGTATAAGGCCACGAAAAATAAAAATTTAGTTTCTCATCGTATTCACATTGCAAAAAGGATGCAGTGACACAATTTTTAGTCCCCACGGATGAAGTCCAGTGAGCTTATAGATTGGGTCATGTCCGTCTGTGAGTCCATCCGTGAGTCCATCCGTTCACGCAGATATCTCGGATATTTTGACAAAATGTCATGTGACCTTGATGACCTTTGATCTCAAATATACATATTTGTCCATAACTCAGTAACCACAAGTGCTACCACCCTTCATATATGGTATGATGGGACAGCTTGTGACGCTACATATTGTACTCATTAATTATGCACATATCTAATTTTGAGCGAGCCAATAGAGCTAGAGGTCTGATTTTTGGTATATAGGGATAACTTAGCAAAACAATTTTTTTGACAAAATGTCATGTGACCTTGGTGACCTTTGACCTCAAATATACATATTTGTCCATAACTCAGTAACCACAAGTGCTACAGCCTTCATGTATGGTATGATGGGACACCTTATGATGCCACATATTGTACCTCATTAATTATGTGCATATCTAATTTTGAGCGAGCCAATAGAGCTAGAGGTCTGATTTTTGGTATATAGGGATAACTTAGCAATACAATTTTTTTGACAAAATGTCACGTGACCTCGGTGACCTTTGACCTCGAATATACATATTTGTCCATAACTCAGTAACCACAAGTGCTACAGCCTTCATGTATGGTATGATGGGACACCTTATGACGCCACATATTGTACCTCATTAATTATGTGCATATCTAATTTTGAGCGAGCCAATAGAGCTAGAGGTCTGATTTTTGGTATATAGGGATAACTTAGCAATACAATTTTTTTGACAAATTGTCATGTGACCTCGGTGACCTTTGACCTCAAATATACATATTTGTCCATAACTCAGTAACAACAAGTGCTACAGCCTTCATGTATGGTATGATGGGACACCTTATGATGCCACATATTGTACCTCATTAATTATGCGCATATCTAATTTTGAGCGATCCAATAGAGCTAGAGGTCTGATTTTGGTATATAGGGATAACTTAGCAATACAATTTTTTGACAAAATGTCACGTGACCTCGGTGACCTTTGACCTCAAATATACATATTTGTCCATAACTAAGTAACCACAAGTGCTACAGCCTTCATGTATGGTATGATGGGACACCTTATGACGCCACATATTGCACCTCATTAATTATGCACATATCTAATTTTGAGCGAGCCAATAGAGCTAGAGGTCTGATTTTTGGTATATAGGGATAACTTAGCAAAACAATTTTTTTGACAAAATGTCACGTGACCTCGGTGACCTTTGACCTCAAATATACATATTTTCCATAACTCGGTAACCACAAGTGCTACACCCTTCATGTTTGGTATGATGGGACACCTTATGACGCCACATACTGTACCTCAATAATTATGCGCATATCTCATTCTGAGCGAGCCAATAGAGCTGGATGTCTGATTTTTGGTATATAGGGATAACTATAGGAGAGAAATTTTTTGACCAAATGTCATGTGACCTCGATGACCTTTTACCTAAAATATATGTTTATGTCAATAAATAAGTAACCACAAGTGCTATGTCCTTTGTATTTAGTAGGATGGGAGACCTTATGACAGCACACGCTTTACCTCATTAATTATGTACACATCTAATTCTGGGCAAGCGAATAGAGCTAGAGATCTGATTTTTTGGCATATAGGGATTAATTAGCAATATAATTTTTTTTTTGAAAATGTCATGTGACCTTGATGACCTTTGACCTTGATTATACATATATATGCATATTTCAGTAACCACAAGTTCTATACCCTGCAATTTTGATAGGATATTAGACCTTAAGATGTCACATCTTGTACCTCATTTATAATGCGCATATGTATTTCTTGGCTGGCCAATACTGCTAGAGGTCTGATCTTTTTTCCCGATTTAGAACCGTAACTTAGACATGCCTCATGTGTTCAAATTGGGAACAACGACATAGACCTATGTGCCATAGATCTCAACATATACACTCCAATGATACTTCTTAATGACCACATTTTCCTGCCCATCAAGACTAGTACTCCTATTACAAGTGGGGACTATGTCATTGTAAATGACTTGTTGAGTTAATGGTTGTATCACAGTATTCGATATATCTAATTCTGTATTTTTTCCATTTTATATTCTGAATAATTACATTAAACATATTTCACTGTCTCCAGTACATTTCATTTAAGTATTTTCACTTCATGCACTTTATCCCTTTCACACATGTTCAAATATCTGACCAGAGAACAATCACTAAATAGTCCAGGATGGGAGCTACAGTGTCATTGACGCTATTTTTTTTTTACTCGGGTGAAGCACGGTGGGGGTAAGGAATTTGGGTAAGCTGACCACATTGTCGGAACTGCGCTCCCTTACGCTCGCTCCGTTCCGAGAATTTGGTCAGCTAACCACAATTCCTTCTACTGTGTTCTCCCGACACAAAATCAAATGAAGACCATTACAGACATTTCAGGGTTAGGCTTAGCTAGTTCACGTGATCGCGGCAATTAATCTGTCTCATTCCAGGTACAAATGTCCCTCTCACGTTTAATTCATCAAATTGGTTGTCCTGTGCAAACTGACCCCGATGACAATGGCCATACTGGCCCCTTTTCAATACAGCAGTTGCCAAAGACGGTACACTGTTACGCTACACAATTCAGAGTATGTTTTCATTTGCATTATTTCTTCTACTGACTAAAATTACAACTGTACAAAGGTTCAAACTCTGTTATTGATAGGGTTTTTTTGTCAAGAAATGTGTTTCCTTTATTTTTGCGATCATGCCTCCAAGAAGCTTTTGGCCCGGCTATATTATGGAAATTTATGAATCCACGGACGTAAAAAAAACCATGTATAAGGAATTCAAGTTACGGACGTCCAAATGCAGCTTGGGTCGACACAGGGTTTGATAGTTGGTGTTTAGAGTCATTGATAGCTATACAAGTGCTTGCTTTTTAATTTCTGTTGACCGGCGTAATGCTAATGCTTTATCGACTTGTTCCTTCAGGTTCTAGAATTATTCTGATGAATGGTAGGGGGCTTATTCTTCACTGTCCAAGTCTCCTCGGTTTTTCATTTCACCATTAATCATTGTTTTCATTTTCTGGATCCTTAAACCTTGGCCCACACCAGCATTTTGGAAGGCATGTGGATGTATGCCAAGCGAACTTGATGGTTGGGCTAGACCTCTCAAGAATTATTTCCAACTTATCTTTATGAGTCATGTGGTGGAGGCGTTTCGGCGAAGAAGCTAAGGCGTGGATGTCACTTGTTCAACATATTTCAATTCTTTAGCCATTTGAGTTAACAGCCCGCTTCATTGATTCAATAATGCACATAAAACCATATCATGCCAAATGTTTTGGGACGGTCTAAAAACTAATGTTACGCTAAAGTTTACTTCTCAGGAGCCCACTGCCGCTGATGTGTGACACAAACCAGACGAAGAAATGAGTTCGTGCTAGTTATAGTATTTGGACCCTAAATCATTATATTGGCAGCGAATTTCGTGGCTGGTCATTTGACATTTTGTTCAAAAACTTTATTCCCATAAATATCCTTGCATACCAAAAAAAAAAAAGAATTTCAGCTATTTTAGCAAGCCCAGAACTAGATATGTGTATCTTTAATGAGGTACAGTTACGGTATGATTTGGAAGTCAAAGGTCAACAGCAATCACGAAATTGGATTGATTACTTTTCAAGGAATAAATGGTTCTAAAATTCTCTATTTGCGATTGTCGCAGAGTCATGTGACCTGTCGTCACGGTACCAAAATAAAAAAATATATGGTCTTTGAGTTCTACTCATGTGTAAAATTGCAAGTCAATCGGTAAAATGGTCTTCGAATGTGACCTGTGATACATGAAAGTAGGTCAAAGGTCATTCAAGGCCTTCCTAAGATTGCAAAACAAAATTTGCTCTCATACTAGCACATAAACTGGAAACCAAGCCTGTAGCCCTTGCAATGAATGAATGAATGAATGAATGGGAGCGATGAGACAGAGGCTTAAAGTGGCTGATTGGCCGGGAAGGAAGATTGATAAAGGTCACAGATAGAAGAGCTGATTGGCCAGGGGAATTGAGGTGAAGATGTAGGGTAGGCAGGTTAGCTAGGTGTAATCACAAAACATATCTGTAATAAAACACAGATTCCACTTAAATTTTGCAATCGTAGATTGCGGCATAGTCATGTGACCTGTCGTCATGGCACAAAAATGAAAAAAACATGGTATTTGAGTCTACTCATGAGCAACACTGCAAGTCAGACGGTACAATGGTCTTCGAATAGGACCCATGACAGATGAAAGTAGGTCAAAGGTCATTCAAGGCCTTCCAAAGAAGTGAAAACAAAATTTGGTCCTGTACTAGCACATGCGAACCATGAATCAAGCCTTTAGCCACTGCAGTTCTTTTATCGCATGCCTGATCTCGAACCAGTATGAAGCACGAGCAGTGAAGCCGCGAGATGCGAGCTACTGCAGGTTATAAGTCAAGAACAAACAAACTTTAATAGCCTTTTGAATTCGACTGCTTGATTGTGTCAATCATCCAGAAATGTTTCATTTCAAGTAAACTGTCCAACATTTCCCTCAGACAGTAAAACTACATGAAATCACTGTTACTCCTCCCCCCTGTAACGGGGTTGCTAAATTCCGTTAGGTATGGTTTGAAGTAATTGGCGATGGCAACCTTAAACCGAAGCCGCGGCAGGACGAAGCAATGGCATATTTTCTTTGAGAAAACGTCGTTTTTCCTGAATTAGGTGACAGAGTATGGCAAATCTCTCATTTTAGAATTGCCGCGCATGTTGCTCTGTTCCTACGAAGCTCCGCAGTTTGGATAAATTTGACTGCTGATGAGCTGGTGGTAAATTGCCTCGCTTAAAATGCTCGACGTTAACTTTTACTGGAGTGTTTTTCGGCGTGGATATGTTAAATACTGTGGGTACGTGAGCAACAGGGGAGGGGGGAGTGAATCACTCGAATTGGCAATGGAAGCTCCTAACTCACTCAGTGTTTTGAAGCCCCCACCCCAGGGAAATGACCTCGCATTCATAAGGAGTGCCACGGGGAAGGCCCATGCGCAATCGTACATTGACAGCAGGTCAAATGGGTTTTTAAAACATACCACTTACCTTTGCCATTTTACTTCTTGCATATATCCTTACAAATTGCCTGCTTAACAACTCACTTGAACTTCTGATTTCACAGTAAAAATAGGCCAGCCATATGTCAGATATATTCAAATAGAAGCTCCCAACCCTCTCAAAAATTGCGTTTACCCCCCCCCCCCAGTGCATTGTTGTTGTTTTTTTTCGTTTTGAAGCCCTAGCCCAAGGTAATACAAACATACGGAGTAAAACTTCTTTATGTAAAAAATACTGATCAGTTTTAAAAAATATGATTTGTTTGCGGCCAAACAGAGGCAAAAGAATCATTGTGAAATGAGGCCAGCACAGTGACATTGCAACAATGCCGGCAAAACTCCATGTATGATTGAATTACAACAATTTGTTTGCGAGCGGCATTTATCGATCAATACACAGTATGCGTGCAATCATCTGTGGCAACCACTTTGTCACATTAATAGGTCATATGACATTGAAAATTATGACGTTTCAATGAACGCATCCAAAGAGTGCGGTGCTGTAAACAGTCCACTGTCACGATGAAAGTGAAGCACTGTTAATGTTCAGTACGCTATGTTATCCACTGCTGGAGTGAATGGATTAAAATGAAATATCCAATTTTGTTTTCTTCAGCTAGAAAAATACGTTTATGTTTAAATTGTTCGGCGGTCAATACCTTATGCTCGTGACTAGCATCAACAACTCACCCGACCTTCTGAACTCACAGTAAAAATAGGTCAGCCATTATGTAAGCTGTCAAAGAGCTGCTTTGACAATACTAACAGGGCAGCTCAACTGTAGAGTATTAGGTACATAACAAGAGATTACCGATTCTAGACAGGAATGATTTTCTGAGCCAAAAGAGTAAATCCATTTATAGTGCGACCAGTAAATTTCAATTCCGTCAGTATGTTTAAGACCTGATGATCTAATAAATAGCCTGACGAACTGATAAACAACCTGACGAACTTATTAGCAGCCTGCTGACAGATTTTCTGAGCTGTAAACAAACTTAACAACTTATGTAGGATGGGCACTGCAGTAGTGGCTACTCAACCTACATGAAAACTGTTCCCAACTCCCCGACAATAAATATTGGAAAAATTCTTTCAGAAATGCTGCTTTTCCACAGCCAACAAAAAATGACAAAAAGTCACAACCAGATGTGATATAGAGAGTTTGGAGACATTTTGCTCTTATGTCTTGATCAATTTAAGCAAGATCTGGATCATTTGCTAAGGCTTCAATTAATTTATTTAAATGTAGATATGATTGATCACCTGCACGTGCATTGAGTTGTATAAAGATGTTTCTGTCTGATAGCTCAGATGCCATCAGAGGTAATCCGATGTTGTAAACATCTGTATCTGGCGAGTATATGAGTATGTTCTTTTTTACTGAAACAGTGACATGGCGCCATATAAGTGTATCAGTTTCTTCATGATTCGAAAAGTATGCAGGGTTTTCATGAGAAGGGTAATTTCCACTCACAATTATTGCTTTGCCTTTCTTTTCCCCATCAAAACCCCATGCAATGACAAACTCCTGTCAACTCCAAGGTAGGGCTTCAGAAAGTCTGGAATTTCTTCACACAGAAAATTCACCAATAAGCGCTTATTTTTTCTGTCACCAAGAAAAACCATCCAATTTTCTTTTGGAAGTACTGTTTGCAGGTCAATTGATTCATATGCTGTACATTTTTTTGCTTTACCATCGTCTCTACGTGTTCTTTCCAAATCTTTAGGACTTGGTAAAGTTGAACTTAAAGAATGTGGGTCATCGAACAGCAAATGAACTGAGAGTGCACCTCGTCTGAAATGGGGAACAACCCACCTACTTATGGTATAGATTAAGTAGTCTTTGAATGTTTTATGATGGGATCTTATTGGCGCACACTGAATCAAAAACATACTTTCAAGTATACCATTTCAGCTGTCCAATTCTCAGGCAGTGCCTCCCTTATGATGCTGCATGTGTCATATCTTTTTTGTAATACTTTAGTTGTGTTTGATTTTGAGCTTTGATGGTGCATAGACCCATCTGCATCACAGATTGCACGTGGTAGGGGAATAAATTGCACAAAGCCTTTAATAGGCACACCAGATTTTATTGAGTGTGCAATTTGCCTTTTTAAACAGGCATCAAGTATTTTTTTGTCAGCATCAGCTGTACATGTACATGGTCTCCTTTTTACCACAACCTTCCCCGAAAATGTTTTCATTTTCCTCCTCCTAGCAGCAGCTACTAGGATTATGTAACAGTCTAATAGAGATGTAGTTGAGCTCTTTGACCCACTTCATAAAATGTCATCAGGTCTTCTTGTATTGTTTCAGTTGCTTTTTCACGAGAGAACAACTTTTCCAAAGATTTTATTCAGAAGTTGCAGCAAAAACAGAGCTCTCACAGATTTTTTTATAAGACACTCGCCACAACCCTTCATCAGTCTTCCTCATTCCCTTCTGCATTTCTCTATATCTGTTTTTGTTGACACTTTTGCCTCTCTTTTCAGGGGTTATTTCAGAATGCAGATTTTTAAGGCATGAAGCCCTGAAAGGTAAATATTTTGCCATGTTGTCAAGCAATTCAGGAGAGGGCTTATGAACTGCAGTTTTGACACTTAAATTGATAAGTTGTTCATGGGCTTCATCAAGCGCAAGCTCTCTCCAGCTGAAGCCAGTTATGCTAGTTGTAAATCCCTCAGACTGCAGGTGATCTAGGATGCAAGACTGCAGGTGATCTAGGTGCTTGCAGCAAATCATGGAGATGCCTTGGTATGAGACGAAGATAGGTTGACCGATCAAAAGCATGATACAAAGGGCTAGCTGCTTGATTGATGCCATTCTCAGTGGCCAATTACTGCTACGGAAAGCCATGTAAAGAGAGATATAAGCAAAACAATCTCTGTGTATGAAAGTTGACCAGAATTTGTAGCAGTCATCTGTTTTACTTCTTATGTCAATGTAATCAAGAAATTCTGTGTGAAAATTTTCTATGGAAGTGTACAAGTCCTTTAAAGGCATTCTATATCATGAAAGTCAGTCTCATTGTTGTTATCAAGTTTCTGTAGAGTGACGGCTTTCTCCAGTATACCTTGCATGATGGCTTTGGTATCTGATGATTCAGTTTGTGTGGCCTGTGAGGCGTCCCGTGAAAGAACAAATTCAGATATCTGATATCTGTAAAATGCTTCCCACACATTCATCAAAAATCTATGACAGCGTTTGAAATTATGACACTGTATCAGGGACTGCAATAGACCCTCCTCTTTAAATGTAGTCTTAGCAATGTCTTTCAGTCCGGCTTCCAAATATATTTTGAAAAGAACTGGCTGGGTATTCTTTAATATATGCCAGTCACCTGGCATGATAACCAGCCAATTCAATTCACTACTGTACATGTATTTTAATTTTGTCAGATGTTCAAACGTTTTCCCGTCCCCTACAACCACCAAATATTTCAATCTGGTCCCAACTTGGAATATAGCATACAACCTTTCAATGACATGCTTCACTGTTTCAAGGTTATCGCAAGGTTCATTGAGAACACCTAGATATACAACTTTAGAAGTTTCTGTTGTAGGTAAACTGGCCTTTGACAACATGCATTTAAAATTGGGGAGCATTGTATCAGGTTGTAAGTTGAATGCTGAATGCTTCTGAAAACAATAGATGAATGCATCCAATTTCAGCATACTGAATGCATTCATTTCAGTGGTAGTAATTTTGAAATCCTCAAGATTGACTTCTTTCAGTTTTGAGCCCGACCCTTCAGATATTGAGACATCAGGTAGAAACTTCTCCTGACTATACTGTGTTTCCTTGACAGACTGAATTTCCTCTGTTGTTGTTTTCCTTTTTTTTTGTTTTGGTGAGCTGCATTCACTTTCAGATTCGACAATTGCAGACGCACAGGGAAACAATCTCACACCAAAAATCTCATTCATTTTACTTTGTATCACCTGCGGTCCAGCCAATCTGGCATTAGCCTGATACCATGGATTTAAGGGCATATTTTCATTGTCAAGGTCACAGAGGTCATAGTCACTATCAAGCCATTCTGTGTGTAAAAGCAATGAATACACACCATACCCATGTCGAATGATTCGAAAAGGCTCAACATTCTGATACTTTGAGCAAATGTGTACAATAGCTTTTTGTCAGGGGTATATATCTGAACAGGGCATTTCAGGGCATAGCATAGACAGAGAAGCTCTGCGTAATCACCAGGTACTGTACTGAGTTTGACCTTTTGTGACCTTTCAAAAAAGTAAAAAAAATCAATGGTCAAAAGGATGTTTTGTTCATCGATTGGTAATATTTCCTCAAGATAAGTAAGTGTCTCATCACTGCCAAGCAATACAGCAGTATAATTTCTTATCACAAGTTCAAGCTTTTTCAACACAGCTAGACTTGTAGGATTTTGCTTTAAACTGCCCTGATGGGCTAGTTTTCTGAGTACAGGATGTGCAGCTATTGCAAAACACTGAAACAGTGAAGTGGACTGACATTGCTGTATCTGCAACAACTCTGACAGTTGCCTGACTCTTGTACTGCAGTCAACAAAGTCTGCAGCAGTATTTCTTATTTTCTGAAGTTTGGGTTCAACTGCCTGGTAGGATGTGGCATGGATGCCACGGTTCTTAAATGAACTTGTAACACCAGCATAGGGTTGACCAATATCAATATTGTCAAGACTTGTAATGACAAAACTATCTGGGGTGAAGCAACTGGCAAAGTTTTCTTTTGTGGTACTCAAAACTGTTCTATTCATGATATCTCTGGCCTTAGACTTTGAACAAATCTGCCACAAGAGTTGAGTAGGGTAATTAGTTTAGTTGAGCCACTATATGAGTCAACACAGTCTGCCAGTATGAAGTGCAATGGATATACACATTCTGTTGCAATATATGAAAGGTGACACAAATTATAGAACACCTTTAGCATACGCTTATGTTTGTTTAATGATGTTGGACTGTAAAACCCAAGATAGTGTTCATCCCAGCTGAATGATTTCCTATGTAGATCAGATCTTTCACTTTTGTTCATTGTGATCAAATAAGAAATTCCACAAAACTGGATCTGTGCTGGTAACAGCATCATTGATTTGAAGCTGTGATAAATCAGCAGTTTCATACTTTTCAAAGAAACTGTCAGCCTGTTTGTATACTCTGCTATTAATGTCATCAGCTACAGCCAGTAACATGTTTGTAAAGCTTGGAGACTGATCTCTTGTTGTCTTTATAAGATTTTGCTCCATTTCCTTGCATGTGTCCTCAAGTTTGTCAACATATTTTTTGTGTGAAAGTAGTGCATATGAAGCATGTCAGTTACATTTGCTCCCTGACGCAGAATTAGAGTGCCATATTTTGCATTTACCCTATACCCAGTACGTAGAGATGTAAATTGAATATAGCTATCAAATATTTTTGCCAATTCCATTCTGAAAATGTATTTGATTTACTAGTATAATACTGCAAATCTTGTTCATGGTCACCTTGTGATCCATACATTTGTCTTAAAATCTCACAATAGTGATCTCTAGCCTCTTGAAGAAGGGCAGGCTCTTTTTTTAATAATTTTTGCCCAATAAAAAGTGACATTTTGTTCAGGGCTATATCACTGATATCAGTTGTATTTTTGATACTGGAGGCAATGTCTTCAATGACTTGCTGAAGGTCATGGTCTCGAGAGATTGCACCTGATGTTTTTTCCATTTTTTCAACAATGTGGTAAGTTGCATGTAACATTTTCCACACTGTGGACTTTTTCCATCCAAACTAAAATTAATGTAGTCACCATGATCATGGAAAAAGCCATTGATTAAGTCAACATTTGACGGAAATCGTACATTCGATGTAATGCGCTTTCTACAATCTGGCATGCTACAGTATTTTCAGTTTTTTTCCATCCATTTATTGTAGTGTTCTGGACAAAGACACACTATGTCAGGAATGGAAGTATCGATATCACTGGAGTGGAGATTAAACTGTGTGAGAAAGAGGTTTTTGTCATCAACAGCAGTGGAGTGTAAACCTGGGCCAGTTAAAGTACAGATAAAACAATTGGCCTCTGTGACATCAATTATTGGTGCTTTCTCATCATCCCCTCCATCTCTTCCAGAAAATTCTTTATCTATATAAAGCTAGGCGACACGCATTGCAGAAACAATACTGTTCATTCATGCCCCTAGATTTTAACCAGAGGACATATTCCTCTGGTTTTCCCACAACATGGTACCATCTGTTTGTTTTTCTATCCCACATTTACCACATGGACCACACTTATTCTTATCTGGATGAGCTTTTGCTTTATGTGACCTCACACCTCCAAGTCCAGAGATATTGATCAAAAGCACTTTCTTGTGCAATGTGTGTGACTTGAAACAGCCATACAATGGCTGGCCTTCTGAGAATAATTTAAAACTAGTCTCCTGTAAACCGAGACTGTGAGCCACCTCTTTCTGAATATCACATGAAAGCGATAATTTTAAAGAAAGAATAAATTCTTTGCCTTCTAGCACAACAGTTACATGGTGCTTTTGAACTTTGTAGCATCTTTTTAGCACATACTGGCCAATTCTGGACAACCGCATTTCAATATCAGAGAGCAGGCTAATGCTACTTTTATTTCCATGACATAACTGCATCAATCTTTTTTTCAACAGTGTCATTTCTTTGACAATGAATGTGTTTTTTGTACACTGGGCAGCCTGTTTCAAACTTAAAACCCCTTGCCTATGGAGTTTCTGACAATGTGAAACAGCTTTTGAAATCTTGACCCAGGCTCTGTGTACAGTGTTTAGATGCCTTTTCAGGGACAAAGAAATATTCACATGGCTCAACCTTTGTGCTGTTGCATATTGCACTCTTTGTGTCACAAAATTGGCAAACAATTTAAAGTGCCACTTTTGCGATGGCCTTGGCCTGTAAAAGAAGTTACCCTCCATTGAGAAGACTTGCTGCCGCAAGTTTTACTTCTTTCAGGGGTAACCTTCCATGTTCTGTGGCATGGCACAGTTTATGCAGTCTCAATAAAGCATCCTTACTTGCACTGCTTATGGCTAAGGATCCAAACACTCTCCTTTTCCAACAAAATAGATTTCTTTCAAACATTTTATTCTAATTTGTCAAAACTGTGACAAATGTTTTCAAAGTACGTGAATTTCTGGTGGCCAAAACTTTACCATAAACTCAAAATGTTAGTAAACATAGATACGGGTACAAATGGAGAAATACCGGTGAATATTGTAAGCCAGGGCCATTGCCAGAACGGGCTGTGGTAGGTTAGCAGCATTTATCTGCAACAAAATGTAAAGAAACATGTATTTCAGAAACTGGGTCATACTTACATGTCAACAAACAAACAAAACCATCATTATATACATTCTTGATCACGAATTTTGCTCAAAAAATAAAAGATTAAAACAACTGGGATACTGAAATACGCGATGATATGTGATACCCAACGCGTCTCAAGCTGTTTACGCGTGGCCGCCATATTGGATTTAACGGTATTCAACACCGAACAGACCTCATTTCAAAGGCGTGTAGTTCATATTTGTCCGTTTTGAACACCAAAACTTTGCAGAAAATCATAGTAATGAGATTCAAACCCGACCAAAACTGGTTGCAAATTGAGTGAAATGTCTTGCCAATGAAAGCGACGCAGTGCTGTATAAGGCGAGGTCAACATGTCTACAAAAATCGAATCTGGTGATTTCTATCACAAATTTGCCCTGATTGTTAAAAAAATTACATAGGTCACGACCAGAGGCAATATAAATGGCAACAAAATGGAAAATTTCCAGAAATACTCACCTTTTGCAGTGTTTTTCGCCGATTTTTCTAGCCGTGAAAAATGGTGTAACGGTCATCGATACTAAAGTGAGGGCGCCCTTCATTTGAAGGAAATCCCTTATTATGCATGCAAATGAAGGACCCAGCTTCGAGAGTGTTATTATGCATGCAAATGAAGGACCCAGCTTCGAGAGTTAAGAGATCTAGCTTTTCGAAAAGTTACCGAAGAAGAAGAAGAAGCAGAAACAAAACACATAAATAGCAAACTTGATAGATTTCATACTAAGGGTATGATTAGTGAAATTTCTAATTAAATGGTGGGTTGGTTATGGTGAATATTTTTAAAGATTACAGTAGTATCATTGGGAAATTCAATATGGCCTCCAAACCACGACACCAATCAATATGCCTTTTGCAAACTTTAAAGTATTCATACTAAGGATGATATAGCAAACTTTCAGTTCTTTATTCTTGGAGATGAGTGAATGGTTCAACTACCATATCATATTACAGTCCTAGTTGCCGCAGAGCTGCTCTCTGTGCGCTGAACCGTCATTGCGAGCACAATCTGTCGAATGCTGCTTGCTTGTGTTGGAATTTTACACAATTTTAGTTTGGGCTGATAACCTTTTTAATAGGGCTGAGGTTATGTTTCACACCACGAAAATCACTCACTTTACGTACGTCAGTCTGTTTTTCACATCAAACATCATATTAAACTTAAATATTAACGCCCTTAAAATTGTGAAACTTGTGTCGACATCTTAATATTTTTAAATTGTTCACTCTGAAACTACAGAGCAACCCTTCGATGAAGTGGAATTGCCCAGCGGCGGAATAATATCAACAAGTGATATGGTTGCCATCATTTCTTAGCAACCAACTTTCTATGAGTACAGCGAAGAGCAAGCAAGGCCGATTTCTGTCGAGTTCGTCACGAATTTTAGAACAACGCCGGGAAAACAGACATAACAAAAGTATGCATGTATTTCAAAGGGGTTATTACACAAGGTTTGGTCGATTCGTGTCATTTTCGAGTGATGTATGCGCAATTTGACTCGTTGAACGCCTTTTTTGATGCAGTGATATTTATTTTGAACGGAATGGATTTATTAAACAGGTGAAAATATTCATGGGTTGACATGTCTTTACCTAAAAGGTGATTAGCAGAATTCAAAGCATCGAGATTATGTAAAGCATAAAAAGTTGTATGAACACCTGTATTTTTGAGTAATTGTTTTCATAAATACTTTTGACGCATTCTATTTTGTATATGGTGTTTACTTGAATCTTACATTTATTTGATACTAACAGGAAAACGAAAAGCGAATGCCTTCAAAGGGATAGTGTAATTACGCAGATTTTTGCATATGATTTAATTTCATTTATTTGAAAAAAGACATAGACAGAGAGGAGGGAAGGATGTCACCGTTTCACCTTTTCGGTCACATGGTTCTGAGTGTCTCTTATATTTTCAACTACCGACAAGTTTTGTTTTTGTCTTTATGTACGTAAAGCAAAAAATCGGCAAAATATTATCGGGGAATATTTCTTGCTCTCGTTATTAGCGCCTTTGGTGTATATGCTGTGTAGGATTACAGAAGAAAGAAAACAAACAGAAACTTTAGTGTTTCCATCTTCTGTTTTCAAATCAATTGTAGCAAAATATGCCTTATTATATTCTTTTGTGTAGTACTCACTCCTGTAAGACAAATTTCACACTCAGCTTCAAATATGTAAGTAGCTGAATAAGAGAGTATTAGTTGTACATGCAACTGTTTTAAAACATTCCTTAGTGACCTTTATGAAAACATAATGTAAATGTGTGATGCTGACCTAGACTCTCCACAGTCGCTGTGCCTTGTTTTGTGCGCGCCCAAAGTGGGCCTGCATTCAAAGGCTACGCTGTGCAGCTGTGAGCGCGCGCTGCCAGACACAGCGACTGTCGGTTCTTGCAAGTATATGAATATTCATAAGGGTAGTGACTTCAAAAGAAACACCTATCTAACTGAGCGGAAAGAATATATACTAGTAGCCGGTAGACCTATATACACGATGTTTTTATTTTTCATTTTTAACTTTATTTGGCAATGCTACTTGTCATATTCGTTTTCATTAACGGATTTCCGAAGTTCTATAAAGTACCTGGATCAGGAAGAAATCCGACCGGTCGCTTGCAAGAACATCCAGACCCTGGGATTCGCGTCTCTGAAGGCGCGCGCGTGTTCCAACAGGGAAGAACGCGAATCGCAGGGTCTCTGCCAGTCTAATGCTGACCCGGCAATGAACTACATAATGATATCCCAGTGTTTATCAAAAGAGCAAAGGAAACTGCTGAGTCAACAGACTTTGTGCAGAGCATGACAACTTTCAATGTTGTCTTGTTGTGTATCTCGGTGATATCACATTTTCGATATCAACTTCAAACGACTTACTCATTAAAAGAGAAAACCAGTTGTGAACTGAATGTGCTCTCGTGTTTTACAACAGTTTCATAAGTAGTAGAACGCTTCATATAACAATAAGATATAAGTTATGTCACAATATGGAGCAGGTATAAGCTTAATCAACTTTCGCATGGTACTTTCAGAGTTAAATTACTTATTACAAAAAATTATTAAATATGCAAATAAGCTGTTTATTAACGTGACACAGGTCAACGCTTCATGGTCAATCATATATCTACCAGATCAACATTTGTAGCACGTTTCATTACATTTAATGCTATTTCTTTCTACCTTAGGTCAAAACGGCGTCAAAAGATGGACACGCCGTATTTGACAAATAGCTTACAAGAGCTAAGTGGGCGACTTGAGATGATTTTGGAGCAACAACCAATTGATCATTCTTCAGTTGTTTCATCATCGGCCATTAAGGATGTATCATGTGCATTAAATGAACGTCACTTCCTAAGGGTGAACCAAACAAGACGATGGGTGTAAAGAGTGGGAAGATGAAGAGATTTTTCATCGAGAGAACTATTGAAGTTAACGAGGTCTCCAAAACTAACGATTGGTCTTTTTTTGTATGTTTTTGACGTTCTCAGTATTTTAGGTTTTGATGAAGTCGGTGTTTATTTACAGAGAAGATATACGGACACTTTTAATACAGTTTTAAATGACTTGACGTTTTAAATTGTGAAGTGTTTAGGTAGCAGTGTTTGACTTCAAACCAGCTTATGAAAAAATTAAATGACTTGCAGATATTTTACTTATGCATACAGGAGACAGAAACACAAATGAATTGTTGACGTCCCTTGGTGTCAAAAAAAATTACGTGTTTGGAAAACAAAGTGAGTCAAGCATGCAGGTAAGTGGTCATCATACTACATCATACAATTAGTCGGAGAAATGTAAAAAAATTCTATGATGATGCTATATTTACCTTATATATGAATTATTAGAGTATACTACATCAAACAAGCAGTTGGTGAAATGTAGAAAAGTTCTATGATGATGCTATTGACGTTGTATATTAGAATTATTGGACTATCTAGTTTGTTTTTAAGGAAAACAAGTCTGGACACATGGTAGGGAATAATGACGACATTCGGGAATGATATGATTCATTAAAGTATCTATTCCTTCAGGTAGAGCAACTACAACCCTATTTCACCGAGAGTGACATTGAATTAGAATGCAAGATTCCATTAGGAGGTAAAATAATTTACAATAATTCTCAATTAAAATGTGCTTTACAACTGCCAGTAACATTTCATAAAGTCGCAGTTTAAGTGTTTAATAAGTGAAGCGACAGTTTGTAAGTTGATGAAGAACTATGAGGCTCATTTTAAGAGAGAATGTGATGACTAAACGTTTTAACAGTTTTCAAATACATTGAAAAATTATTTCGTCAAGCCATGTCTTAAGCATCTTTCTGACGTAATTTTCTCCGCATCTTGTGGACCTGTTATTGTACAAATCATGAATAAGGAAGTACACATGCTTCCCGTATGTATTGAAGGAAAATGCTCCAAACCTAAATTCCGGGACCACTTTTAATGTATTCCATCGGGGTACTGGCTGCTTTTCAAAGTATGTATTGCTTTCTATTTGCATTTATATTTATGCATACAATCATAAATGTCATTTTGCAAATTTTTAAACACATTTACGTTCAACTTTGGCTTACTTTCTGTTTTATTTTATAGCCAGGAGACTCATCCTTTTCAAACTTGATCAAAATGTACGGAGCAAAGGATTGACAGCCAAGTGGTTGCCGAGAATTCTGAGCACTGATTGTTCTTCAGTTTTTACGTACATTTCGCAAGATGTCATGCAAGCTGATGTGGTAATAACAGGAAAGATGCAGCGTATTCTGTTGTCACAGCATGAGATCCTCTGTTTGTTAGGAATCAGGGGGTTTATGCTGTTTGACCCGGATCACGGACTTGGTAAGAATGATACAGTGATTTACTAAAAAATTGTGCATGTTTATCTTGACGAGAAGCCTACAGTAGTCTTTATCACTGTTATTGAACATATCGATGCTTGTATCTTAGAATCTCAATTTTAGGTCGAATTCCTGAAATATGTTATGCATCTACAAACTTAATGGTCAATTACTTTGTACCAGCTCGATTGTACTGCCATCATTTCACATTTTGTTGACCACGTTCCTATTTATTTTAGGTCATTAGAAAAAACACTGAGATTCACAGAAAATGCAGCAGAGCTAAGTATATAGGAAAGGATATAAATTTTTATTTTGCGCTAAAAAGCGGCGATTTAATATTGAACTTAAATAATTTGTAAAGCTTGTTCTCTTTTCCATCTCTTTCAACAGCCCTGGAAACACAATTTGAAATATGTGGCAACCCATTTCCACCATTACACATGTTAGACAAAAGCTTACTCGCCAGAGCCTTGCTTCTATCTGATATCAGTCACTCAAAGTTGGTAGCTATTTTGATGTAAGCTTCTTAAATCTAATGCAGACAGAAAAGCAGGAAGAGAGACAATCACAATTGCAATGTCTCACAAATTGGCTAGTGCAAGCTAGAGAAGCAAAGGCTCTGTCAGATAAGCAGCACGAGGAAAGACTGGAAGCGTTGAATAGAAGCATAAAGATAAAATCAATAATTTAGAAGATCGATTACATAGAGCAGAAAAAAAGGCTAAGCAAATGGAAGATCAGTATGATAAAGCTATGAATAGAGTTACACATCTTGATCATCAGTTAGAGGGAGTTTTAATGATTAATACCAAACTAAAGCGGAGTTGAAAATGGCTAAAGAGGAAACTTTGTTGTTAGATGAATGGCATCAGAACAGCCTAAGAGAATTGGAAAGGGTTGAAAGAATACTAGCAGAGAAAGTTGTCGAAAACACAGTTCTGAAAACTAAAATACAAACTTAGAAAGGGAACTAAATGAAGCGAAGGAAGTAGTTGCTCACCAGAGGGTTAAATTAGCAGATAAAAACACAGAAGCCCTTAAAAATGTTTCATTGAGGAAACAGTTTGATATTGTCAAGAGTGAACTCAAGGATTTAAGAGATCATAGGGACAGAGTTTTGGAGGAAGCTAGAGACGAAAAGTGTCGTGCTGACAGCTTCAAGAAAGACTAAACGAGAAAGCTCAAGAAACCCGTAATCTTATTCACATAGTTCGCGACCAAGAAATAAGCTTGATGTCAGCAGTAAACGATATGCTGAGCTGCAGAAAAACCTAGCAGATGCAAACAAGAGAGCCTTTGAAAGTGCTCCTCTAATTGAACAACTTAGGAAAGCTAAGGAAAGTAACTGTAGCCTGAAAACCAACTAGATCAAGCTATTGAGACAGTCAAGCACCAGAGCAGTCAGCTAGAAACCGCTGCAGAGAAACAAAACAGACAGCCAGGGAGCTAATGAACGTCAGAGAGGAAACGTCTTTGTACTCTACAAAGTTAAAGGAAACATTAAACATTTTAGGTAGGACTGAGAATGTTGCTGAGGAGAAGGCTGAAGAAATCAAATACCTTAATCAAAAAATGCAAGTATTAGAAAAAAGGCTGAAGGCGAGCAATGTTGGAAAGTTAGAGAAGTTGAGACTCAAATATTTCAGTTATACCATATTATGGGGCAAAATAGTCATTGGGAAGATCAGTTAGTGACATCCGAATCAGCTATAAAGGAATTACATGAAGAGCTAAACCTTACAGAGAAGGAACATTTCTTGTCACATGAAAAACATGATGGAAGTACTGACCTCTTAACTAAGGTGCAGACTGTACTGTCAGGTGCAAAAACAAAAGCCTTAGAAAATGTTTCTCTAAAGGAACAGATAAATAAACATATGAAGGACGTAACGTATCTGAAAAATGAGTTGGAGACAGTTGAAAAAACAAGGCAAGATATGCAAGATGAGCTAAAAGCAGCCAGAAAGGAAAACATTCTATTATGTGAAAGTCAAAAGGAATGTTGAAATTGACAACTATGGTAACGACAATGGTAACAGACAAAGATGTAAAAATAAAATGCCTTCAAGAAAGCATTAGTGACCTCGAAGACGAGCTTGACAAAGCAATAAACGCATAACTAAACTGCATGCTAAACTGTCAGATGCAAACAATAAAATCTTAGAAAGTGTTTCACTGAAGGAGCAATTCGATGAATCTATCGATGAAGTTAAGTATCTGAAACATCAGCTTGAGACCGCTCAACAGACCAATAATGACATGCGAGAGGAGCTGAAAGAAGTTAAACATGAAAATTTCTTGTTACATGAACAAAATAATGAAATTAGTGACTGCTTTAATAAGCTGCAAGCTAAGCTGTCAGATGCAGACACGAAAACCTTAGAAAATGTTTCACTTAAGGATCAACTTAATAAATCTATCGAGGAAGTTACGTATCTGAAACATCAGCTTGAGACCGCTCAACAGACCAATAATGATATGCGAGAGGAGCTAAAAGAAGCAAGAAAAGAAAATTTCTTGTTACATGAGAAAAATAATGAAAGTAGTGACCACATAAATACGCTTCAAGCTCAGCTGTCAGATACAGAAGAGAAAATCTTAGAAAGTGTTTCACTTAGGATCAACTTGATAAATCTATCGAGGAAGTTACGTATCTGAAACATCAGCTTGAGACCGTCAACAGACCAATAATGATATGCGAGAGGAGCTAAAAGAAGCAAGAAAGGAAAATTTCTTGTTACATGAGAAAATAATGAAAGTAGTGACCACATAATACGCTTCAAGCTCAGCTGTCAGATACAGAAGAGAAAACCTTAGAAAGTGATTCACTTAAGGATCAACTTGATAAATCTATCGAGGAAGTTACGTATCTGAAACATCAGCTTGAGACCGCTCAACAGACCAACAATGATATGCGAGAGGAGCTAAAAGAAGCAAGAAAGGAAAATTTCTTGTTACATGAGAAAATAATGAAAGTAGTGACCACATAAATACGCTTCAAGCTAAGCTGTCAGATATAGACAAGAAAGTCTTAGAAAGTGTCTCATTAAAGGATCAACTGGAAAGATGTCTGAAGGAAGTCAAGTATGTGAAAAGTCAGGTAAAGATAACAAATGAGATGCAAGAGGAGCTAAAAGAATATCGAAAGGAAATTTCCCTCTTAAAAGAACGCCACAATGAAGAACTTAAATTGTTAATACAGGAACGGATAATAGCAACAGAGAAAAATGTACAAGTTACATCCCGTAAAGAAAATGTAAATGATCTAGAAGACAGCCTTGATAAAAATACTAAACACATAACTAAGTTGCTTGCTGAACTGCCAGATGCTGACAAGAAAGTCTTAGAAAATGTTTCATTAAAGGAACAGATTGATAATAATGTGAGGGAAGTTAAGAATCTGAAACAACAGCTCGAGACAGCTGAAAGCGAAAATAATGAGATGCAGGCTAAATTATCAGATGCAGACTTGAGAACCCTAAACAGTGTTTCACCGAAAAGTCAGTTTAGTCAAGTAATAAGGGATGCTAACCATCTGAAAAATCTGTTCGATACGGTGAAGATTACAGCATTTAGCAAAGAGAATATTCAAGTTCTGGTACAGAAATTAAAAAATGCAGTGAATTACTTACTAGCCTCAAGACATATCTAGAGAAAGTGGAAAGTGATACAGCGAAAAACAAGTCAGACAAGGCAATGAATGTACAGTTAGATGTAGTCGTTAAGGGGAAGACTAATATAAAGAAGAAGTCAAGAGAACTAGGAAAAAAAGGAAATGTCTGAAGCAAGGAAGTGTTGACAAAGTTACAGACCAATCTAAAGAGGCGAAATATCCTGGAAAGCGGTCGCAAGGTAAGAGGGGTATTTTAAATTTAAATAAGATGATACTTGAAAGTCACATCAAAGCATTTGTAATAATGAAAACGTGCACTCCAAGCGCTTCATAATGTATACAATTCATAATGTACCAGGTCTTTGACATTTCATGGTCAATTATTGACAAAGCATCAAGTTACTCTAACATACACCCGTGGCCACTTTAGTGATGATCAAGGCTACTTGATATAGACAGAAATTCTTTTTGTACAAAGGCAAAACTAGCTCTGCCTAGGGTTGTAAATGAGAGTTAACGATTACCATGTGTTCAAGATTGAGATACAGTGTAACATTACCATGCACTGGTCTATGTACAAGTCTTGTTTATTTCGATTTCCCCAGACACACTGTCTGCATGGACATACATTTTTAATTGATTCTATAGCAGTGAGCTCATAAAAGTGTGTTGCCTCAATAAATTAATTATCGCGTAAAGGCTTTCATGAATGGAAGTGATATCTTATGTCTCAATTTTTAACACAGAGTGCCAATCGTTGGCTCTCATTTACAACCCATGGCAGGGTCTGTTCTGTCTTTACAAAAGCAGAATTTCTATGTGTATCAATTGGGCTTGATCAACACTAAAGTGGTCACGGGTGTAAGCAAGCGATGTAATCTTTGTATATCAGAAAAACTACACATTATCAGTGCTAAAATTTAATTTAATTTAATTTAAATTACATCATAAAAACACCTGACAGGCGAAAACAAACAGCTATGTCATATAAATATGCTTAAGCCATATTTCGATAGGGATAATCCTCTTAAAACACAGCCTATCAGTACAGTCACTTCTGGCCATTATGAAGATAGTGATACTGAAACTGACTTGAGTGAAAATACTCTAAATTCAAAGCTGGGCTCGGTCAAGCTTCAGAACTCAGAAATCCTGGAGAAGCTGGAGTCTACAAAGTTGGCACACACCTCCAGCCAGAACAACAACAACAGGTGAAAGAACTGCTACATGAATATAACACCTGTTTCAAGATGTTCCAACGAGGAAAAACGTCATCTATCACGACATTGATGTTGGGGACAGTAAGCCTGTAAAACAACATCCATACAGACTGAATCCAACAAAAGCGAAATATCTCCAGGAAGAAGTCAAATACCTGCTGGACAATGACTTTATTGAACCCAGTAAAAGTAACTGGAGTTCGCCGTGCATACTTGTGCCCAAATCAGATCACAGTTATCGTATGTGCACGGACTACAGGAAAGTGAACACTTTAACAAAGACAGACACTTTCCCAATCCCAAGGATTGATGATTGCATCGATCGAGTGGGAAAAGCCAAGTATGTGACAAAATTTGACCTACTGAAGGGCTTTTGGCAAGTCCCTCTGACGGATCGTGCTGGTGAAATATCCGCCTTTGTTACACCAGACGGATTGTACCAGTACAAGGTGATGCCCTTTGGAATGAAGAACTCGCCGGCAACGTTCCAACGGATGATCAACGACGTCATATCCGGGCTCGACGGATGTGCAGCTTACGTCGACGACATCGTCCTGTATAGTGACACCTGGGAGGAACACATCAAGCTCATGCGGAAGTTCTTTGAGAGACTGAGCAAAGCAATGTTGACTGTCAACCTTGCCAAATCTGAGTTTGTTGGGCGAGGGTGACTTACTTGGACATACTGTAGGACAGGGTGAGGTAAAACCTGTTGATGCCAAATAATCGCTATCATACCAATCCATAATCCAATAACACTAGGTCAAAATTTGTTAGACAATAGTTGTAAACATAGACACTATGCAGCACAGAACAGACAGTAAATAGACGGTACACAAACAAAGTCAAAGTCATGAAAGAAAGATATATGGACCTCTGGCCAAAGACCAAGAGTGATGTCAGGTGTTTCAAAAATAGTAAGCGCATCATGCAAATTTAACAAATCCCAGAGAAACTACTCTACAAATGAAAGAAAGATATATGGACCTCTGGTTTATATTGATCACAACCCTCTTGTTTTTCTGCAGAAATTTAAAGGCAAAAATCAGAGATTGCTAAGATGGAGTTTAATGTTACAGGAGTTTAATCTTGATATTAGATATACTAAAGGCAGAGACAATTTAATTGCAGACTGTCTCTCTCGTATTTAGAGTTTATTGTTGTTCACACTTTTAATATCACATTTGTAAAAGAATTTTTTTTCTTTGAAAAAATTTCTTTTTGAAGAGGGGGTGTGTTATGTAGGTCATTTTCCCCCACACTCATCATGACCTGAGTTCAATTAGTCTAGAACATTCTCAAGGTCACTGCCCTTAATGACCTCACAACCTTGAATTCAATTAGTCATGTTTGGAATGTTTGCAATTAGTCTAGAACATTCTCAAGGTCACTGCCCTTAATGACCTCACAACCTTGAATTCAATTAGTCATGTTTGGAATGTTCTGGAAATTTAGTTAGCTGTGTAAGAGAGATAATTTTAGAACAGTAATTAGCATGTCAATAAAAGTTCTAGATTGTTCTTATATGCCCTTATGTAAGCACATGTGTATAAAAAGGGACGTGCACAGCTTCCAGTCAGACATTTGGGATTGTGTCTCTTGTGTGTTACTTCAAGTCTTTGGAAACTCCAGCAGTAGTAATTTTCAAGACTTTTCAAGACCTTCACTGCCACGCTGGATTTATACTGTGGACTTTTGTGCAACTTCAAGCCTTCAAGCCAAATGACTGTTCATTCATCCGACTGACTGTTACAACTCTGAGACTGGAGCTTTGCCGTCCCAACTGAGATAAGTAATATGTACACTTTTAAAGCTTGTATTCTATCCCAATTAGTTTTATTTTCGTAATAATTTTTTTAAAACGAAAACGGCTGAATCACCCTTTTGTTCATTTTCTCTGCATGTAACAACATAATAAAAATTCAAAATCGAAGTTATATACATATATATATATATATACATATATATATTGATTGATACACACTACCACACCCAGTTGTTTGGTCCGAATGTATTTTAATGAACTTGTGACACAACGTTTCACTCCGAAACTAGAGCTTCTCTAAATAGTTTGTATAACACAAAATACAAACATCGTGCTTCTGAAGAAATTTATAGCATAGTTGTCATTAACTGGGCCTACCATTCATCACAATCTGTTTAGTCGTACTTATTGTTCACTGTTGGCAGTACACTCGACCGCAGTTTATTCTCAGTCTGGCGAATATTACATGTTATGCATGTATGTATTTGGTTACGTAGCAATGGTAACTGACGAGCGTAAGTTCTCTTGTGAAACTTACATGTAATACAACGTTTTGTCAAAACAGGCCCATAATACCCCTTATCCATACATACATACATACATACATACATACATACATACATACATACATACATACATACATACATACATACACATACATACATACATACATACATACATACATACATACATACATACATACATACATAAATGTATATTATACACACACACACCACCACACACCACACACACACACACACACCTACACACACACACACACACACACATATATATATATATATATATATATATATATTATACACAAAATGCATATTATATATATATATATATATATATATATATATATATATATATATATATATAACACAGAACATGTTGTGTTTCCTTTGGTAGTGCATAGACGGAGTCCTTATAGTGTATCTTAACAGCATCTAAAGCTTCCGCCTATTCGAAACTTTGACCTCTCTTTTATGTTGTCCTCTCTCCCTGGCCTTCAATCTTTCAGTTAATATTAGGAATTACTTTGAAAAAAGAGAAGATACAAATTCTGTAATGCTGACACGTCCTAAAAAATAAAAAAAAAACTCTTTTGATATTCCATGAAATTTATTATTAGAGAATAGCAAAAAGCAGGATACAAAATACGCCATTGATCTTTATGATACTCGAGCACAAGAGCTACACCATTAAAATATAACTGGGAGGGTATTAAAGACTTCAAATGTTGTATATCGACAGGCACTTGTCCGAATGTCTTTATTTCCAACTTCCGTTCTTTTGGAATTAATGGCTGTTTGCTGGGGGTAACAAGGAGGCTCTTTTACGCAATAGGTTTGCTGCCACAAAATTGACATGCGTCACGCCTTTATGAGTATTTTTGACTTTACCTTTCAAGAGCAAGAAGCATTTAGGCCTTTTTGATAGGGAACTATGCAGGCATATATCAGATGGATTCTGTATTTTAGTTTACGGCATTTACAAAATCCTGATAATCAAAGCTATTCCATTACTTTCCCTTTCGTAAAACTAGTGAAATAATACTTTAAAAATAATATATCTCAAATTTTCCATCTCAAAGTATTCAAAGCCTTTCCAAATGCATGTTAACCCCTGTCAACTCTGTGATAGCTATCGAAAACAAGTCGTTGGTGATATCATGCACAGTTTTTCAGACAAGTTTTTAGTTTTTATTGTCATGTTTTAAAAAGCGACTTTTCAAGTCATTTCGTATTTCGTAAGGTTACAATCTGTCCAATTAACGATGAACCGTATAAGTCTGTTAAATTCAGTTTTTCCATTTATCTAGTCAGAGTCGAAAAAAAATATCGGTTGATACATAACACTTTCCTTTGAGCCTGCGTATTGGTTATCATACAAAACAAACTATCACATAAATGAATGATCACAAATTGATTTGCAGCTTTTGTTTCCTTTACCAGAAACAGAAGAATTATGCACATGTTTCACGTTTTATATTTCCAGGCGTACCTTGTCAGCCAAACGTTACTGCCACAAGAGTCAAGGCTGACAGTGTGCAACACATATCTAATGGAGACTTTGAAACAAGTGGTGAAAGTCCTCATTTTGATGCATTTTGGTTGTTTGTGTACACGATCTCAAAGCAGATCGGTTCCGGTGAGTATCTGTGGATAACACGATTTCTGTAAAATCAGATTCTTACACTGGACAAAATGCTTTATATACGTTCAGTATATATGTTTGTATCTTGGCGTATATGGAACACAACACTAATTGCATACACGGTAGCGTATGTCTTTGTATATTGAACATTTCAAAATGTTGATATGAGTAGTCTATGTCTTTCCAAATCAATAGCATACATAATGCAGATCTTTACACACCAAGTTTACGCTGTACTTAAGCATGTTATTAGTTTATCACATGAATTGGCCCGAATCGCCACCTGTGTGGCGTAGAAAAGGCTCGAAGTTGTACGGCTCCGCAAAAACACTCGTATACGATGACGTCAAACAGAGAAAAATACCATGGGATTATATATAAATACATCCGTGTATACTGGAACGAATTCGACACGTACTGAATCAGTATGTGTATATATTGTTGTATAGCAAGCATTTTGCCCTGTGTTAATATAAGAGAACCACCTAAGCTTATAAAATATAATATGCTGAGAAACTATAAATTGTTTTGTATTTTCTAAAGGAGTTATGATATGCATGAGTTTTGACAACGAACCTTGTAATTTGCAGTGCTGCTGCATATTACAAGGTAATATGCATGTACCTCAAGTAAATCCACTAGAGGTACATGCACCCAAGCGAATAAAACACATACTGAGTAAAATAGAAACTTTAACATACATAAAATGCTCAGCTGAAAGATAGTCAGGGCCAGCAGATTTACCAGCCTGTAGTTTCCCTATGGCATCACTAATGTCACTAGGGTAAACAATAACATCATTATGAATACACTTATCAATATATTATACACTTATCAACATCATCTAACACAAACTTCTGCTCATCTGTCGTATTCACAGAATTATAAACGCCATGGTAATGGTTACGCCCCATATTAGCAATATTAACTTCGCCAGTACAGCCACCCACATTGTTTGGCCTGGACGAACACTTTTTTGGGATTTCCACCAACAAGATTTTTGGCCATAGCATCTGCTTTCATTTGCTCTCCATTAGCTCGACACGTCCGTAACGCATACTTAAAGCGAGCACGAGTACAACGTTTAAAGTCATACAGTGGACCATGCTTGGGTTACCAGACTCACGCCATTATTTAAATGCGTCTCGAGCACTTTCATGAATCTCTTTTAAATGTTCATTCCAACCAACAACTGCACATCTTTTACTATTTTCAGTACTCGAGCTAATTCGAGTGCCAGCAAAATGTAAACTATTAATGATACAGGTGGTATGATGAGACCATTTTAGTTGCTGATAACTTTACCATGACAAGTGTGCTATTTTTAGCACCTCCAAACATCGATTTCTCATTCATTTACTCCTGAATTTTAAAGATGATCAATAATTTTGGAACATAGTTTTAACCAATAATCCTTAAATTAAATTCTAAGTTTCAAATTGTTCAGAAACTGATAAAATTGAAGAAGCCTTAAGCAAATAATGTCTGAGCACACAAATCAAAGGGAATTGTGGGTAGCCTCACTTACTGTGTGGTACATGGTTTTATTGCTACAGGTGTCATAAATGATATTCATTTTAAAATTTTTAACAGATGACTTTCGTGATATGATAAGATTGTGCGTCACTTGTGGAAATGACTTTCTGGTACCAAGCAGCAGAGCGAGAAAATGGTGGACCCTTACGATTTATTTATAGCTTTAAAGGATACAGGCTATTTCAATAGATCTGATAGAAGTCGTATGGTAGAACTACTTCGCCTTGTACATTTGAATTGTCTTGCAGAGAGACTTAATTCATGGTCTGAGGTAAGTTTCCATATACGTCACCTGACAAAATGTTATTTTTAAAATCCATACATAATGGACACTTTTCTGCTTGCAATATGGTGACAATATTATTCGTCTCTCAAGTTCATATAAAAATTATAGTCATATACAATTGTTTATCAAATGCTCCATTTCATATTACAGTTAAATTCATACACCATTTTTATCAAATGGTCTTTGTATGTCTAAACTTGGGTAGTTGAGTGGCACGTTCCCTATTGCCATCTTTGTTGGATTACCAGGCCTTTTTACCTGAACTTTCTTAACTCATACAGCAATAGTACGTCACCGGACAAATGTTATCTTTAAAATCCATACATAATGGACATTTTTCTGCTAGCAATATAGTGAAAATATTATTCGTCCCACTTCTTGCGTTATAGGAGCCATTTAACTGTGTGAATGATAAACAACCGAACAAATGTCACCCATGACCAGCAAGACGAAAATAGCAGGAACATTCCATGTCTTTAGCCAAACGGAATTGCAATCCAAATGTAATTGAAGATCAAACACCCTTGTGATTGGTGACACATTACTGGAGGCGTGCCATATCTGTAAGCAGCATTGTGCCATATATACACTACGCACTTTCCAATACCAGCGTTTTTTAATGTTCTTTTCTTTGGTGTGGATTAATGAATTGTGTTAGAGTCAAACAGAATGTTAAGACTATCGTGAGGCCGGAAATAATCCAAAAATCGTATCGAACGTAGCTTAAATACTCTAGTCGGAGACACTATGTCATACATGTGTGAGAGTCAGTAAATATTTGTATGGTTTGTGTTCACATGTCAAACTGTCTATCGCCGTGGTTACAATATTGCAATGTATCATCACATCTAAAGAAAATGCTGCAAGGAAAAAATCAGTGATTTCCATGGCATCATCTGGTTACCGTAATCGCCTGTAACCTTACTGTAATCGATTTTTTGTGTGTCAAGCTATCAGTAAGTTTTTGAGGACTGGTCTGATATTGGTATTTGCCCATGAACCTAATGATGTGATAAGTCTGCGGTATGATAGTTGACCCATTATTGTCACGAGACATTTTGTCGACACTGACTGACTGTAGCATGTTATCGTAAGTGACATAAAATGACGCTTAGTGTACCTAACATTGGAATATGCAACCTACAGAGCAATAGCAAGTGCAGTGTAAGTATGTAACTTTATGAAGGTATTACGTTCATTAGCTCAGAAAAGCACCAAAGATTAAAACCGAAGATTTAGTAAGTAGACAAAACGTTTTCTTGCATATGCATGTTTATTTATTATGATTTTAATCCCTCGCCGCTGCATATAGTCCGTCAAATTTTATATCTTTGCTTTGTTTAGTAGTGTGCCAATTTTTGCCGATTGCCCATATTTTACAAGCAAGATTCCTTTTCCGTCCCTCAGAGGCGTTTCAGGTATTCAGACTTATTAAAAATACGCAGTCAGCAGATGCGTTTCACAAAATATTCCTTTTTCGTGGGAAATGAGTAATTTAAATAGTGTCTATACCATATCCTTGTTGATCTGTTTCTAGTTTTTGTTTTTAAAAGCAAAGTGTCTACAGTTCTTTATTCTGGCTGATGCGCTTTTAATGTTGCATGTATTTGTATTTTATGTTTGTCAGTATGTTTTTTGATATGCTGCTGTTTTTCCTTGTTTTGTCTTATCCTACATTTTGCTTTATTAAGTACTTATTTTTGGAAGGCATCCATATATTTGGCTTTGTCTTTCGGATGTAAATAGAAATAATAAAATGTATTATTATACATCTACCATCGAGAACAATAGGATTTAGCGTGTGCTAAAAATGCCTTACGGAACGCACGTTCCGTAACACGTACGGTTTTAAGGCGCCCCATCCCCTGCGGCTGTATCAGGGCGTTCACTGTTAAACGGTTTCAATAAACCCATTGAACGAGTGCCAGAACATATCTCACGCGCGCTCTGTACGTCCGTACGTGTACAGTGCACACACTTCAAAACTTGCAGAAGCGCGTCCGAGATAGCGTTCCACACTGGCGCGAAAAGTCGGAAGAAAAATTGTTGATATTGGACGAAAACAGTCACTACTCTGACAATTTGATGCCCCAGAAAGAAAAGTAAGATGTATAATATTAGGTTATCATGAAAATACTGCAAAGGATGCACTCGGACATTGGCGCCATGCATCGCCCTCCGCTTTGCGTCGGGCGATGCGCTGCGCCAATGTCCTCGTGCATCCTTTGCGGTATGTTCTTAATAATCTCATTTTATATATATATATATATATATATATATATATATATATATATATATATATAATATATATATATATATATATATATATATATACACAAAATGTGTAGAATGTACCCTCCCGGTTACTATATTATATATATATATATATATATATATATATATATATATATATATATATATATATATATATATATATATATATATATATATATATATATATACTGCAGAAATACTTGTTAAAATGTCTTTCATGCTTATCATTACTCTTGATTACTCTGCCTAAGTAATTCTTACGAGATAATAAAGATTTTAAATGTATTCTTGTAAGACGGTGATTGCTATTTCTAAAGTTATTAAATTATTATGAAAGTTATGCTGTATACATGTCTGCATTTTTGTTGTCATGAAACTGAAGTACCAAAAGCCACCTTTTTACGTAACAACTTAGGTTTGCTAAACGAAACCTCAAAATTGTAATTTCTTAATGGAAGACAAGTGAAAATTCTGTAAAATACTAAATACTCTTAATGAATTTCTACAACTGTGCAGACACCTACTTGATATTTACTCACTTAAAATGTACTATTATGCAAAAAGGATATTTCTAAAGTTACGAAGATTTATAATTAAGAAGGAGTTTGTAAGATATAACATAACTGTACTTAACTTTAGTCAAAATAAAAAAGATTATTCATGATGATACAGTTGTAGTAAAGTATTTGTATATCGTAGTAAATATATCTTTGGCGCCAAAAGAAAAGTCCTTTTAGACTTTAAAAAAATAAAGTAGTAACTTGTTCCAACATGTGTTGATCCAACTTCAATGATGGAGATTGGAATGATTTGGATTCTCTTTCGTGAATTTAAATTGTGTAACGTTTAAAATGTTCTACGAATGCAGAGACTTATTGGTCGGTGGTTAATGGCAGCCAAGTAATATTCTAATATTTCCTGGAATCGACGAACTCGATTTTATTCGTAATTAATTTTTTAGGTTTCATTCAAATCTTGCGCTTCATTTCTCATTAATAAGAATTTAGAACAATCGATTTTCAAATTTGGTTCTGCAGTATTGGTCTCGAATTTCAAACTTCGTATTTTAAAATTCAGAAACTAAAATCGAGAAATCAGAAACGAACAATCTTATATATCTTTTCGGTGCTTGGGAGTCTCTCGATAAATATTCATTTGTGTAGCGAAGATTAAAAG
Organism: Ptychodera flava; assembly: GCF_041260155.1. Taxonomy (NCBI): domain Eukaryota; kingdom Metazoa; phylum Hemichordata; class Enteropneusta; family Ptychoderidae; genus Ptychodera; species Ptychodera flava. The sequence continues at coordinate 4,648,535 of NW_027248279.1, forward strand.
AAAACGTTACAAATGTTATAGGGTCTGTCTGCCGAGTTGTCATGGCGACAGGTTTCCTGACCAGTCTAATCACGCCCTATCAGAAAACTTATCTTGCCCTTGTGACCTTCTCTTGTATGCGTCTGAACTCGTCATACCAAAGGAAGATTTACATTCGACTACATCGTTGCTGATTACGGGGTTTTCGAAAGGTAGTCGACGCTACAAGGCACTTTCAGGCCGAGATCAGCCGTCTGTTTCTGCCAAAATCTCCTAGCTTGACTGGACTAATTGGCAAACCCGACGTTCAACTATGCGGTGAATTATAGCGACAGTGCGCTATTCCCTACATCCATTCATTCCACAATTTTGAAAAACTCGAAAAATGTTAAAAGTTAAAGCAATTGTCCCGTTAATATCGGGGTGACTTAATTCCTATTTCCTGTATTGAAAACTGCTCTTTATCATAGAGAGCATGGGCGAACTTAATTCTGTTTCTATGGTCTATTACAAATTTATGTAATAAACGTGGTATGAGTAGGTTGGGGTTTTTGATTATCCGGCACCTCTCGTTCTGTGATAGGTGAAAGGGGTACATATAGTGTGTGAGTAGAAGTGGATATGGGAGGGGCTGTGCCGGCTGCTTCTGTGAAAGTTTTGAAATTGTGTGACAATATAATGCTTTTTGTGCATTCTGAGATGGACTCCGATACATGTCACTTCTCCGTTCTCAGTATTTTTTCATAACTGTTCCGGCATACCCTAAAGAGTCAAATCTCCCCAGTCAATTCTCCCGCCCTCTAGATGTGTTTATAAAAATACTTTCATTAGCCTTCATATAAACTAGACCGATGGCATACGATGAGAATTTTATTGAATTATATAAATTCGTTTGCCATGTGAACTACAAAACAAATCAGCCATGTGCCCTCTTGCAAATTGCTTTGTCAATAACTTTTAGAATTGCTCACTCACCAGATGAGGTGTCAACAGATTCAAACAAGTACAGCTAATTATAAATATCGTCTAGTGCGAATATTGTAAAGATTATCGCCATTAAAACACGATAAATAGGCCTAGTATAATACATTACAGTAATTAGGATCACCTATTCCTTCTCATCGCTGCAATTTTGACATGCAAATAAGACAATCTATTCCTGACTCCCTAGCGCCCCTGTAAAATTTAATGTTAACACGATTATTCATATTTTGCTTTTGTCTTAAAAGTGTTAGGTGCCATATAGCTAAATGTTGCAATATAACAAATTACTCATAAAAAACATGAGTGTACTTTTAAAAAAGCAGATAAACTTATATTTGCGGGTTACAATGACCTTACTTCACCATCCAATTATCCTAAATTAGTTCCAATCGTGTTTGTTGTTGGTTTCTTTTTTCCGATTTCAATATCTGAATTTAAAAAGCGAATTTGGAATTGGATATCATAACGACAAAGCCAAATCCAAAAATCGCGTCGAATTCTTAACGTGAGTACAAAACATGCAATATCTGAATTAAAACTATCCCCAAAAATTGAAATTACGCCTAAAACCGAATTAGTCGATTTCAGGAATATTGGAATTTCACTTGGCCGCCGTTAGCCACGGACCCTTATTTCATTCTAAGTGCATGCAGCTGTATGTATTCATTGGCCAAAATCGAACTAAACAAGTCCTTCTGGTGCAATGCTAGATCAGCTGCATTTTTAAGCTAACCAATATGACTTGATTTAAAATCATTGGCGCATCAGAGACTAAAATCAATAATATATTGTTCTATCCTTTTAGTCATTAAAGGGTCCTTTCATCTTCGAATCCAACCTTACCCTCACAATTCTATTATCCTTTCTGTAATAGAAGTGTTTCTTGCCATTGTTATGAGGTACTCTCATAAGGAAAACTTAGTAATGGACTACGCAACTGAGAGTTAAATATTTGATTACACTTGATTTACAATATAACTGGTTTTACTGTTTCAGCTGAACGCCAGAACAAAGTGATATATGGTACCACTGATTTTGCTTCTAAATCAATGTTGGAGGTAGTATTTTGTTGTCATGACAACTTTTCCCCCACACAGACTTAGACGTGGTGGCTGTGACCAATCTGGCTGAAATTGGTCATAGCCACCACGTCTATTAAAATTCATGAGTTTACCTTTCTTGTTTACGTACATACTTATATCAGGTGGAAATCTGAGGATTTGCGATTACATCAGGTTGACAACCCCCACACAAGAGCAATGAATTAAAATTACTCTTTACAAAGCATGCGGACAAATTTGTTGGTTCCACACATGACACAGACGAAGCTCTTACAACAAAGTGGCGTCAACAAGAAAGACACAGTGGTTTTAAATTTGTTGAGTCAATCAACAACTATCTTCCACTGCATCAGGAAGAAAACAACACACGAATCGACAACACGATCCAGGCAGCCAACGATGCAATCAACGAAATCAGTGACGCTGGTGAAAAGGCAAAACACCTACTCACCAAGCACATCGAATCAGCGAAAAGAAGCATAAACAAGGCACATCGCCAAAACAAACGCACCAAGAGTTAAACAAAAACCCATACCAAACGGTCCTTTTCAGGGCCACCAAATTCTCCAAAAAGAACTACCGAAAAAAACAATAAATAAACATCCATTCGAAGAAAAGTCAAATTGGACTCCACGAACAACACAAAAAACAAAAACTTGAAAGCTATCTGAAGCTGCTAAACTCGCACTTCTACAGATACCCTTTCAAACAAGGAAACAAATCATTTCGCGTGCCCAAAGAATCGCGATAAACCAGCTTGCAAACAATAGACAAATTACCATAAAAACCCTTCGACAAGGTAGGGGTATCGTCATTGTCAACACAAAAGATTACGTACACGAATGCGAAAGGCATTACGAAACATTCAGTATTACACACAACAAGACAGTGACGACACAGAACTAACAATAAACAAAGTACATGAACTATTTAACAAAATGTACGACAACAAACACATCGATCATGATACGTAGAAGTGTCTTGATCCAAATTCGTACCCCGCAGTGGTACTTATTGCCCAAAAAATCACAAACCTTCGAAAAATCTGAAAGACACACTAGTCAAAAACAAAATTTAAAGAAGTAACCGAACCACCAAACGGATTCACAACGAGATCCAAAAATGAATATACTTGCCTCGCTACTCGAAGAGCAAGACCACTAAATGCATTAAATAAATTTTCACAAACACAAAGTGAGGAAAGAATCTACACTGCGACTGATGAGAAACCACACTCGGGTTCCGAAACGCAAGCATCAAAGGGCCACTCTATCAACATTGTAACACCATAGGTCCGGCTGCGTCTCGCCATAAGCTTCCCCACACAAACAAAACATTACCGTACACACTAATCCAAACTTCCCTACAAATATCCGAGGCGAAACAAACATTTCATTAACACAAACAATCGGATAAGAATGTAGGAACACATTTTTGCAACGAATCAAACACAAACTCGACACAAAAACATTTTGGATAGTTAGGTGGGGAGCCTCCTTCACATTTTTACATTCAACTTTTAATTTTAATTGTTTTCCAAGTCAACTATCCAGGCATTTTAAGAGGGGTGATCAAAAAGGCCAGAACAGCCGATTTTGACCAACCGGGTTCAAGAACCAGGGACATTTGTTAAAAGTGTGCAATAGATGTGTTTACGACATAAACATTACGAACAGTAGGATTAAGATAGGTATGAATAATCCAAACTGCCCAGTTTCTGTGTGGGAAAAGTTGGAATGGTTGATTTTCCATCCTTGTTTGTTTCAATGCTTTAGATAATAGTCTTCATCTCAGTAACATTTTCCTTGCCGGATGCTATCGGCATGCAAGAGGGAGATACACCAGAAAGCACAGATAAATTGACCTGAATTGTAAAATTTAAATTCATGACTTTATATGGTTGCAATAATACTGTAATCCCATTAGAACAGAAATCACGCAAGTTTCACTAAATAGATTTTACACCTATTGTTCATACCCTCAGCAGTGAGAATTCTAAACCAATTTTCTAACAATTTTCTAATTTTCTTACAGGTGAAAAAAAACAAACTCACTAATGGCTACTGTTAGAATTATTTTAAATTGTACTGTTGTTGATCGACAAGTGCTTTGTCTGTTATTTGGAACTGTGCTTTTTAATCTGTGTGATCTCTTTGTATTTTATCTATTGTGGAATATTTCTTTTTAGACTGTGTACACCACAACACATTTCCATTTTTTATATTGGATTAATAAAGGATATAATAAAAATAATAATAATAATAATAATAATAATAATAATAATATCCATAGGTAGTATAACATTCAATATTTCAGAGATCTTCTGTCAATATGTGTGAACATATTGAAGTAAAGTGACGCACATCTCTGAAGTAATGATTGTTATTTTATAAACAACGTAGCCTTGCAATCTTTGAATGAAAACAAAAAAAGCTAACAGACAAGGTATTCTAACATTAGAATTTTACGTTTAAAATGATAAAACTTGTTTAAAACATTAATGTTTGAGAATCGTTTGCATTTAAGCTAGCGCTAGGTTAGTACATTTGGATAAAAATCTTATCATATGAATTTAGAAATGTAGCTCAAACATTGGAGTATGCAAATCTCATAGATTTTATCTTAACGCTAGTACGTCCTGCCGAGAAAGTTGCTCGTAAGTTTGAGAGCTACGATAAAGTACGTTTTGATAAAGAGTTGTTTGATCAAATAATATACCATTGCTGAAAAATTGCAGAAGGAAAAGATGGATGTTATCATCTCTCAGAACCGACCAAATATATCTGAAACTGATTTCATTTGCTTTAATGTGAGATTTTTCACTTTTTCAGAGTCCAGGAAACATTGTAATGACAAACTCGGTTTATGCAGAGCAACAAAGTAACTTGCTGGGTCGCTTTATTTTTGATTATACAGACACCAATGAACTCTACTCGCATAGATTTGCTCCATGTGAGAACATTGGTGTCTGTTTGCATCCACTTTATGCATGCTACATTTACAGGACAAATTAATTTTCCTTCTTTAACAGGCTTAGGGGCAAAAGTCGAAAGATGTGGCAATATTCTTACAGCAAAAACAGCACGATCAAATGTTGGTAGCCATTGTGATTTGTGCTTCATTGACTTGGAGTAGACTGTAGAATCTCTGAAATGCAAACCAAATCACAAGTTCTCAAGACAACATTACTAAGAAAAACAATCCCTCTGGTATATGAATAGCATCGAAATAAAATTGAAGAGTTGATTAGTGCTTTGGAAGCCCCCCACAGTTCATTAAGACCGTAGAGGAGAACGAGGTAGCAAAGCAATTAGCACAAGCTAGGGAACAAAAAACGAGTTAGATAAAAAGGTTGGAGAGCTGAATAAAGCTGCTGAAGTTAGTGAATCTCAGCAAAATGAAATTAAAGAAGAAATTAAAGTCAATATTAGATAAAGAGCGCCAGGTAAGACTAGAAGAGTTAGCTGGTGGCGACAGAATGGCAACAAATAAAAGGTATTGAGAACACTTGTCGTAAAGACAAAATAAAATACCTGGAAGAAAAACTTACTGGATGCATGCAGATGAAGAAAATGAAGATGAAGAAAATACGGTTTTAGAAAATGGAAAACTGAAAGATAAACTCGACAACGTTACGAAAGAAATGATGAATCTTGAAGATAGGGTAGAAGATATGGTTGTAAAGGAAGGGAACAAGATACAAGAGGAGCTGGTTAATACAAGAAAAGAAATTCTGGATTTGCATACAAAGTTCACGATGAGCACAAGTTATGATTTCAAGAGATTACCGACTGCCTATTCGAAAATATTAAATATTTAAAGATTTAATCGTAACTGAAAAACCTACAATCAAGCAAAGTTACACTCACATGAACATTGCGTAAGAACAACACACGTGAAAAACCTATTCAGGCAGGCTCTCAGACGTTTTCTCTTGTCAAATTTCCTCTCTTAAAGTTCATCTTTAAACACTCTGAAACATGCTCCGACACAATTGCATATATTTTTATCACAATCATATTATAGATACTTTCTTCAATGCTGGCCGCTTTAATTATAGAAAAATTGTATTTAATTTATTACAACAAAGCATACTTTCACTTCCACACTTTACAACTAGGTAAAGAATATTTTCAAACAACGAGTTGCTAATTCGCAATATATATTTTACTACTCTCACATTAGCATTGTTAATTGACCAAATTGTAGACCATACCCACCAGATTGGATGGATGATAGGATCCGTACTTGTAACTTTTGATGATTCTGTTTTTTTGGTTTGGCTTTTTTTTTAATATTTTTTTCTGTCAATTTCGAGTTTGTTCTACTCCCAAACATGTTGAAACACTCAACATGTATTGTGTCAATATATGTTAACTGTACTGTTATTGTTTTCATTTGAATTCTATCAAGTCCGGAATATTTTCAACAATGACGATTCACTTTACATGTGTACAGGCTGAGACGAAAAGATCAATACTGTGTATCACAAAATACGGGAGTGGAATAAGAAACTAAAGTGTTGGCATTATAATAAGATTAGAGGAGAGCATCATCTAAGTTTACAGCTATTTGTTCTGAACCTCGGTATCATGCCTAATATTAAATGAGAAAACCTCATTCACTGATGATGTCCACAATCAGCCATTTGTCGGCAACTGAGTAGCTAATACAGTGAGTCAGCAACGATCATGTGATCAGTCGCGTGTTTACCTGTTTTATCATCAGCTTGGTTCTCGATCATATACGTTTTATATATTTTATGTTTGGTACAGTTTGTTTTGTACCAGTACTTTTTCACCGTTTTCAATTTTTACGCAACGTGTGATTGACGTTTATGCAAATTGCATTGAGTAGAATATGATCATTACATTTACAGAACATATATTTGAAGATTATCTGTTGCACGTCTGGCACTCAAACAAAAAAAATTATGAACAGTGGGTTTGATGTTGCGCCTAATCCCTCAAGTATTTGCAGCCAATCATGGTGCCTTCATTAGTAACACATCAAAACATATTAAAACACTGATACAAAATTATCTTTTTCTTTTCTTTCAGAGGGCAAATGGGAACCTTATCCTGTTAGGATAAAGTTCGCCCGTTAGATTATGAATTGAAATAAAAAATGTCGTGCATGAGTCCGAGTCTGAGCGATGAAAAGGACTCAATTGTGCTCAGTTGTTCTAACTGTTACATTGGCTTTACGGATAGAGTTACGGTTTTCTCACACAAGGATCAATGGTTCAGCTGTCATTATATTTTGAATGTCACATTAAGTGCGCTGCACATTTCAGACATTCTAACATCTAGACTGTATTTTATCATAGGTTTACGAATTGGTCAAAGCATAATTTACACAATCTGTCTCACAGTCTGTCTGCCAGTATCGAATTGGTCAAAGCATAATTTACACAATCTGTCTGTCAGTCTGTCTGCCAGTATCTGTCTTTGTGCATTATGTCTGTCTCTGTGTCTCTCGTTCTGTCCTCCAGTATGTATGACCATTGATGGCCATATACCGTAACACACTGTGCAACTTCGTGGCGTCGATTGTAGATCGTTTTATGCCAGAACGTTATGTTGTTCAAGTCAATGCATGAACTTCTGATGTAACCTGTAAATTAATTTTATCCGATGAGAGCGCCTCAACATCGTCAAGCTTTTGTGGTAAGAAAGATATCGGTACGGCGCTGCTAAGCATTGGCATTGTCTATATTTCCGTCGTGCAAAATATGCTTCATTTGTAAAATGAAAAGACTGGTCAGTAGCATACACATTTTTAAGACAAAGTCATAACATATTTGAATAAGCGCATGGTTCACCAATGCACAATGCCTTTAAAGATAATGTTACATTCTAAGCAGACAAAACCAAGTTTATCAAACTTTGAATGCATTTCGCTTCAAAAAGATCACATTGCTATGATAGGAAAAGACTGTATTTGTGCCGATCACGGGAAAACAGTCTGAACAAAGTGGTGAACGCCTCATACTGTTATACTTGATTTATTTTTCGTTCCTGTGAGAAAAAATCTTCGTAATGGTTAATGCTTGATAAATTGCAACAGTTGCAGTGATAGGTGGTGCCGTATTTCGTGTGTGTGTGCAGGATCCTAATGGGGTGCTTAAAGCAGTTCTATGAACACTGCATTACAGGTCTAAGAGGATTACCGAAATTATACTAAACATGCCTGTGGCCTTCTGATGTCACATTAGGTCGGCAATCATAACTACTCAACCTAAGTGGCCAATTTCACATCCTTTGAAATGATCGTAACTTCTGATTAATTCTTCTGTGGGCTCTTTCGTCTGATCCTTTCGAACCTTTATCTTACAATTTTATTACCTTCCAAGGAATAGAAGCCGTCGTCGTCATAGTTATCAGTCACTCAGTTTGCTACACAGACACATGAAATGGCGGTTGGACCGGCCGGCTGAGATGCAAACCTATATCGGGTAGAAAAGTTAATCGATTTGTACATCATAAGAGTATCTTGCTTTGTCGACACGCCTTTTAGTTTTTGCTATATATATATAATACGCAGGACACTCTTTGACCGTAATTGTGTTAGACTACGCTCCTCCAATAATTAACTTTCCGCTTATATAGAGCAAAACAAAGATATTCGGAGATGTACATACAAATAATGCAAAATCCAACTCCAGCAAACAAGTGTATTTCCTTTAACATGCTGTCAGGATTTAGGGACGGTAAGCCGGATTTTTGATTTGTCATAAATGGTGTGCAACCCAGCAAAAAGCAGTAAGCTAATAATTTCATAAAATATCTGTGACTTTTAAAAATGCGTCGTAGACGTTAAGGCTATTGTAGGGGCTATTTTAAAACACTAACCGTGTAGTACCTTGTTTTCAGAGTTTGTCATCTTTTTGTTGCAGTAGATGGTAAGATGCAGTGCAGGGGGAAAACCGGATATTCGGTTGCCATGGCTACAATTTCAGGGTTAAAAATATGAGGAAATTTGTGGCAAAGATATCTATTGAACGAAAAGTCATACAACAACCGAATTTTTTCTGTAGCATTCAGATGTATATGTATTACAATATGAACCTAAATCTATGACTGTATAAGATGTCAATATAAATTAAAGCAGTGGTCATCTCGGTAAGATTGAAAATTAATAAATTTCACAACTTTCCGTCAAGTTTCTACTATGACATGATTGGATGACCTTGTTTTTTGAGGTTTATTTTGTAAAGTATTTAATTTCACATATGTTGGCTGATTTTCATTGCATTCCAACCATTCTTTCAAGAGTTATTACTGCCACAAGAAACGAATGCAGTACAAAACACAATTGTTAGGAATATTGGATTGAAATGTTTACAACATAAAGGTGATACTCATACTTCATGCAAAGTTTACGACCTCAAAATAGGGTATTGGACAAGTTTAAATTGTCAGTTAGAATTCTATTTACAAAAGCCTGGTTGTAATTGCTTTCTAAGTGAAAAATGAACTGTTAATTATCAAAAAACATTGATTTTATAATCAGCATGATAATGAAATTCATGTGAGATTCTTTACTTGTTATGTATATGGACACCATAACGTCTAATATGGTTTGTTTTCTGGTTTAATTGCTATACCTGAATGAAAATCTTCATATGCCTTACAGTAATATCCACAAGAATCATTTGTTGCAAATTTCTTCCCGATTACTCATTGATCTGGCTTTTTTAGACTGCAATTAGTCTCAAACTCACAATTTCCACAACGCCATATTTTTACCTCTGAAAAAGCTGCTTCAATAAGCAAGCAAATGGTCACTACTTCATACATGATGCCATAACTCAACAAAGTTTTTAGGCAACCAAAAATAGCGATTTACCTGTTTTGAATATATAATTTGACTAAATAAAATTTGACCAGGGGTCAGTGGGAAAAAAACGCGATTTTTCTCGATTTTAGTTAATATTTTTTGAAGAATGATATAGCTTATTTGAAAGTATACATGTCGAGGGTGACAATGAAGGAAAAAATAAAATTTGATTTTTTGAGCATTTTGACCGACATTAGCCCAGACGATGGCCTTAAGGGTCTCAGATGGTCTAGCCGTAAGGTCGTTGTACAGGAAACAGAAATATTTTAGTCCGCCTCATTAAGGGAACTTAATTAGATTCTCTCGCAATTTCTTCAGAAGGATCAAAGGTTATCAAACCAAGTTATCAAGTCAGATTGGCATTTACCTATATGCACTGTGACAACGGGCTCAACAGTATCATGTAATCTGTGTTAATTTTGTAACAAAAGAGACTGCTTTGTTGTTTGCATCTTCAAACAATCGTCAAGAAAATTATGGATGGTCATGTTTTAATATTTTGAAATGATAAATTTTCATCTGTTTGTTGATAGTCTGAAACGGTAGCAAGTCACGTGACAAGTTATAACATAAACCCGCCTGTACGTACATATGCATATGTGCAAATATCTTTGTATGCATGCATTGTATGCGAAAGTACAAGTACTTATGACTGTACAGTATATCATATTTGACATATAAATTAATGTAAACCGACCTTGTGAAATATTGGGGCCGAGATGTTAGATGCCATGAAAAATGACATTACACAATAAATAGGGGAACAACAGTCAGAAGGCAGGAAGTATCTTGGTAATTTTGAACAAAACATACTGGCAGAAGAAAACGCAGAGCCTGTGCCCTTTAAATATGTGCAACAAATAAAATCGTTCTGCTTACGGACTCCAGATAATATGTAGCTGTCATAAAAGAGACCTGTAACAGCTCAACGATACAGGTGATGGGAAAAGAGAGAGAGAGAGAGAGAGAGAGAGAGAGAGAGAGAGAGAGAGAGAGAGAGAGAGAGAGGGGCAAAGAGAGAGAGAAGGTCGGCAAAGAGAAAGAGACAGAAGACAAACGTCAGCTAGACACACAAGCAATGACAATGATAGTGGTATCGTGGTTGAAGAAAGTGAAGGAAATGAAAATGTAAATATATGAGGGCAAAGCATTTACGAATGCACTCATAATAGAACTGTTGGCAGAAAAACAAAGTACCACTTTAATACTGCACTAACCTGAACTTACATCCCTGTATTGGCTCTATTCTTTGTTTTAGCGTGTACGGAAAATACATGTCTTCTTCAGCTGCCCTTACATATGGAAATAAATATGTCCCACAATAAAGAGACGTAATTTCTGTTAAATTGTCATTAATGTTAACATAATTAAGGTTATGAAAGAATGGTAAAGTTTACTTTAAATAATTTATTTTATGGATCTTATTGGAAGGCTAGCAGTGGGGTGAAACAGCTTCACAAACATGCACATTTAAACGTTAATCTCTTCAACTTTTATTATTCCCAGTTCATGCAGTACAAACTTCAGTGTATAGCGCCCTCTTTCTTTGTCCATCTTTATTTTGACAAGCATCGTGGTAGCCGTTTAAGAAGGAAAAGGCCACTTGAAATTGGTTACTAGTAAACTTAGAAGAGGCGAGAATCTCATGCAGCCGACACATTCCCTTGTGAGGGTACATTACACGCCCTCTGTAGTCGATAGATTTTGGGCTGCGTATTGATACACGGCTCTGCTGATATTGCGACAATAGGTCTATATTTGATTCGACATCAGAGTGTCGCAAGTTCTTGTATAATTTTGATATTGCTCCTCGGGATAAAATTGAAATGTCTACAAATGTTGTTCTTTCAGTACTTGTCTCGCTCGTTTTGCAATTACATCCTTGACCAATGCACATATAGGCTGTTGCCATGTCGGGCGGTAAAAGTGCCGATTCTTTGTAAAGAAAATCGATTACATTCTCAACGTGAACAAAAGTGTCGTCTGTCACTATCATCAAATAGTCCGGGGCACCACAACTGTAGGCCCAATCTATTGCAAACTTGTGTCTAAGGAAGAAATTGTTGGAAGGGTCCTCCTCTTGAAAATTTCCCTGGATGATATCCTGTTCGGCGTGGCTTTCATTGACGATAAACCTTTGCATATCCACATCGTTTGTCTTGCCCATGAGGAACACTACATCTGTATGTTTTCCATTCACAAAGTCCCCGCGACTTGTCCACGACAAGCGCGCCATCATCCTGTCATTGTAGCGTGTTGGCATTGTGATGACGACGATGAGGAGAAACAGTTCGGTCTGTTCACCTTGCAGACAACCTTCCGGTGAGCGTTTGTTTTGATTTGCCCATGATGTGTCTGTTTGTCCTAGGGTCACGGTAGCATTAGTTTTTCCTCCTAGACATCCGCACTCAGATGGCCTTTCGCGGCATTCTTCCAAATGCGTCCAACTGTAGAACATCTTCATGGGCTCGAAGCCATGTGACGTCAAACATTTACTCAGTGCGCATGCGTCTTTGTACACCTGTCGTCTGTCAAAAAGTTTGTGCGGTGTGGGTGCTATTCCGATGTTTGCCAAGAGAGCGCCCACATAAACGTCTTCCCATGGAAATATGGAGGATTTCAGCGATGCTTCATACGCCTTGATGACAACATCTGCCGACATGACGTAGGCGTGCCCATCATTGTAAGGCGGGTAAGTTGAATCCCGCCATGCCTCACTTGGTGTAAACCATTTGCTGCGGGGCTGACGGATAGGTTGAGTCGCCACTTTTGTGTCCCCAAGGTAGAATGAGCTCCTTGGAGCCGTCATTAACAGCTGCACCATATTGTCAACGTTGACGAATACGTCTGAATCGATTTTAATGACGTAGTGTGCATTTCTGCAATAAGTAGCCGCCCATTTCAAGAACATTACTGTTTTCAAAGTCAGATTTTTATAGCTCTCGTTGATTTTCCACTGTATTATGTCAGAATGGCTTGCATTCTCCTCTTCAAGTTGTCTCTGGTTATCATGTTCATGGCCGAGGATAAATACAGTTATTGCTTTGAGTGGACCAGCATTATGGAACTTCTTCGCCCATGTTGAACGAATTACTTGCCTTGCTTGTATATCTTTAGCACGGGATATAACACCAACTAATATATTTAATTTCCCTGAATTGTCGAGTTTATCACTGCATCGAGTTTCATGATTGATCAAGTATTCGTAATCCAGATGATGCAAGGGATTATGTTCCGCTTCCAGTTGCCCTCGATTTGCCAGGGCTCGGTGCAAGGGCAGCGCATTCGAGATTCTCCTCTTACTACCCTGGCACAGGAAGGGGCTCCATTCGTTCACACTCCTCCAGTATCTGTACATCATGTCGTTGTTGTGAAGCATGTAGCGAGATGTTATAGCGTGTCTTAAGTCACAAATGTCTCTCATCTGACCGTGGCTGTCAAACCCAGGATGATGCAACATGCGAACTTCAAGCTTTGTCAGCAGTGTACTGATGAAGATTTCTTCAGACGTGTGTGTCGGTCTGTAAGTCATATTCAAAATGGCCCGCGTCACGTCGTAGGAGAGCACATACGCATGCGTGTCAATGTAACTACTTATTGACGTTATTTCAAGAGAATCGACTAGCCACTCGCTTCCTTTCCTCTTCAGCGGTTTGTCTTCAGGTTCTTGAACATAACCCAAGGCCAACTTGTCCTGTGGCAGAACCTGAACGACACCAACAAGATTTGTTGGGAAGAAAAGAACGTCATCCTCCAGTTTCATTATGAACTGTGCGGTATGGCAATATAACTCTGCCCATTTCATCGCGGCCAATGTCACTAGCACATCATTTGACCCCTGATAGTCTACAAGGACAATATCAGCAAATTGTTTGTTTTCGATTTTACTTTCTAAGACAGCCACTTTGCTGTCTGTACTCTCCACAAAAAACATTGTGACTGCCTTGTTAGTCTTCATTTGGTAAGAGTTAGCCCACGTTTCCCTGATTGCGTACCTCTGAGCTACATTTTCTGGGTTACTTATTACCATAACCAATAAGAAAACCTCTCCAGTGAGAGCTGTCTGCGCACATCGGTAGCTAGGATTTTGAACAAAAACTACAGGTTGTTGCTGCACTATGTAATTATTATCTTCTTCATTAGCCCCACATACATTTCCGTACAGCGTTAGAGTGCTCCAATAGTTTTTAATCGTTGAGGGATAGAGAGAAGCGACCGACAGCATCTCAGTAAGGTCACACACAAACTTAGTTTCTCCATTACGATCGACGAGGGCGCTGTCTTCAAACTCTACCGTCCGGTTTTCAAGCAGTATACCAATGTAAATATCTTCCACTGGAAACAAGGGATGTTCTAACGCTAATTCGTAAAGGTTTATGGTAATATCGACTGTAAACAGGTATGTTGGATATTCCAAAAACGCCGGGTATCGTGGGCTAGGCCAGACATCATCTGAAATATAAGCCTTCTTTAGGGGATTTCGCTCAGCCTTTAAACCAACACGAACACTGCCGTAAACGAGAGTGGTATCCTTTAATCCGCTAAGAGTTTTATAAAGCACCGTTGGCTGAAGGAAAGTAGAGTCACTGGTTTTCAAAACGTATTTTGAGTTTCTGCAATACAGAGAAACCCATCGGAAAATGGCAATTGTTTTTATAACTCTGTTTTCAGTGACGTCATGGAATTGTGCTTGGATAATGTCACCGTGTCTTGCGTTCTCTTGCCTGACATTAAATTCCGTCGTCTTGCTTCTGCTTCGGCCGATCACAAATAGCAGTATAGCCCCCGGATTCTCCACCAATTGTCTTCCCCAGGTTTGTCGAATGGCATCTCTTTGCACAACGTTCTCGGGAGTTGACGTCACTAAAACTACTATGTCAACTTTGTCACTCTTATGACAGAGATGTGGATTGTGGAGTACAAAGTCTGTATGGCTTACAATGATATTAGTGATGTTCGTTTGCGATATTCTCTGTTTCCCTCGATTGGAGAGAGCATGCACATCCAATGCGTCCTCTTCATCATACAAATCTATGTTTACGTTATCAAGAACCTCAAGTTCATCGGTTTCTTTTTCTGTTTCACTGACGTTAACACTTCCCTTGTTTACAAGGGTGTCTCTTTCTTTCAATTTCTCGTTGTTGCTTTCCGATAATGGAAACCTATCACCGACTTTGCCCACGAATTGTCTGTGTAGAATGAGTTTTGCTTCGGACAGCACGCCGCTGCCAAACTTCCCTCTGTATGAAGCATTTGATGAAGACTTGTTGACGTAATAAAACAGAAGGACGAAGTTCAGTAGCAGTAGTAGGTAGATCAGCTTAAACGCGAGCTTCGTTTTCTTGGAGCGAACTCTAAAGGTCATTGTCCTACTCGATCATCGGATAGTTCTCTGTAAAACAAAGATATTTCAGTGTTAGTTTCAGTCAATCTTTCATGAAGACGTTTTATGATTTCAGCATAATTTTGAAGCTTCAGTTTCGGAATTCGGACAGCTGTTGAAAAGATCGAGTGCAACAGGACCGAACGCTTAAAAGTATGCTCACAGACGATGGTTTTACCGAGGAATAGTTTAAAATTTTATCAAATGTAATGACATCGAAGAATGTTGGGTGTTAATAGATTGAAAGGATACTTTATAAAAAAGCCGTTCATTGACGAGTCATATGAACTGCACCAACACAGTCTCTCAAGCTGAAACATTTTTTTAAAACCAACGTCTGATTCCCTTACAAGCTCTTCGCAATGTAGAGAATATAACGAGTCAAATTAGCAGCATTCATATGTGTATATGTTTGTGAGTGTGTGGTGTGTGTGTTTGTGTGTGTGTGTGTGTGTGTGCTGTCTCTATTTGTTTATCTGTCTGTGTGTCTGTCTGTCTACTTGTGTTTTTGCCTGTGTCCCATTACACTCTTTCCCACTTCATAATTTTCAGATCTGTTTGACAACAAAAATGTTGTTTTCGTCGAAGATCTACTTAAAGTCCTATATAAAGCAAACTGCTGGTTACAACAATAAAAAAATTACACAGCCCAGCTGCAGTCATCGTGTCGCCTACTTAATCCTACCCTACCTCTGAACTGGTAAACACAACACATCAAGCTTCGGCATGTACCACCCGTTCCACATGTTCAAGCAAACGCAAAATTTTTGTAGTTGAAGAGTTCGTTTTCACACTGTTCATCCAGATACATTACAGTAAACTACCGTTTGCCGATTCATGTCCTCCGTCAGGAAGCTATCGTTTTACAGCCTTGGAGCACGACGGAGAACGATCCTTTGCCACCAGCGACGCAATGTTACATGTAGCTTGTTATTCAGCGTACCAAATGGCATCGCTCTCTCCCTTAGCGATGAAGTGGGCTGGATTTGATAAACTGCCAAAAACGATACCGCGCATGCGGTTTAGAGCGATTACAATGTTTGGCAGACTGTATTTTAAGTATAGTGCGGGCGGCATCTGATCCCTCTCTTTCGAAATTGCCATGTTATATTGCCTCCACTGATTACCATTACGTCCCCTCAGTTGGTATTAAACATTCTCCCGTACCCTGGTGATGGAGACATACTGAATCCCTTTGAACACCTTTCATACACAACTTAATCTCATTTAGTTTTTCATTCAAAACGTCAACCTTTGTGCGTACATTAACCAACCTGCCAACAGTTTCATCGGTACAGTGACCAGTCGACTGAAATATACCTGAAGGTGAATTTCAGATATTTTTTGGATTATTTCTCCAAACTACACAACTTAACAGCACACTTTATAGACACGTTTTATTCCTCTTGTTAGTTTATCATCACACCCACCAGATATTCCGCCAATGTCACAGTACGTCTTGTGTCACTCTATGAGCTGGAAATAACAAAACTCTACCTAGACTTTTTCAAAGTGTTTGTATGTCGATTTCATCGACTGCTCTAGCCTTTTTTAAGTCATATGTGTAATCCCTTTGCACCTGATTCACATAGATCATATAAATTGACAGGCCAATAGGATATATGGAGTTTTCTTCTGATTGCTCACTGAATGCAATGCTTGCCTTCTATGTAACTCATACTAGTACCTATCAACCTGCCTATCTCTGAGCATCGATTGATTTTCCTCTGCTATCTGTCTCAATCTGCCATATATTATATCTCTCAATGGCAGCGGCGTCGTAAGTCTCATGTGTCAAGGGTTGAACAATGGATGAGTGGTCAACGATTAATAAAAATGTCATTTGAAATTCTGGAGTCAACAAATATCATAAACCCCTCCATATGCAAGGGACCTACTCACACAATCCTTTAATTTCAATCAATAACAAAAGCCAATTAACTTTTTTTACTTCATAATGTTTAAGTAAATGCAATTTTATAGCTTCATGCCATATATCATATATTTTGTGTCGTTTTTTTTGTCACTGCTAAACAACAGTAAACAGCAGATATTCAATTAACCGCTGCTGGCATGCATTATATCTGTGTACAATATCTGAACTTATATAAAATATATTTAAGATTGCTATTCTAGATCATTGCAAATCACATTCTACACATTTAAACGCTTCTCTCTAGTGTGATAGTCGTCATTTATTTTTCTAATATGTCTGAGATAGCAGGTGATAGGAGTCTTGCAGGCGGGCTATTTGTGTGTTAGCAGCGCATCGTCCGTTTACGCCATCTCCGGCAAATTTCTCAGAGATTTCATCCGGATTTCACAAGTTTGTATGTTACAGACAAAGCTCTACCCAAAGCATCTCATACCAGTCCTGTCAGAAGCTATGCGCCGCTGACAAGAAAATGGCATTTGTCAACCAGA
Organism: Ptychodera flava; assembly: GCF_041260155.1. Taxonomy (NCBI): domain Eukaryota; kingdom Metazoa; phylum Hemichordata; class Enteropneusta; family Ptychoderidae; genus Ptychodera; species Ptychodera flava. The sequence goes on from NW_027248279.1 coordinate 4,666,208, forward strand.
CATGTCTCCTAAGCTGACCTCTAGGTCAGGAAATCGATTGGTTCTACTCCATTACGGAGGAATTTGACCTCATTGCAGCGAATAACCTCACCTCTCTTGTATGTCTCTATGGTGCAATGTTTTCATGTACCACACTAGCAGACGTCGCTATATGGATAGAATATGTCGTCTTTAAGCCTGACCTTTGACCAAGTGTAAGATTTACCCAAATTCTCAAAACTGTAGCTTTCCTAAATGGCGATTATTTTATGGTTAGACAGTGCTCAATTTTAGGCTAAAGATTATTCCCCATTGCATTCAAAGTTGATTTTACTAACTAACACAATGTTTCAATCAGCATTACGCTTCGCATAATTGACTGATACTAATATTTGGATTTCCTCAGTGATAAAATAAGTATTACCTGAAGTATATCATTTGCAAGGGAAAACACCGCTTCCATGGTCGTGTGATGATCTAATGCTAAACTTGCACTGGAAACTTGCCCGTTTAAATCATTTTACAGACTTTCGTTGTCTTAAATGTGACTTGAAATGGTTACATTTCAAATGAGATGAAAATTACTAGAGTAAAATGCGCACTTCCTGTTACATTGATCTTGCTATTGGCGATCCAAGAAACTTTAATGTTTCAATAAAATCGTAGTCATTGTTTCCATGCTTAAAGGTTTGATATGGGTCAGGTCCAGCTCCTTAACAAACGCACCATACGTCATTTTAGATCTTGTCGACGGACAATATGGTGGCGGAAAGCCTGTACCAGCATCATCATATATTCGCGTCGTCGTTATAGTTACTACCGCATGGTGCCCTAAAAATAGAGGTTTAGTTACACGTAATTATGTTCCATCAGCTGATCATTACGGGTAGCGTCTATGTCACGTGATAACCAGACGTCATGTACGTATAGCACAAACGTTCAGAGCGGCAAAGACAATTCTACACCTAGTAATTTTTCAGATATTTTTTGTGCTTTTGACACGCAACCCGTCAAGTACAATTCTAATCAGCAAACATCTTTGATATCAGAATATTTCATAGAGTTTGCACCGGTACAAGCAGTACTCGTTATTATTTCGCCACATCCACGAAATGTTGAAATCTCATTCCACTTTTTGATTTGACAAGATTTTCTGAAACCTAATTGTATAAAATATCTGCAGATTTAATTCGAGGGTAGAACGGAGTTTAAAAAAAGTCGTCACGTAAAAAAAATTATTTTTTCTCAAAAAGTACGTACACGCGGTAAGCGCTTGTTTGTTAAGAACATATGCAGCAAAATCGATTGGAACGCACAACTAAACACAAAATTTTACACGTAAGCATGTACACCACTGCGAGCCGTTAGGTGTGCGTGTAATTACGTTTAAGGTAGAATGCGCCTCGGGTAAAGATAGTCAGACTCTCAAATTTCTACATTTCTTTTCTGATCTACCACTTGCGGGGGCTCTTTTAAAGCTCTTGGAGAAAGAAAGTCTTTCACGGTCTTGTTTTTTTGAAAAGCCAAAACTTAATTTTTCCCCAAAGATTTAGCACTGTAATGGCAGCCATTTTGAATTTCAAATATCGCCGAATGTTGGGTAACTTGTTTCACTAGTTCCAAACTTTTCACGGGGACCTCTGACTTGTATTGCTGATTTAGTATGAGAATGGTTGAAAGTTTCATTAACGAAAGTTTGAGCAAAAGTTTAAGTCTTTCACTTTCGAGGCGCATACTGCCTTAACTGAGAAACTCTTCTATACCTTGACTTTGTTCGTTTGTATTATCTTATCTGACTTGAAAGTAAAAAATAAATGACTTCACTATTGCAGCCACGAAAAACTTTGAATCAAGCAAGGATCTCTGTGTCGAAATATGAACAAATTATACAGTAAAACGATGAATTTGAATTCGTGAAAGGTATGAATATTAATGATAGTTTCCATTTTGCAGTACAGAAAATGTTTTTTCCCCTGAAATTAGGCTTACTGTCTCTTAAATACAATGAATGGCGTATTTGTGATACCAAGAACATTAAATAAGTTCGACAGAAAGCAGAGAGTAGCCTAAGTCTTGGAGTGCAAAAAGACGTTCAGAAATAACGAGCGTGTATTAATCACCTCACGACATGAATGTAGCCCTGTGGCTTTGTTTTAAAGACTTTACCTGCTTCAGAAATTAATACAAAATCATTGTACCATGAATATACAATAATATAGCTAACTTTGTATGCTGCTTTTGATATTTGTTCGTCTGCTTTTACTATTTTTAGCATCCGTTGACACTATCTGCTTGTTTTTGTTGTTGTTGTTGTCGTTGTTGTGTTGTTGTTGTTGTTGCTGTTGTTGTTGTTGGTAGTAGTAGTGTAGTAGCACATCATTATCATACTCCTTTATCGCCATTATTTGATTTTTGTGTTTTTGTTTTGTCTCATGTCCAAGTATGGAGGGACTAATATGAGATATGTTATTGGTGGTTTTTCACTAGCTCACAGCTTGGATTTGATCCAATTTAATGCTTGACAGTTTATCTCATTTTATGAATTATAATCGACTTTCGAGGGTCTCTCCAAAACGCTTGGCGTCGGCACTCAAGTGTTCCTCGTCGATCAACTTGTCAAGTACACAAAGTAAACTAGAAATCATTATGACAATCTATTCCTGGTTTATGTTCTTGTAAGTCTTATACGAAAGGCCGAAATGACCGTCTGTAAGACCTTAGCCTAGAAAGCAGTTACAACATATATCTACCAATGTAACTTAGCTTTCCAAACAATCATATGCAAACTTTGAGCATCATCATGGACTTTTGATCGAAACCCTTTCACCATCCATGTATCAGCATTTACACTGGTCAATTTATTTCAGAACAGAACAATAATGGTTCAACCAGAACTTTGATAATCTTCTTGAAATGCGATCTTACAGCATATCAATGCATGCAGGTACTACTATCTATAGCTAACTATCATCCAATGATCCTGAGTTTAAACCTTACCAGAGGGAATATCGTCATTGCAGATCACGCTTTTGTTTCGAATTTAAAGTCTGTTGGCAATTTTCTTTTCAGACCAACTTAGTAGTTCAACGACAACTTTAGTGGAACGCGTCTGCAAAAACACCTTGCGATAGATTAACGTATAATGACTCAGGTGGCCATCTCTGTGAATCGACTTTGGTATGCCGTTTACGTCACGAGATCGATTTATGAAGTATATACTGAGATAAACTAGACTTACCGGTTTTAGTTAAAGTTTACGGACGGACAGGTCACCCACAAGGCCGATGCCGGGTAACATGTATCACCAACACCACCAACACAGTGTTTTATGCTGAAAGAGTCCTGGCCGATTGCTGAAATAGTTCTGGTAGATAGCTCAACCAGAGAAAATGTAGTTCAGAGGAATGAAATTACACACGTTAATGGCTGAAACATAGAGTAATGTAACATAAACCTGTGGACACTTCTGTAATTTTGTTTACAAGAGAATACGCCGGTAGGTGATTTATTCCGGGGGCGTCACCGTGAAGCTAAACACTGTGTCCACATTTCGATATCAGTACTATTCTTCCACTCACTATTGCAAAGGTATGCATAAGATAGTTTTTTGATACATTTTTTATATCTAATTTTCTAAAAAGGTGACAGTTTTCATGACTTGGAGGCTGTATCCAGAAGTTTTTGCTCAAAAGTATGTTTGGACCATAAAAATAATATGCTGTTCTTGAAATGCAACTTAATACGAGTTACTCCTATTGCACATTGCAAGATTGTATCAATAATGCTATAAATATTATAGTGCACGAAAGATGCATACAGTGTTTCACAAAAGGTGTGGACCTGCATATACATTACAGGTCTATCCTTGCAAATTTCTTCCTTGCTGTGAGAAGAAATTCCAATGTACGTCCACTGATTACCGCTAAGCGTGGCACTAAAAGAATGGTTCGCCAGAATTGTAACGTTTATTTTGGGAAAGCTTCAGATTATGCATGTAGAATTAAATTATTGCTCAATTCCGAGTCACTTTCGACTCTACCCGCCATACGGTTCCGAACTCGACAACCAGCAAGTATCATTCCGCCAAATCGGTAAGCTATCGCTTTATATGGGACAGTGCGTCTGCAAACCATATGGCCGTATATCGCACCTCGTGTATCGCATGACAGCCAATTGCATTTCAAAATAATTATTTTGAAATCCACTGGTAGTAAACCGATGACGCTTAGCTAGCTTGGCAATGTCGATTTAAGGGCCAGGCGAATTACCCTTGGAATAATACGTCCAAGCGTTGTATTTATTTTTAGTTCACTTTGGTGAGGTTTTGTTTGGCAATGACGTCAACCGAAAACACAAATACTACTTATTGATACATGTTATCTCTTTCCTGTCGTTTAGGCTAATGATCTGTACAACGTTTATATCGCAATAATCTGTACAACGTTTATATCGCAATAAACCATACGTTCACCAGAAATCACGCTCTATGGTTTTTGTGCGCTTTTGTCTCTTTCGTTCATAGCCTTTTTTCATTTTGAAAGGAATAAAAAGTATTGTGATAATTAACATTATCGCCCTATCACATATACAATACGTGTGGTTACCACCGTCCTCCTGCTATTCGAATAAAATCAAATCAAATCAAATCAAGTCAAATACTTTTTGTCCTTCAAATTTAAAATACGATGCTGCTCCATGCAGCCGAGCGCAAACGCTGTCAATAGACAATGTACAAAAAGTAATAATGAATTGATCTATAAATGTACATAAACAAGACTCGTTATAATGGAGAGAATCCAGAATTGAAACAGAAATGGCTGATTTAATGACGCTCTTTTCTAAGTTTTGTTTTATTCGGTTCTGTTACCCCTATTACCATCCGCGACACTTCTCTGACTGTCTCTCAGTATTTATCTCGATCTTTGTCTCTCTTCTCTCTCTCTCTCTCCTCTCTCTCTCTCTCTCTCTCTCTCTCTCTCTCTCTCTCTCTCTCTCTCGTATTCTGGTAAAAATTAATACTTGGGAATTTCAAGTAAATGGTGACGATTTATTTTAGTAATAATATTATAATAATGTTTATTGCTTTTCAAGGCCAGATTTATTTTAGTAAATGTTAGAAAGAGAGTATTTATTAATAAAAGTGAATTTATTTCAAGTATTCGGAGATTGTGCGCGGTTGTCAACGCATATGAGAAAACTCTTTACATCCTACGGTTCCATGACTTTGGAAAAAGTATACAGCAAGCGAAATGACAAGCTGATGAAACAGTGTCCGTCACTATTAGAGAGTTCCTTTGTTGACTTCAAAGATGGATACTATCTTTTACGCATATATTCTGTAAACAGTCATTCATAGGACATCACCTACTCTAGCCCTCGATGCAAGGCTTCAAGTTTCGTGCACAAAGCAAAGCAAACATTTTAACTGAATGATCTAGCCTCGTCTTCCTAGCACGGCAGAAAATGTTGCCCATCGTTAACACAGACTGATAGCCTGTGTGAGCGCCCTCATCGTTCGATTTTGCTTGCGAATTCTTGAGTCTGTTGTCACTCTCACAACAGACATACTTGTGAGCCGTACACTGTTGGCGACAACACACGAGCAGAGCTGTGCCTGATATTAGATACGGTCCATAGATCTTTCACTTACACGTACACGTACAAGAGAGTAAATATTATGCCACAGTGTCAAGAGGTTGTTAGTCTAAATTGTAAACAGAGCTATAGCTTTAACCCTTTCCACGAGTAGTGTTGATGGCTGCAACTCTCCTCAGAAGAACAAATCAAAGTCTGTCTGTTCACATTCTCACAAACACGTCAAAAGTATGTCGGTCGCCGCTTTAACTTGTGCGGCAGTGTTTCGGTCAAACCCACTGATGTCAGGTGATGTTTGGTCTGTGCTAAGATTCCTTGAAACGTTCAGTCGATAATCTCTAACACGATCGGAACTAATTTGGGATAATTGGATGGTGAAGTAACGTCGATTTAATCTACAAATGTTGTCTCATCTGCTTTCCTTGTTTTATTACTCACTTGTTTTTTATGAGTAATTTGCGATATTGCAACATTCAGCTATAGGGCACCTAACACTTTTGAGAAATTTGCAAAATATGAAAATCCAATTATCCCAAATTAGTTCCAATCGTGTTCTCTATTATTGACACCTCAAGTCGATTTAATTAATAACTGTATTTTAGCTTAGCTCATGGCTAATAACATCCTCTATAATATCTCTCTTTATCATCATTCGAAATTGTGCTTAAGTCTGAAGAATGCAAATTTATATGATTGTGCAAACGTAGTCTGCAAAGTGGTTTGGGTTGGCTGCGTCGAAATTGATTTACTCCGCATATATACTTGGTCATTTTATAGTGTCGACGCCTTCCTAGTGGTGTTTGAATAATACCTACTAAAATAAAGCATTCCCGCCGAGGTGAAATAATGCTATAAATCACAGATATCAAACAAAGTCTAGGCAATTACTGAAATCTTAATGTGGTTTTATTTAAACGGTCCCTATTATATACTTACATACATTACGTAAGATGAGTAAATGCTCATAGCTATAAGTCATTGTCAAAAATTTTATGGAACATGATAACGTTTTCCGGTCAAAATATTTGTCTTTTGCGATGGAGTTCAATAAAATTAGTTTGAATGTGTGTTGAATGAATATACGATCGAAGTCAAATATAAAAAATATGACATGGCTAAAAAGACAAATGCACTCTTTGATGTCCTTCAAACGTCCTGGCTAATGCGCATGCTCCCCAGCAATGTTCGGACTTTGCTAGCTATGGCACGTGTATGTTACCTACAGACGACATCTGTTTCAATTTAGTTTTTTTTAAGTTCACAAAGATAGACTTAACAATCAGGTTTTAAATAAATGTAAGTGTTTTTATCGGGATGTAACATATTTGTTAATCGTGAACAGTTGTACATCGTAAAGGCAGATTACTTTCTCTTGATAATCCATTAAATCTAAGCCAAAAAAGGAGTCAATCTAGGACGAATTGCAACAGAAATTATTTCTTCACCATGCATTTTGGGAAGGTTCTAGAAATAACATACTAAAAGTATAATGAAATCTAAGGAATGCAACAGTGCCTTATTTGCATAAATGTAAAGGGGCTTAAGGGTACAAAACTGTCACTGATAAAATCTTTCTACTTAAAATATGTAGCTAAACATGATATTTGATGCAGGTTTTGTACTTATTTGCCCTACACTTTTGGTCGGGCAATGTAAATGAATATTATTATCATAGAATATTCTCATATACACTGTTCTTACAACCTACAGGAATATAACTATTTCTTCAACACACATTTTGAGTGGGTCAAGGAACTAACAAACTAAAAGTCTCATGAAAGCTAAATTGTACATCTGCACTTATTTTACACACATACAAACCGTGATATGAGTGCCATACAAAACCAGTGCTGTTAACCTTTTTCTATTTATCTAGGCATTTGAAGCGATAAGCTGACATTTTAATCATTATCTATGATTATTGTTTGCGTTTTTAGTTTAGGCAATGAATTTTCTGCCACTCATTTGCATTATCTAGGGGACTGCAACACTACTACAGTATCACAGCACGACAGCAATTTTCAGTAATCCAACTCAGTTTATGATTCCTGTCAAGGGAAAGTTGCTGATAAAGGTAATCCGTCCTTTTGAACATGAAAAGTGAAACACTTCCTTCAATATGGAAACAGAGTTCAGTTCAGTTCAGGTGCACACATATGACGTACAGACGTTCCCTGATAAGCTACAAGAGATTGTCACCATATGGAAGGTGCACAGTAGTACTGTCATCGATTCGTATTGTCGGTTCATGATCGAACCGGCATGTTGACCATAATCATAACCAGATAGTGAGTCCTGAATTTATAATACCTTTTCAATGTTGACCTTATCTCGGCAAGTCTGTATACCTGTCACAGATAACATTACATAGAAATTTCCCCCAAATGTCAAGCAAACCTAGGTCAAGAGTTTCTACTAAGTAAGCGACCGTATAAAAATTTCCATATTGGGAAGCTTACGATTCTGCTGCAAAATTGATTCCTGCAGTTCAACTACAAAGAATACAGACCACGATGGCAGGTAAGGTAAGATCTTTGCGGTATCGGCGTCTCACATTCAGTTTTGCGGTCTGAATGGCAAAAATAAATGTGACAAATTCAATGAATAAACAATGGGCGTCTCTTCTGAGGTTAAGAGTGCAAGTTGCTACATTTATTTCTCGAGCCAAAATGTCGAAATCACCACAAAATAGCTGTACATATACGGAAAAAGCGGCTTCTCCGTATCATTAACATATTACGTCTTCGATAGCATGTAAACATGTAATTACATGTCACATCATTTGCTAGGAGGAAAATCTAGAACTTTATTGGCATTTTGAAAGTCGGGTACATATTCATGGGTACAAGTTCAGAGAAAATCTACATTACCTGCCTCTTTAGCAAACATTCGTTTACTAGTTTGTCAGGTCTGGAGAAGTCAGCGTATATGTTTGTCCTTGGGTCGTTCTACTTCCATACCTTCAGATATGTTGGCAGTGTTCCCCGACAGGCTAATAAGATGCATTTTTGTTATTAGACTTTATTTCAATGTCAATACGTGAAACATGAAAGACTTTATGACTTCATGTTCTCCACTGCAATTAACATACACGAGTCATCTCTTCATATTACTATTCCTATAAAGTACCGAGAGGCCCATATTATTGACCTGTTACATTTATGATTCAAAGTGAATGTTAAACCATCCAATTCAAATAACATGCCAGCGACTCTGTTTTTATTAATTTCTAAATTTATCGCACGAGTCTGCATGTGCTCTTATCAATCATGTGTGTCCGCAAAATCAAAGTTACACACTCAACCTCTGCTATGATGCCACAAAAAAAATTATATTCTCCTCATCTAGCACAAATGAATCCTTAGGAATATGCCTTCGGCAATATGTAGTACAAGAAGTGACATTGTATATTTAAAGGTGAACTATAACTTACCATGATAAATATCCTATATGTATCAAGATACAGTCGAGCATTTTGTCCATATCGATGGCCCATTGCAAGAGGGGGCGTATCCCTGTGTTAAAGCACAGGACTGGGTCTTTGATATGTGCCCCTGTCAAGTGACACTCTCTGTTCCTTGCTTGGCATAAAGACGCAAAGACAGTCCTAAACCGAGGCTCCATGCATTAATTCTTGTTGGCATTGAGTACTAACAGTTCATGGAGTTAGTCATATCTTTTTTATCGTTGAAATGTTCATCAAAGTATCAATTTGTTTCGGACAATTCTTTGTCATTATCACTTTGTTTTGAGATATTGTGATTTACGAACAACCACTTGTGCCAATAAGCCTGGTTTACAAAACGTTTCACCTTTTAAGATCCGAAGCATGTGTATAGATTCAAAACAAAGGTTTGTGAAAGGGGACTACTACTGCGTAGGTATAATGACATCAATAGCGTGTTACTACTGTTCTCCATCATAAAAGTATTGATGTGTATTTATTGTTTACAATTGCATGCAGATCCCAAAGACGAAATAATGAACATAACAAGAGAATTTCTGAGCGTGATAGATCGCAAAGACTACAAAGCTTACAGGTATGAAGCCATAAATACTATGTTCATTCTCACGTGCAATACAATGATTTAAAACAAAATGTCCTCTACTAGAATAAAGGAGTGAATCGCATAGTATTTTAACTGGCATGTGGACTATTAAGACCAAATTAAGGTCGCATTACAAAGAAAACAACAAAATTTCGACATTTGATAGTCTGTTGGGGGACTACGAAAATGTAATGATAAAGGACGGGTATGTTTTACATTCCTGACGGGGAAAGTGACATTTCTTCATTTAAAGTATCAGTAAACAAACCTTATTTAAAATGTTTAATGTCATCTTAATCTTTGTTGTGTCCAGGCTTACGCCGAAACCTTTAGAGGAGTTAAAATATTTATCTTCTAAAATTATTGCACATCTTATCGTAACGATACAAGATGCATTATTTATGCAATATAATACAAATGACTTTGTTCTTCAAAATGTTGTATTCCACAGTGACATGACGACGCCATACCTATCTAGCTTTGAACCTCGCATGATGGGTCAGCTCGTCGAAAGTTCTGACTTTCATAAGCATTACTTCGGCGATTTCCGTATACATCAACTCTTATCACAATAAAATGAGTAATTTCACTAATGTTAGCGACAGGTCAAATCAAAGATGCAGAATTGTCTTTTATGATGTCGGTTATGTTTGTTGTTTCAATATTTTTATTCGTCATCTATATCAGGTGAAAGGCGTATTTTGGATGAATTCATGACTAGCTGTCAGTGTGAATCAATGGGAGTTTAGTGCCTTGCTCAAAGCCACTTCATTATTATGCGGTCTTCAACTTCACCATCCTGCCATAGTACGTCCGCAACCCTGGCCTGATCTGTGTCTTAAACTCGGCATGATAGTGAATCCGGTATACGTACCCTACGTTTTTCACCACGATGCCTCTTACCAATGCCGTTCGCGATCGGAAAAATTGTATCGTTTTTGTCAATAAATATGCGATTCAAATCATGGATGAAAAACCCAAATAAAATTTGTTCAATTTTACTCGCTTACAACAATGATAATTACCCCTTCCGTGACAGCTATTCAGTCGGGTGATATTTACCAAATGAAATTCAGTTTGTAATCTTACTTTTCATAATCCGCTGCTCGTCTCCACGGCAGTCCTTTGAGTATCTACGAAAATATGTCAAGAGATATCTTGCTTATTTTACGTTGTATAAAGTTTACATTTCTTGTACTCAATAGTTTATATTTTTCTACCGAAGAGATGTCAGCACTTATGAAGAGAAAAGTTCATAAAAGATGAGGATACTTCCCTCTGTACATTTGAGTTTTCATTAATGCCTTGTTCACTGCTGCTTTATATGTTGACGTCTTCCCTAGACTGATGTTTCAACTACGTCTCTTTGTCCTACTATCGTTTTGTTGTCAGGGTATTCATATTTTAATCCCTGTAACAAGACCCGTTGAGCATAACTTCCTCTGCTAAAGTCTGACGAAACGCCTTTATTTGCTTACTGTGAGAGACATCACAACTATTGCAATATCAGTTTTATTTTTTAATATATAGCAGCATGTACAATCCTTTCAGTGAAAGCTTTTGATATACTTTTGTAAGGCAATAAGAGTTATGGCTTTTGATTATAAATATTTAATCACTTCCCTGGAAAAGGAATTAACCGTTCTAAAATTTTCGAAAGACTGCCACCAACGGACAGTAGTATTGTCGTCGCAATCGATTACACACGACCCGAGAGTTTGACCCAATTAAAAACTAGACAAGCGATTCTTTATACTAGGCAAACGCTGACCTAACACTGCTGACCTCGCGACCATCGAGCCGAGACGATACACTGTAGTAACAATAAGCTATGACCAAAGCGTGTGGCATCGTTATAGCAAAATCTCGACTTCCGACAGTAGTACATGCCCTTGTCATGCCACATGATCACCAACCCCATTAATTACATTCCCTTGTTGTGGAATGTTCGGTGTCTATATGGAAGGGTGTCCTAAGAGTCAATATTAAAATATTGAAAACTCTGTTTGTTGTGATTAAGAAACCTCATCTGGAGTACACGGTAATTGCCTAGAGCTGGATAATATCATTATTCTTAAATAATAAATAGATCTTGAAAAATACTTAGTATTCACTCATCAATTCAAAGCTTTACTATCCAAATATACTTTAAAATGTGCGGAACTTGTCTTTTAATGCTACGTATCAATATAGAGAAATGCTATTATTATATAAGACAGCCAGATTGCCAGGAAATATGTCATAAGCATAAGTGCCAAATGACACTTTGGTGATGATGATGATGATGATGATGATGATGATGATGATGATGATGATGATGATGATGATGATGATGATGATAACGATGATGACTTTTCATGATAATTGACTGTCACCACCACCATTACGGCGATTAAAATGTCGATTGAGTTTGTGCGAATGAGGTTTCAGTTACAAAAAGGATGATTTAAAGGCATCGACTGTTAAGTTTCACGCATTCATTGGTAACTGAACATTTCAATCATTTCGATTGACTTAAAATATACCAAAATCATAAACAATTCTTTTGAAAATTGTATAAACATCAAACATTGTAGGATACGCGGTGTATGAGAAAACGACCAAATTATTGACAATGTATGTCGAAACATTTCACACTACCAATAAGCTTATACATGAGTTTGTATAAATAATCTTTACCTCGCATAACAAAGAAGAATCGGGAAAGGAAATACTCTGCATTTCCTATTTTACAACTAATACATTTAAACTCTATTCATATCCGTTACATTTCTGAGTTACCGGAAAATGAAGCTGTTTTAGCCGTATTCCATTCAGAAGACAATTTAGACAATTAGATTCCCCTGACAATTAATATGTCATTAGTGGGATCTATCCGAAGGTCATTGTGAAGAAATAATTTGTGTTGCAATTAGTCTGAAGTTAAAACCCTAAATTGACAGGAACATGAATTGAGATGAAAATATGCAGCGTCTGAGGTTAGCAAATGCTACAATATGGTATCTGTCTGTCAGGGTTATCTCGTCTAACACTTGCCCCGTACTTACCCTCTACAGTTGTCTGCATTCATTTCATCGCATGGTTCGCCGTCTGATCAGACACTATGCTTACTGTCATGGCGTCAGTCAGAATATTTGTATCGCAGACGGTCTGTTATCATCGGGTCTAAGGGAGCCGTCATTATTTACGGCCGGCGGGTCGGAGGAATTTCATCGGAAACTCCGATATTTCGAGTAACCCCCCCCCCGGCCATGATGAATTAGAAAACTCCCTCTCTAACTCAGAAATTATGTTTGACCCCTCTTACAAGAGTTAAATACCAAAAATGTATTTCTAAAACTTACAAAAATACAGCAATAGTAAAGATCTTTCAAATCCTGATGTACCCTGCTAGATTATCATCAGTTATCTCATGATGCTTGAGGAAGGTGAAACAAAGAAAATAAAATTCAAAGAGACGACAAAATACAACATTAAAAGCTCACGCTATAACCAGTATCCAACCATATAGTATTGTTTAATTCGGATGGGTATCATGACAGGGTTTTCACTAGGATATCTGACTGGGCAGAATTTGAAAGTATGGGGGGGGGACACGCAGAGATCTGAGGGAGAAAGTGTCAGAGGGGGCTGTTCCTATCTTGCGTGGAAAATTGTGAGAAATTGATGTGTGTAAGGGTGCAATCTGTAAGGTGTTTCAATTTATTTTGCACTGTTTGAAAATCACAGTGAACACCGATTTTTTATTACAGTTTTTGCATGATCAGTGTTTGAGTCACAATACTCAAAACCAAACAATAACAGTACATTTCGTAAAAAAAACTGTTTGCCAGAGATTGAAGACCAAAGAATATGCAGGAATGGAAAATCTGTGACCCTCTTGTGTCATTTCCCCTGCTGCCAGCAGCTAATGAAAAGCCTGGATAAGGTTGGTTAAAGGTCAAAATGGTTATTGAACTGAAATCAATTAAAATATATGTTTTGGTGATAATAAAGGATGAATTCTCAACAGTTCAGTTTTGTCCTAGGTACTTTGAAAGATATTAAGAAATTGATGTGTGCAATGGTGCAGTCTGATGCAATCTGAGAGGTGTTTTCAACTGTTTTTACTAGTAAAGAACACCCAAGGGGGAGAGCACGAGAGGGGAGGGTATCCCCCTCTCGCATCAAAAATTTTGAGAAATTGATGTGTGCAATGGTGCAATTTGAGAAGTATTTCACATTATTTCGCACCGAAAATTTAGTAAACCCCTTCTTTCTCTCCACATTTAGAGCAACCCCCTTGAAATTTCAATTTTTTGAGTGATCAACCCTCACATTCCTCCGACCCTCGCAGGCCGTAAATAATGACGGCTCCCTAAGGTCCCAGCCCTGTTTTTCCGTGAACCATTTTCCTGCTCGAACACGTTCAACAGTATACGCCTGGACGGTTTGGTCATTGGTAGGAACAATAAATGCATAAATTCACAACAAAGCAGCTGCACGCTTACGTCTGTGAAAAGTTTGTCTTGTGACGTACACTTTTGATAGTTTCCTGAGAAAGCAAATGTATTGTTTCATGGCACAATCATCAAAACGTGCATATGTAAAGTTGCCATAAGAGTTGACATATCTGTATCCCTCCTCGCCTACATGCTCGGAGGGATACTGCCGCTATGTTGGGGGATACCCTCGTCTTCGATGACGTCACACTCGTTCGAAATACTGGGAGATTACAGACACAGACATACAGATACACACACATATATATACGTATATATAGTGCTACTTTATATATACATATATAGTGCTACTGTTATATATATATATATATATATATATATATATATATATATATATATATATATATATCTGTTTATATGCATGTATTTTAATTGTTCGGTTTGGCGTTGAATAAATGCAGCGATTTTTTGGTTTCTTTTGTTGTCCCCATATCATCGGCTAATAGCATTCACATCACAAATGTTAATTAAGTTGACAAACAATCTTGCAATCATAGTTGAAGTTTAGAATACTTTAATAAAACTTCTCATTTAAAATAATGGCTAAAAGAGAGGAAACTCGGAGAAGTTGTTCAGAAAATTGCACTTGTACAACGTTCGTTGTAAAACCTATCTGGAAACGAGTCGGTGAATTTTATGTGAACAGTCAGGGAATCCTAACCGTGCAGACGGCAACATTTTTCGGAGTAAATGTATTTTTGCAGTCGAAAAAGTTGTTTTTGCGCTCGTAGAAAGAACTGCCTATCGCATAAACGTCATTTCCGGTGAAAGCTCTTGACACGATGATGTCATGTAGGTCACATACATTGATATTGTCATCGATTTTACGTACTTCAAGAATATTCCTGATAGGGTCAAAGGTCGTCGAGCTATGAACTCTCACTCCTTCACCGTGCAGCGCCCTCTCAATATCCAAAGAGTCTTTTATTCTGTCACTTATTTTTTGCAATGCTTTCCCAGACACAATGTAAATGAAATTGTATACAATTTGATGCGCCCGATTGCTGGGATTTTTCCGTACAGGCCCACAGGCACAGTTGTCGCCAGAACAGGTGTACGCGTACTCTCCGGTCTCGTTGAAGTGTTCTCGATGTTCGAGAAATGTGACGAGATTCGGGGTGTTGACGAAAAGGTCGTCACGCACTTGGACGACGACTTTCGCGCAGCCGCAGAATGTTGCCGCCCACCGAAGCGAGAACGCGGTTTTGTGCATTTCGTGTGTCTTGTAGTCCAGGAATGAAGCCTGAATGACGTCATTGTGAACTGAATGTTCGTTGACGACGAAGTTTTGCGTAATTGAATCCGACGCTTTTCCCGTGAAGAACAGGACTTCAACTCGTCTGTTATCAATAACGTCATAGTTCGCCCAGGTAAGTCTGATAAATTTTCTCTTGTCGTAGTTTTGTGGAGGAGTACTCACGATGATTAAAATATCAACACCTTTATCATTTAAACAAAGCGTTGGGTTGTTAAGTATTAGGTCCAATTCGAAAATTTCCATCTTTTGATATAATTGTTGCGACACTTCAAGACGCTTGGCGCTCAAGTCTGCCAAATGTGGCATCCGATCGGGAAATGGTTTTACTATCTTTCGTCCAAAGAAATCGTCCTTCGGACACTCGCAGTGCTGTTCAGCCTCGTCGCACGCACGTAGTTTATTCCAGTGATCAAGTAGGACGCTCGGCTTGAAATCGTGCGACGAGAGGCAGGACTGGAAACCGCACGGTGTTCTCATGAGGCGGTTGACGTTGTCGAAAGCGGAGTGCGGGGTCGGAAAGATGGAGAGTCGAGAAAGCAACGCGCCCATGAAGACATCTTCCCATGGAAACAGTGAAATACCGAGAGCCGCGTAGTAACTGATCCTTGCTACATCAGAAGACACGATGTAAACCTGACCTGAATTGTACGGAGGATACGTCGCGTAGGGCCAGGCTTCCTCGGGAGTAAACCATTTATCTCGGGCGTCCCGAAGAGGTCGGCTTCCGATCCGGCTGTCCCCCAAGTAGAACATCGATCTCGGAGCTGTACTGAGAAGTCTGATCATATTTGGCCAGTTGATGATGACGTCATCGTCCGCTTTAATGACGTAGTGCGCACAATCACAATACCTAGTAGCCCACTTCATCAAGGAGACTGTCTTCATCGTCAATTTCGGTACGTGTCGGAGAAATCGGCTTGGACAATATCGCCGTATTTGGCGCTCTCTTCCTCAAGTTCTCGTTGTACTGTCGATAGCTTGGGCTTTCCGACAAAGAAAACAGTCGTAATTTGACTATCGTTCAGGGTAGATGTGTAAGTACGATCCGCCCATGTCTTTCTGATAGCTTCCCTCTCCTTGGTGTGATACGGAGCCGTCATTATTCCCACAAGGATGATCGGGTCCTCCGATGTCGTGTTTGAGGTTTTATTTGATCTGAAGTCAGCTTTACACTTGTCAGGCTCGTTCATAGGGAAATTGTAATCATGGTGGTAGCCGTTGCTCGATTTTGGCGACACCTGTTCGAAGACGCGCTTTAAAGCCGATCGAGAAATGTCATTCAGAAACATTCCGACTTTAGCGTCACATTTAAGATATTCCCCCCATTCCGACGTTCCCCTCCAAGCCCTGTACATCTTAGTAGCGCTCATTGGACTTACAGAAATTAGTTTACCGAGAAGACAAATTCGACCACCATCGTAATAATTTTGGAAGAGGTGTGTGCTGCGTGGTTGAATTCCCAAACCGTGCAACAAGAGACCAAGATAGGCCCCCGTTGAGACGTCCCAAAAATTCTCCTTGGAGAATTGCCGTAGGAGCAACGAAGCTACATCAGCGGAAATGACGTAGGCACTCGGGTTTGGATAAGGAGGCAGGAACTCCGCGGACCAATCGAAGTTACTCAAAAATCCAGGCTTCATTGCTTTACGGTTTGGTTTTGTAGTGTTATCAATTGCTCCGAGGACAAGCTGGCTTCTCGGGGCACGTTTCAGATGCTCTACCAAGTTTGGAATGTGCATGAATGTATTGTCTTTCGTCAAAAGTATATACTTCACATTCGGACAATACAACGTCGTCCACTTTATGGCTGTCATCAGTTTCAATGTTTTGTTTCGTGGGTCGCCATCGAGTCGCAATATCAGCATATCACGGTGTGTTTCACTTTCCGTTATTAACTTTGAGTCGTTTACGGGATGTGGCACAGATAAAACAAACAGTCTACTTACAACTTGGCCGTTTACATCGGAAAGTCCAGCCCAGGACTGTCGGACGATAGAGCGTTCGTGCTGGTGAGTTTGGTCTGACATTATTAGCATAAAAACGAAGGTATTTCCTTCGGCATTGTTAGCGTTAACTGGAGCAAAACACGCGTAAGGTGAATTTCTTACAAACTTCACTTTATGCGTTAAAAGTTCATCATCTTGCTTGACCCGAAAGGTCACGTGTGTCGTATCAATCAGGTCACAGAATGTTGCAGACAATTTCAGGTAGCGAGTCCACGCACCGTACATAACCTCTACCGGTCGGCCTGTTAGTGTCAACTTATCGGCAAGTTCACAAAAATCCGAGGTACCTTTCACCTCGAGGTTTACATCTGACGAAATTGAAATTCCAGACCGGCGTGAAAGGCCATCCAAGGCGAAACGATCGTGAACGGGAATTTTAGTCCGGTTATGAGAACCTAAAATTGTCTTGATGACGTCACGCGATACGAGTAGATGGCCACAGGAAATGTATTCGTTTTCAAACGATTTCACAGTAGTGGATACTTTACCATAGCCGGACAACTTACTTACGCCATTTCTTTCCGGTTTCAGAAACTGCTCACTTCTGACGTAGACACCCCTGTCATTTTTCAAATTGAGGAAACGCAACAAGTTGTCTTGCATGACCACGCTCCGATCGTCCACAATTAGAAGGAAACTTGCCCCAGCACACTCTCTCTCAATCCAGCCGAATATTTCCAACGCCGTACCAGCATCGCTGCAGTTCGTATAAATCACGTCTGTGTCGCCATCATACGTGGCATCACCGTGAATTGGCTCAATCTTCCCGTCGGCGCATTTCGGAACAAAATACACCACACGAATAGCATACCTTCCCCGTGCATTCTCTAAGGTGTCGGGTCGTGCCCAACTGCTCTGCACAGCCCGCCTGTACGCAACATTATCTGGTTTTGACACTACAGCTATTATCACCAACCTAGATCTCTTCCCAGTCTCCGCACACAGCTGTTCTCTGGTCACATAGTAACGATGTTCAGAACTCCGAGGATCGAAACCTTCCACAGCGTAGACTTCCACTTCTTCTGGCGGCTGAGCGACTACCTTTGTCCTAATAAGCCTTGGATTCATATGTCGGGTACGCCCACGATGGCTGTGCTCACTGTCCCTTGTGTTTTTCTCCCGCAATAGTCTCTCGTCCATTACGGAAACAGACCGAGAATGGGGACGCTTGGAGCTTCTGAAGTTAAGGCTACAGAATAAAAGGACAGCGTTGAGAACACACAGTACGCTGGCGAATACAACCGCCCGTTGTAAGATCCGTCGGATGACCATAGTTTCCAACTTTTGGTGGTTGTTTCGCTTCTGATTGTAAAGCTTCAGTTGTGTGTAGTCGGCTGTCTATGTGTACGTAACCCCTGTTGATGCCAACATCATCTAAAACTGGTCAGTCTCGCCCTGAACGTGTCCTCATGCTGAATTCATCTGTTACCACGACAACCTCTGCGAGCGGAGCCATTTCCGGTTTAAGTGAGACGCTGAACATCGCTTCAAGTCCAGACAGTCCAGAGCGAGCACGGTGCAATCTTTGGTTGAAGCTAACCGCCATGCGCGTAAGCACAGTCTACAGACGAGAATTCTGTCAAATTCAACTCTGGACTGTAGCAACCTTTGGCCGGCGGCTGTGATTTATCGCTGCCCGGCATACCAATCAACACCCGGCACTGAATAGCTTCATAACAACACAGTGTTGTCGTTCCAAATAAACACGTCATAACCCGGTCAGATATTAAAGTATTAAATCACACCTCTAATCGCGGCAAGTTTACCAAAAAAGTTGATTGTCACGTGGTTTGTGGGAATTTCCCATCTATATGATATGCTGTAACGGCACTTCTTGTCGATGGCTCTCGAAAGACATACAAATACCATTTCTGACCTGGTTATGTTCAATTAACCGGAAACGCGGTAGCAAGTGTTTTACTACTTTGCTCCACTCTACAGCTGGTGTATAAACCTTCCAATATTCTGTAGAGCAAATGATGGAGGTTGTGTCGCCACTGGGTACATACATGCACGGTTACTGACAACCGTGCTTTATAATACCTGAGATTCCCAGGTGTTCTAACACATAGCGACTCATCTGATTTAATTTTGTTCCAGGGCGATACATTTTCACAGCAGTCTACGGCGATAGAATTTAAAGGAGTCTTTGCAATGACTCATTGTTGGGACATATGAACAGATTTTACGTGCCACGATTTGAGAAGAGCCAATAAACTTACGATATGTAAATACAACTTTAGAGAGCAATAAATCCACGACTGATATAAATTTACAGAGTGTGTTTATAGGGGAGATTAAATAATGAGTCAATAGAACGCGACATAAGGTGTCTCAAAATGAACTTGAAAGTACCGACATAGAAAGCTTGATCTGGCGCCGACCGCACGCAAACGTACCCAACGCGACGACCAACTTCATTTCATGAAGACTTGAATGAATGAACGATATATTTTATTCAGACTTGTCGATATAATATTTAATATTGTCTGCACTGTTGGGGCAACAAGGTGACCGATGGTATTATTCTTACTAAGGGATGTGTACCTGTACTCGTATTAAAAGTTGACGACTGAGAACTATGTGTACAAATTGAATGTCGAATAATTTTATGTATCTACTCGGCAATAAATGTGCACTTTAAGGTAGTTCACGCCTGGAAAATGGTAGACTTTAACTCTTGCTCAACGTTAAACAAGCAATCTTTCGGTCATTCTCTTTCAAAATAAACAATAAAGGGATCACCATGGAAAAAATCTTTGTATTGTTTGTACGGGAGAAAATCACTAAACTGGGCCGGTGAAATTTTTATACTCCAAAATCTTTAAAGTGAGCCCCAACAAGTGGTAGGCCAAAACAATGTTGTAAAAGTTTGCGAGTCCGAATGTCTGTCCCCAAGGCCGCCGCATTATACCTTAATGGAAATTCCAATGTTGGGTGCCGGCTAGGTAAAAACAAAACAAGGAAATGCGACCAACTGAGAACTCTTACATGTTGTGTTACACAAGTTGTGTTTTTGTTGAATGGTTCATCATAAATTTTGCAGTAATGTGCATGAAGTTGTGTTACTTAAAGGGACAAAGTCGGCCATTTTTTCATGAATTTTGTTTGATACAAGATACTACTTATATTGTTTGACATGTTGAAAGATATTGAATGAATGGGTGACCATGCATATATTTAACCCCGGTTTTAGACAAATGAAACGAAACCATGGCGAAAATGAATTGATGGTCACGACCATTAATTCATTTTCGCGATGGTATCATGTATCGTGTCTACACCGGGGTCGAATATATGCATGGTCACCCATTCATTCAGTATCTTTCAACATGTCAAACAATATAAGTAGTATCTCGTATCAAACAAAATTCATGAAAAATGGTAGACTTTGTCCCTTTAAAAGAAGTGCGGTTGCGTTGTTATTATGAAGTTCAAGTTAGAATATGCTATTTAAAATTTAAATTAGATCTATATGCAACGCACTTACATGTCACTGAGTGTCAAAAGTCAATACTGATACAGTCAGCTTGTATTGCTAAAACTGTGTCGCGTAAAGGATGTGATGGTAAAATCAATCAAATGATAAAAAGACGCCGTTGTTTGGACACGATACACATGACGGTGAATTTAATGTTTACGTAGACTATCAAGTGATAATAAAATGCCTTATTTTGTTAAACACACCAGCGATATGTCTCGCTATCGCTCGTGCATCGATGTCGTGAATTGGTCAAAATCTCGTATACCGTCTCTTGGTCTGCTTTATTGCATACCATATCAATATAATGACGGAATAAACACAGCAATCTGATTGCTCGATCAGTATATGAAAATAACCGATCTCATTATCAGCAGTTCCCTTTCAACGTGTCATGCCACTGTTATAATTTACTGTTAAGGTACAATTATATAGTATTAATATAAACCATCCCAGCAACGGATATACCACTTGATTTTTGACAAGTTGACTCCGTATATGCACTCATTATCTGTAGTGCCTATGTATCATGAATTTGTTGAAATCTCATGATATGCCCGTCCACGTGACCGGATGTGGTCTAACGCTCAGTCGTTTCTTTAGCCGCGGTGATGGTCTCTCTCGCTAATTTTCTTGAGTTTTTTCCCAATAGACAATTGAAGAAACCGACGAGAAAAACACCGCTGTTAGGGTTCTGATCCATAAGTTTGTATATACATGAGTTGATTTTTCTGTTTTTGGTATTCCGTTCTGTTGTTCAAAACAGACGAGTTCGTCCAGACACACATACTGAATAGCGTCCTGAACAAATATTCGCTACGAGCATATGTCTAACACGATTGGAATAGTTTTGGATAATTGGATAGTCTAGTAATGTTGGTTTAATCTGAAAATGTAAGGTCATCTGCTTTTCATTTTAGCAATACACTTGTTTTTATGGGCAATTTGTAATATTTCAACTTTCATCTTCTTGCACTTTTGATAAATTTGAACAATTCAAAGATCCAATTCTCTCAAATTAGTTCCAATCGTGTTTGACGTTTCATAAAAACATATGCATAACATTTGACAAGTTCGCTGAGGAGCCTTTAAATTTCTGTTCAATTTGGATAGCTTTCATGGTTTTTTCCCATTAAATCCGTACCTTTCAACTTCCCAGTGATGTTGATATTTATGATACAGAAGTATCAAGACAAGCAATCCGACTCAGACCGATTATTCTGGCATTTCTACGTCACTTGGCGAGTAAATGCCGTCGATGAAAACACAGGCCGACCACCCCTAATCTAGTTTAGTCTCTAAACGATGGGTTTTTATTTTTTGCCTTCGCCACACTACTGCGAAGGCAAAAAACAACTCGAGCTCCAAGGCCAGCACACTCCGTTAAGATTCGAGGCAAGCCCTAATCGCCCAAAAACAGTACGAGATGAAACAGGTTATTTCGAACCAATAAATGATTGAACACCTCGAGGTGATTTTGTAATATTGTGCTCGGTACACCAATTCACAAATGGGTTGAACTGTACATCTGTTTCGTCACACCGCGACACTGATCTGCTCTCGTAAATTGGAAGACAGACATGGCTAGACAACAGGCCTGTACTGTGATGACGTGTACACGTATACGTCATCAAGAACGTGAACGGAATGGCAATGCAGGCCAAGGGGCGAATCAGAGACAGGGTCGCGCAGTTGAGATATAAATCACGTGGGTTAAGTTATTTATAGAGTGATGGGACATTTCAGTGGCCATCTGTCTTGCCAGTCACGTATTTCACTTGAAACCTATGCTAAAAGATTGCGTTGATGACGCCATGCGTGTCTCCGAAAGAGGGTCAATTTTCATTTCGGCAAGAGGAATTAATCTCCGTAATTAAAAACTGATAATGTACCACTTATCTGGACTAGTACTGACATGATAAAACCGTACATAGAGGAAGCATGTAGCATGTCGCGATATCTCTGGCAAGATGCGTCGCCTGCGGCCGTTGATAGCTACGAAGGGAAATCGGCACCTTTTCCTTGTTTTCGGCATGACGACCGTACACGTGATTTGAGATTCATAGATAAATGACGCAAAAGGCCAGATTGTCGACTCCAGACTGTCCCCATGATGCTGTAGTCAGCCATGGTGCTGTAGTCATCCTTAAGGGCCAGTAAAATGTTCGGTTCGGCGTTTCTGTCAACATTTCATTTCCGCATGTCTCACCGCCATGAAAGTTACAGAGTGAAAATAACAACAGTAGGTACTGAGAGTTTTGTAAAAGCCTTTCCAGTTAAATTAGAGTCCAGCAAGTTTTTCGTCTTAGATGCGTGACGTTGCTCATAATTTCTAAATTCTTGAAATTTCATAGAATGCACAGTATCCGATGAAATTTTATGGAAACGAAAGCAATATTTTACTTGTTACTTCAAGGGCTTGCGGACTGTGCTGGAATAATATACGAGGCACTTTGTTTGTACAACTGTTTAAATGTGTATCTAGATTGATGGCAAATAACGGGGAGAACACGTAAACAGTTTAGAGAATTAGCCACCCAGTACCTCTATGCGATGCATGCAACGTAAAACAGTTTCCTTTCAGCCCGAAAAAAAAAATTACCCTACTGTGGCGCCCTCATGAGGCACCGTGGACCAGTGGTTAGGGCAACGGACTCACTATCAGAGGATGGTGGGTTCGAGACCCGGTTCAAGACCCGGTAGGTCCAGAGTAATGGACTCACTGTCGGAGGACGGTGAGTTCAAGACTCTAGCACGGTGTTGTGCCCTTGAGCAAGGCACTTTACTCCTCAGTGCTCCATTGGGGGTTAGTGGGTTATGCGTACCTCATCCTGTAATTGGGCTAACGCCTGTTGGATGATGGACTGATAAAAAAAATTAACAAAAAATAAAAAATAAAAAATTAAGGCCCTCACCGAAAGTGCAATGCAAATCCGTCATCTTCAGTTAGTGTGATCTTTGTGCTTGAGTATAGAGTCTTATAGACTAAAGGTCACCAAATACAATTTTTATGTAAAAGTGATTCTGCAAAGCCGATCTCAAACGTTTTGTGGCTCGAGGTACCGTGGCGTCTCAGATATTCTCTGTATTTCTCTTTAAATATGAAAGAATATAAACATTGACGAATTTTAATAAAGCGTCACAATTGTTACTCTTCAAAAGACGGGAAGAAAAGTTGCTCTTTAAGAAGGGCATTCGCCTAAAAACTTTAGACATAATCGTTTACATTCCTGCTGACATTGCCAAAAATTGTAAACTAAGTTAGACAATCAAATTCTTGGTTAATTGTAGCTATATGGTACAATTAATATTTTTCTTCTTATCAATTTCATCTGGTATTCAATTATGTGTTTTCAAATTTATCTATCATAATATAGAGTACTAGTCTGGGAAGAGACGATGTTATGTAAACTTTGTTTTAAAAACTCTTCTTCGTGGAAGACTGTAATTTTGTATCTTGTAACTACTACATTCGAATAATATATTCGCGCACGTGCACGCACGCAAGACCAATTATTTCTTAGCCTGGCCTCTAACAGCAGTATCCTTACAAGACAATGAGGGAACGTAGTGAATCCGACGATATCATCTGTCTCTCTGCTTGTGTATCAGTCTGTCTGTCTGAGTCTGTCTTCCTGTTTTTTTTTCTCTCTATCTGTCTCTATCCCTCCTCTCTCTCTCTCTCTCTCTCTCTCTCTCTCTCTCTCTCTCTCTCTCTCTCTCTCTCTCTCCATCTATCGATCTAGCTACAGCTGTAGCTGTAGCTATCTATCTATCTGTATTCATTTTAGAGGCGCGTACTACTTTATTAGCCATACTTTTTCTATTCTAACTTTAAGCACACAGCCGGTCTGTAAAGAATAAAACCGATGACAAAAGCCTATTTTAACAATGCAGTCTATATGCATACACTTAGGGTATTCTTGCCGATCGAAACGATCAATGTCTACTCATCTGAACAAGCCCCTCGACGTGAGAACCTGCAATAATAATGATTAGAGATCGTTTTATTCTTTCTAGTAATTATTATGTCAAACCCAGGGTTTTCTGTGCATTTGAATTGCGTAGAATTTTTGTCAATATTCTTACTTGTGATTGGAACTTCGTGTTAAGTTATAAAATATCTCAAATATCCATGGAAAGTTTAGAAAGTGAGCATGGATATGCTTCTCGCTAACACTTCAATGCTGTTGTCTTGCGATCTGAATCATTGATGTCAATTCCACCACATAGTAAGGCCCAAGGATTTTAGAATCGACTGTATATGGAGACAGTGCGGTAGATTTGTTCAGCAGATCACGACATACACCATTGTGAGAGAAAGGCGCAATTTCACACATGTATGACGGGAACACATCCAGCTGACACGCACAAGGAGCGCAAGTTGAAGAAAATCGATAATACGATCCGAGGATGATTATTAAGGGTTCATCTTGCGCCTTTTTGTTCTTTTCTTAGTCATGGGGTCAAAGGTCAACTTTGCAGACTCAGTAACGGGAAAGAGAAAATTGTACTTTTACAACAAGGCTGCCTTTGTTTTTATCAGTTTTTCTTCATTTCCCACGATGCTTTGAAGACGAGCTTGTACATTGAGACCATCCTTGGATGTGTTGCTGTATGCCCCTGAATCAACAGCTTGGTGAGTGTTAACGCTGTAGTTGTCCAATTAATCGTCTTTCTAACCCCTATTCAGTTTGCTGTGTCGTGTGGTGTTTACATTTCAGTAAGAGTGTTTCAAATCACCTAATCAGGTCAAGTTGTATCTCCACCTGTGAGCGACATAGATCCCAATGCACAGTACCGTCATGTATAATTCAAGTGAAAAGGAAATTTATAGTTAGCCTATAAGTCCGAACCTATACTCGTCGGTTAATTCTGAAACAAACAGCATCTTTATTTTTTAATGCAGGAAGAGCCTTATTATTTACCGTTTTCTGTTCCAATTAATCAATTCTCTCTATCTGCAAATAACGATTTGAGGAATCCGCTTAACCTTTTCCCTTTTTACGAATGTTACGGGTCTTTTTGCTAATAGCAGACCCTTATCAGAGTGGACTACCTCGTTCAACTCGGACAAAGATAATAGTTGCAGTGTCTATTCAAAATACAGCTTGCAAAATGCGTTTCAAAATCTACTACCTACATACATGTAGCTATCTATCTATTGACCCATCCATCTATATGTTTTGTCATGATACGTTCCGTCGTGAAGAAGGTTTGAGCTCAGTTGTATTTTTGGATATTTTGTGCTGTGTTTTACTACAAGCTAGTATAGATTTCATTGTTATTTTTTCAAACATATCCGTATACATTTCGATGGTCGGATACAGTAGGCCCTCTATACTCTATATTAACAACAAATACCGATAACTTATTGGCAAAGACCCTACATAATTGTAGCTTACATATACCACCACTACCAATAAATATTGCAATATCTAGTATGGGCGTAGGCAAAACCTCGGTGTGACTCAGATCGGGATAAAAATATCACTTCTATTTGCCCTCATTCGCAGAGCTAAATTTATCAAGGGTTTATCAAGAGGATCTGAACCTTCCGAAACTACTGCATCATACGATTGACCATTTAACTTCTTTATTAATTCTGTTTCTCTTTAGGATTGCCGACCATCGAAACAGGAACACTGCGAACGTGATGAAACGCCCTCACATGACAAGCGATTACCCTTAGAACTGATGCTTTCTGTTTAGGGTGTCTGGCTGTGATTTTAAGGGTTGTTAAATCGTCAACTGTTATGTCGCGGAACTTTCACCGACTGTTGCGATGCTGAAAAACTGCTTCAACAAAATGAATGTCCGTAGAGTCTTCGTGTTCCTTATCGTAGTCTGCGTTGTCAATCTTTTGGTTCTGCTGTATAAATTGAACATGGCCTCCGCCCCTGATGCTTCACTCGTCAGACACACACGCGATAAGGACTCGGAGATATACGAAGACTGGACCGAGCCTTTCCTTTACCCGCGCCAAATGAGAGATCAGGTTTTCATCGTCTGCCTCGTGTACACCGCCGTGGAAAGGCGAGACCAACGCAAAGCGATCCGCGAGACTTGGGCGTCGAGGCGACTGTGGGACAACAAACGTGTACTTGTTTATTTCGCCCTGGAGGAAAGCAACATCACTTCCAACGAAATATTCGTTGAAGAAATAAACAAGAACAATGATATTATAATTTTTGAAATCGACGACATGGGAGACAAGAAGACAGAGTTGACCAAATCTGCATTTATTTGGATGGCTAGGCAATTCGCAAATTTTCAGTATTTCTTAAAAACAGACGACGATATTTTTGTCAATATGGACGCTCTTGTGAACTATCTGGGCAAGTTGAACTCCAACAAACTAGTCATTGCAAGGGATACACGGTCGTGGTTCGATTTTGTCAGTCAACGGTTGTACGCTCCTGACCCAAGAGTGCCAAGTTACGTCATTTCTTCTGACGTAGTTCGTGAACTTACCAGGAACTTCGAGCTGGAGAAGATACACGGAAAAACAAAGTTTTCGCGTGAGCTGTATGAAAAATTGAACATTCGTTTGCGAGACAACCAAGGCTTCGACACCGGACAGAATTTGCAAACAATATGTGAAGTAAAGGACATCTTGACATCTACTCATGTTCCGTTTTTGAGAGTTTGGCGATATTGGAGACTGGTCAACGATTGGGTAGAATTCGTCACGTGTGAGGATGGCGATACAGAAATTGTATCTACAAAGGGCAGACAGAATCAAAATAATGCACGACACGTTCACAAATTCGTGTCCGTCCCCGATCCTCACAATATACCGATGGTTTTAGACCACCCGAAAGTGTGTCACGAAAACTCACCCGTATTTGTCGTTGTCTGTGTGATCTCGTCGCCTGTGCATTTTGATAGGAGAATTGCAATCAGAGAAACCTGGGGGCGCTATTTCGACCCTGTGAAAATGGTGAATATTGTAACCGTATTCGTTCTTGGTACTTCGACTGACACAGCAATTCAGAAGAAAATACTGTTTGAGGATAATCTATTCGGCGATATTATACAGGGTGATTTTGATGACACATATGAACATTTAGTTTTCAAAACTTTGTCACTACTTCGATGGGTGATGAACAACTGCGCTTCGGCAAAGTATGTCGTAAAAGTCGACGATGACGTCTGGTTGAACTTTGACCTTCTGCTGAAGATACTGCAGCCGGCACCGAGAAGCAAATTTTATCTTGGTTTTCCGAGAATCTACGCCCCGGTGTTGAGGGGTCCAGTGGCAAAGTGGTACACACCCGAGGAGATGTATCCTTCGGCGACGTATCACCCCTATCAGTCTGGTCCTGCGTATGTACTCTCCAATGATTTGGTGGGAAAAATTTTCGAAGCCTCGAAAACGTCAAAAATATTCAAATGGGAGGATATTTACCTTGGTGGAATTATTAATAAACTTGGCACATACCCATATTCCAGCATCGATTTCGATATGATGGGCTTAGCGCGATCAACGTGTGCTCTTCGCGCATGCGCCATGTGCCACAAATATTACGCAAAAGATTTTCTTTATCACTGGAATCTCATAAAACTGAAAGAAAGGAAAGATATTGCTTGCCAATCAAATGCCCATCCTTACATTCCAAAGTTCGGTATCCTTGATACCAATCCAGACAGACAAATTTACGTAAATCGCGATCATTCACTCGGGCAAAAACTTATCGAAAATACGCCTTACCGGACTTCGCACAGTCAACTTTGCCGTTACTATGACGACAAACGCGATCCCATTTTTCTCCTTGTGCTCATCTTCAGCGACGGTGCAGACTTCGACAACAGACGATATGCCAGGGTACTCTACGCAAAACCCCGCGTCATCAACGGTAAACGGGTGCAACCATTCTTCGTCGTGGGTTCTCGCGGAGAACGAGATCTCAGGAACCTACTGGAGAACGAAAACCGAATGTATGCGGACTTAATTATTCTTGATCAGCTCGACACCAAGCAGAACAACACACTTAAACTTGAACTCGCACTACAGTGGGTTCTGATGTCATGTCCAGACTATAGATTTATCATGAAGGTCACCTACAAGGAATACGTGAATTTTGAAAACACAGTGTCTTATCTCTCAAAAGTATCATCTTCGCGTTTTGTCGTCGGTAATGTTGTCATGCCGACGGGGGAATCATCCAGTAGCCGTCCCATCCTGAGATGTACAAGCCGCCATATTTACAAGGAGACGCGATCATTCTGTCAGCCGATATAGTCAGAATTCTCGCAAAAACATTTCCATGGAAACCATATATCATGTTGCCCGGGCCTTTGCTGAGTGAAATATTTCACGAAAATGACATAAATATGGTACACCATGGAGGAATTCTTATGAAACCGCCAAGCTTCGCAAGAAATCAAAAATTCTGTATCCTACATGATCTTCTCATTTGCTCCAAACTGCCAACGTACAGATATCTTTTAAGCATGAAGCTCCTCAGCGGAGACTTCTACGCATGCCCAAACTATAGAAGTTCACTATCACAACAACCTGCATCTGAAAATGCTGGCAGATTTTATGGTCGGCAAAATCTGATTGCGTTCGAGACAAAACTCGATGCTGTCAGTTATATGCATGATTTTCAGTACATAATCAAAAATGAACAAAAATGTCAGCTGTTTGGCCAGATGAAGGTGAAATCAGTTCTCATTCTCATAGTTTCAACACCCGAACATTCTGAAAACCGGAAGTTAATCCGAAAAACCTGGGCAAGGGATAATTTCGTCGAGGATAAAAACATTTTGTTCATGTTCCTTGTTGGAGATACCAGAAACGAACTTGTAAAGAAAGATCTTTCACTTGAGAATGCGCAGTACGGAGACATCATACAGGACTCATTTGAGGACACACCTGGAAGTGACGCAATCAAAACTGTTTCTGCATTGAAATGGGCTGCAAAATTTTGTTCGAAGGCAACTTTTGTCGTCATGACGAGCGACGGTATATATCTCAATGTTATTAGACTGGTTGAGTACCTAAGGTCATCAGATACTGCAGAAAAGTCTCTGTTATTGGGTAGTTTAATGAAACATGACAGTCACATAGAACATGACCACAACGGTATCGTTCAATTGAGTACACACACATACGTGATGTCATCAGATGTTGTGCACACGCTGTATCTTGCGACAATGCGGACACAATTAGCTGGGAATACAGATGTTTATTTTGCAGAGTTGATGAAAAACCTTGACATTTTGCCTCGATACCACCAAGCATTCAGCAGACGACAATTTGTCAAAGGTTTAGATCAGTATCTCCTTAACTTCCATGTCACCTGGGAAGTGAGAGTTCCCGAGAACATGACGTCACTGCATGAGCTTAGAAAGCCAATTGACACATTTTACGACTACAACAGTGACAGAGTGAACGAGCCTGGACGGTACAGCTTCCTCATCGCCAATCCGAAACGATGTCGAAGAGGGAAACAGCGCAAGAACGTTAAGGTCGCCATTTTTGTGTTCTCTGACTGTGCGAGCGACAAATGGAGACAATCCGCTCGAGAAACTTGGATTCGCGACCTGAAGACAATTACAGATGTTGGCACGGTTGTAAATTTTGTCCTCGGCAAATGTGATGTCAATGAGGACGATCTTATAAAGACAGAATTTGAGAATTTTGGTGACGTTATTCAGGGGAGTTTCAATGACAGTGGTTACTATAGTAACACCTTAAAGACTTACCTTGTTCTGCGGTGGTCATCAACCTATTGCTTTCCGTCGAAATTTGTCATCAAACTCGATCAAAATGTATTTTTAAACGTAGACAGTTTAATTAATCAATTGAAATCGCTGGGACAACAGTATAATCTCTTTGGTTCAAAAATTACAAATGAAATTTCTCCGAGAAACAAAGACAGCCTTGATTTTGTGCCTCATTCCACGTGGCCTTACCAGTATCTCCCGCCATACTTAGCGCCGGATGCGTACGCCATGTCCGCAGACCTCGTCCAGGATTTATATGTTGGTTCGTATTACGCAGAGCTGGTTGCGAACGAGGCGCTGTTTCTTGGCCTGGTTGCTCACCACATCGGTGCCTCCATCACGGACAACGACAAGTTCAGAACTATAGAAAGATTTAACATCTGCGAGTTCTCAGAAAACTTTGCAGTGCGCACGAAGACAAATACTGAATTTCACACCGTTCATCGATTTTTGAAAAACGAAGAGAGGTGTAATGGAATGAAACCTATGATAAAAGAGTAAAACCCAGATATTTGGGGAAATTTCTTGGCTTAATTAGTTGGAGGACTGTGCATTTACTGCATGTAATGAGAATGAAATTTTCAAAAAAGGTTGTTGTCATCGGAAAATTTTGAATGGAAGTCAATGATAACTCAAGATTTCCTTGCTGGTATACTGTGTAAGAAATTTGGCAATTTATCTGTGAAAAGTGTAAAGGAAATGATCCACCTGTCAGACATATTGGAAGTAAAGATACTTAGTCATATAGTGACGTGATGTTACGAATTTAAGTGTTTTTTATTAAGGCCTGTATTTTTGGATCCGTTAAGTGAACGGAATATACAAAATTTCACTTGTCGGAATGTACTGTTTAACATTTCAAAAACAAATAAAACTTTCCATGACGTATCAATGTATTAACAGTCTGCGTGGTTCATTTTACTCGACAAATCAGATAAAACGACATAAAAAGCCCAAATAAGTTTTCGATTATCCCTCCAAATTGTTAGTTTCATTCAAACACCTGGCTATTTCTGTTGGTACAGGAACGGCCGTTTGGATGCCCTTTGCTCCCGTCATTCATATCGGAAGTTAAAGGGAAACAATCGTCGGAACTGCGCCTGTGCGAGTTTCTTGTTTACAAACGATGTATTTCGTGCATGGTATCTAGATGCACCTCATCATCATAGCTGCAACATTTAAACATACGATGTAGAATATGAAAGTCTTGTAAGGGGGTTTTAACTTTCATCAATCGCCATCGTACCTTGGATACAGTGTTTACATTCCGGGTCGTATGGATCCCATACGACCTTTGAGCGCAATTCTGACCACTGCATTCCTTTAAATAAAAAGATGAAATATGATAAAAGTCGGGTCATGGTATTCTTAGAAAAAAGGTCTATTTCTTTGTGAATGCATGGTGGATCAAATTTACTGAACCAGGTATTACGATGATACATTACCAAAAATGCTATTTAACTAAGTGTGTCCACATAACAAAATAATATATTTGGACCGAAAGATACCGCACGTGTTTAGGCCTATACATATTCATTTTCGCGAGCCAGAGCATGATTTCCGCTCCGCGCACCCACGCAAAAATCACTCTTACGGGTAACGCCGAGCTGTTTCCGTAAAGGGCCAGGGGCGCGTGGTTACGACGATGATACATATCATGTGACCGTATAGTAGCTGCTTTTCCAAATTCTAAGACTTAATTAGCAAGTCATAATTTCTAAAGCTGGAGTGTCCAGCATACGACAGTAGAAACATTCACTTCAAATACGCTGAGATTTGCAAGAAATACTTCTTGACCCACTTCCCAATAATAATGAAAATTTAGACCCGAGAGAAAACATTGTTTCACGAGATCTTTTTTGCAAAAATACAGAGGCAGTGAGAGATGTTTTAATATTTTTGGACGAACTAGCAAAATCACACACTTGTTATTAATTGCTACTGATGTCTGAATTTTACAAAATCACAGTGTAGGCAATACATATGAGCCTACATTCAGGGTTAACAAAACAAATTCTTAGCGTTTCCACATGTTCCCAGAAGTAATAAACAAAAACCATGGGCAAAAAAAACAAAACAAAAAACCCCCGTTAAGTGTGAAGCATAATCAAAATAAGTGCAATACGGAAGAAAATGTTAATATTTTCTATAATTAAAAAAAATGATAAAGCAATCCAAGTTGGCTATTTATTTATAAAACTTTGCACATTCATGCGAAGGTAAAAAGAAACTAAAGTTTATCCATTGCACAAACGAACTCTGTGTTTACACAATATAGTACAACAACAGTGGAGTGAACAACGTTTACGTTTCAGGGCAGTATCTGATATTGGACAAATCCTAGTTTAGATCAATACTTCAGACATTATTCAGGCCGCATACACCCGGGCGCATACATATCGATTACGGCCAATGACCCCATCAATATTGACCTTGTAGTACTCACTGCTGACCCATATTTTCTCTTTATAAATGTCACATCAGAAAAGATCGCATACAATGAAATACGCGACGGGAATGAAATACGGCTAATTCTCACAGGGACAGAAACAAAAAAGTCCCGTGTTTATCAATAGCTCGTACATAATTACCATGTGAATAGTACTCTAAACCTTGTGGCGGGAAAAGTTAGCTTTCAAATACCAGTTGTCCTGCACCAAGCATCACGGGCTTGTGGCGCAACGGATAACGCGTCTGACTACGGATCAGAAGATTCCAGGTTCGAATCCTGGCAAGCTCGGGCATCTATACTTTTTGTGTCACTCTCAGCAAAAAGGCAAATGTGATAAAGTAAAGAACTATGATGAAACTTTTCACTGATAGAAGAACCCATCAATGCTTCTCTTATATCGATGATAATAATCAATTTTGAGTCTGCACATGACATATTGTTGACGGTTTTCTGGCCACTCACAATGAAAGCAAAGAAGAAGAAAAATGAAAAACTAATTAAAACCGTAATAACGAACTCTTGTGTGATTTAGAATCAGGAGGAACTCAACATTGTTTTACATGGTGTTTATCGTTTCTGAGGGTTAACTTGAACTTGTGTATGGATTTGAAAACATTTACTTTTATTCTCAACTAAACTGACACCAAACAGGCAGTTGTCGGACCCCCCCCCCCCGACAATATCTTCTTTTGCGTCACGTGATTCGGAGCATTGTAATATTTTGGATGTGAACTTCCAAGCTGACCTATATTCCTATATTTTACTAAAGACAATTTACATCGATGATGCCCCAATAATCATATGCATATAAACGCAAGGAAAACAAAGTGCATTTCGATAACTTCACCTTTTAAGGTGGGTCATTTGAATAATTCCGATGTTTCACTGACTGCAGAGATAGCTGATACCAAGATCCTCAAAGTTATTTCAGGGGAGATTTTAGGTATATCTTTAGATGAAACCTTATCCTGGGATGTCCATATTGATAATTTATGCAAGAAATTGAGTATGCGCATTGGATTTTTACGTAAACTTCGTACTTATATTCCTTTCGATCAGCCTATAGTACTGTGTTATGGTCTATTCCAGAGTATTCTTGATTATCATATTTTACTTCACTGCAATTGAAACATTTATAAATGTTTGAAAAGGTATGGTCCACAGTATTTATCTGATTTGTTTACCGCTCAGAGTACATAGTCATCATACACGGTCTTCTTCTCGCCAGGATTTTTATGTACCTAGATGCTCCTCAAAATATGGTCAACGTAGCTTTCAATACTGTACTGCCAAACTGTGGAATGCTTTACCAATTTAAATCAAACAAATTACTGCTCTGTACACCTTTAAATGTGACATGAAAGATTATGTGAAAATGAATGTTCCATTGTAGATGTTATTATTGTAATTTTGCTTGAGCCCCGATGAAAATTACAGTACAAGTTACTTGGCCGCTCAATAAAAGTGTAAATAAAAGTGTAAATCAAATAAATAAATAAATAAATAAATAAACACATCTGTGTTTAGGGGGTTTGGCTGTATTTTGATTACCGTGCGCAAAAATTGCACAACATGTTTTCATGATGGCAACATCTCGCTACACGTTTTTATGTATCGCAAAACATCACGCTATGATGTTTGGCGTGTACCAGGCCAGTGCGGCACCAGTGATACACCACCTTTCAATGACAGTATCAATGTATTAACAGTCTGCAAGGTTCATTTTACTCGACAAATTGGATAAAACGACATACAAAGCCAAAATAAGTTTTCGATTATCCCTCAAACACCTGGCTATTTCCGGTGGTACAGGAACGGCCGTTTGGATGCCGAAGTTACTGCCGTCATTCATATCGGTCGGGTCATAGTATTCTTAGAGAAAAAGTTTGATTCTTTGTGCATGCATGGTGGACGTATTTTACGATAGTAAGTTACCCGGAATGCAATTGAACTAATTTTGTCGACATAACAAAATAATATATTTTCGTCGAAACATCCTCCACGTGTTTACAAATCATGTGACCGTAGCTGCTTTTTCCTAATCGTAAGTCTAAATCAGCAAGGCATAATTTCTGGAGCTGGAATATCCAGCATACGACAGTCTAAACATTCACTTCAAACACGCTGAGATTTGCAAGAAATACTTCTTGACCCACTTCCCACATAATGAAAATTTAGACGAGAAAGAAAACATTGTTACTGGAGATCTTTTTGCAAAAATAAAGAGCCAGTGAAAGATTTTAAATTTTTTGACGAACTAGCAAAATCACCCATTTGTTATAAGTTGCTACTGATGACTTGGAGTCGATATAGGTATTACATATAGGCCTACACACAGTGTTAACTACACAACTTCTTAATATTTCCACATGTTCCCAGAAGTAATAAACAAAAATCATGGGCAAAAAAATAAAAAAAACAACAAAAAACAAAACAATTTCGAAAGGTGAGAAGCAAAATTATAATATGTGCATTACGGAAGAGCATATTAATATTTTCAATAATTAAAAAAATGATAAAGCAATCCAAGTTGGCTATTTATTTTCCGGCCTTATAAAACTTTGCACATTCATACGTAGGTAAAAAGAAACTTAAACATATACCTATTGCACAAACGAACTCTGTATTTACACACTAGTACAACAACAGTGGAGTGAACAACGTTTACGTTTCAGGGATGTATCTGATATTGGACAGTTTTTTTTGTATTTTAGATCAATAATGCGGATGTTATTCAAGCCGCATACATATCGATTACGGCCCATGATCCCACAAATTGACCTCGTAGTACTCACTGCTGACCCAAATTTTCTCTTTATAAAGGTCACATCGGAAAAGATCGCATGCAATGAAATAGTTCAAATCTCACAGGCATAGGCACTGAGGCAGTTGAATAGGCAAACAATGTCCCATGTCTTCAATAGCCCGTACATAATTACCATATGAATAGTACTCTAAACCTTGTGGCGGGAAAAGTTAGCTTTCAAATACCAGTTGTCCTGCACTTAATATCACGGGCTTGTGGCGCAACGGATAACGCGTCTGACTACGGATCAGAAGATTCCAGGTTCGAATCCTGGCAAGCTCGAACTTACATACTTTTTGTGTCGCTCCCAGCAAAAGGCAAGTGTGAGAAAGTGAAGAA
Organism: Ptychodera flava; assembly: GCF_041260155.1. Taxonomy (NCBI): domain Eukaryota; kingdom Metazoa; phylum Hemichordata; class Enteropneusta; family Ptychoderidae; genus Ptychodera; species Ptychodera flava. Next base: position 4,702,410 of record NW_027248279.1, read on the forward strand.
TAGTTGATGAAACTTTTCACTGACAGAAAAATCCATCAACGCTTTTATATCGATAATAATCAATTTTGAATCTACACATAAACTCTCAGATAATTAAAAATACTGATTAACACTTTGTTGACGGTTTTCTGGCCACTCGATGAAAGCTAGGAAGACTAAACTGATTATCTAAACGACAGTAACGAACTCCCTGGAGAGGGAGGTAAAAGTTTGAGGGAACTCAGAAATTTACATGGTGTTTATCGTTTCTGAGGGTTAACTTGAAAGTATTGTGTATAGATTTTAAAACATTTACTTTATTCCCACCTAAACTCTGACATCAAACAGGCAGTTGTTGCCCCCCCCCCCCCGGCAATATCTTCTTTTACGTCACATGATTCGGCGTATTCTAATATTCTGGATGTGAACTTTACCTATATTTTACTAGAGACAATTTACATCGGTGATGAACATTTTGAATAATAAGACGAGGAGTACTTCCATCCGCCAGCAGAATGGACTGGAGCCAATGTTGTGGATACCCGCTGAACCAGCCGCTCACCAAATATGACAATAACCTTCGTCAAAGTATTTGTGAAAAGATATTGTTGTTCTGTATTAGCAGCCCAGTACTTAGATCAACAGATGTATAAAGCATCAGCATAGAGTGAAGATAAAAAAGATGGCATATCCATTGATTCATCCGACTCACAGGAAAAACTCCGCTTTTGTTTATCCTTTGCCCAGGAAATTTATCGTTCTCTTTCAAAATAGATTAAAGGGGCACTAAAAGAACAAATGGCCAATAATGTACTGAGAATTTTACTTCAGAATGGTCTCCGCTGCTGCATTGGATAGGAAAATTGTCGATTTCCACAAAAAAGAACAACAATGAGAAAACTTCGTCCATTCCATAAACGTCAGAACAAGTCGAGACAAGACAAGTACAAGCAAAGTACTGCTATAGTCTTGATAGTTCCCAAAAAAGTTCCCTTAGCGCACTCTACCCTGCTATACGTACATGTTACTGGGACCGGAAATGTCCAACATCGGGACACACAACAATGAAGACAACTGGTATGTGTAGCCATGTCAGGCCAATTTTAAATATTGGGAGTAGAGAATTGGAATGTACTTCAATCTAAAGATCTCACTGAGGGGAACAAAACAAGCCTTGAATGATCAAGATTGGACGAGTAGGAGAAGCGTAGACGTGACATATCATACTACAGGAAATTCATTGAAGTTCCAGCGTGCACTTGTGAACCTCACTGCTGTAAAATCACGTATTGCTAATTTGTTATAGCGACAACTTTCAATTGCTCGATTACACTCATATTTATAAAAACAATCAGTAACGTTGCACGTACGTTTGCAACCGCGTATTCTCTAAAACAGAAGTGTCTAGCAATTGACAAATTATTCAGGAAATTCCTTCACTATTTCAACTTTGTCTTACTTCCTTTGGAGTAGGCGAATGAGATAATTTCCTTCGCATTTGTAGACATCAAAATGTCCTCAAAGTTTGTCAAGAATTCTGTGAACATCGCCGTGAAAGAAACATACTTGCAAGTGCAGTTAAAGACCGACGCAATTCCCCTCAGCAAGTAAATTTATATATTAAACTGATTTTAATTTACAACAAACTTTGGATATCGTGTGAAAAATGTGTTTATCTTGATCAAACTTGCATATGATGTAATTGCGCAGTTCGTGTTAATTATGCACCTATCAAGTTTTCAATTAGAGGGGTGGGGTGTTGCCGGGGGCAACAAGGGGAATTGATAACACTTGGAATCGTATTCCAGAACATGGGATAGTACAGAATTTTGACCGATATGAAGTCCTATAAATTATCAATCCCAAGTAGTCGACATATTTGGCATGGCCTCGAAAAATGTCAAATATTCCTGAAATATTACCCGCACACAGTACCAAAAAAGTCAAATTCCCTATTAGGCCGACACTGCCCTCCGTGGTTGAAAACACTGATAGGTGCATTAAATGAACAACCTTCATTTAAATAAATGTAAGACGATGGGCGATTTTAGTTTAAAAGTAAAAACGTGGAGGATAAGTTGTAGCCTATCGGGTATACGTAACGGTCTTCCGTTGTCAATTTGTTCCGTTCGTTTTCTTGCAATTAATGTATACATACGTGGGCCAATACACATCGAGTCGAGTGCTCAACCTATATGCGCGGCTAAAAGTATATATGCGACAAAAATATTTGCAATGTTGCATTTACAAACATTTGTATGATAGCTTGCATAAAAAGTGGCCTGTAAAGTTCAAATGGTTGTAAAGGACTTTGTACCGGCGTTCAATGTGCGAATATCGTAAAATTATATGCCCTTCAAACCACAGAACGGAACACGACTGTAACGTGTTTATACCAGCCGAGTTTTTCGGTTTGCCCTTTATGTTGGGTTTGAGATGAAAACTTTGGGTAAAAAGAAAGCCACGTCGAGCTTGCCAGGATTCGAACCTGGAATCTTCTGATCCGTAGTCAGACGCGTTATCCGTTGCGCCACAAGCCCGGTTATGTGTTGGAGAGCCAATACAAAATTTTGTCACACTTATTTTTACAGCTATCGCTTTTGATAAGATATTGACTTCAAGATGACCTGATTGATACCAATGTTGATAACTGCGTAGTTTAAAACCGAGCTAGTAGTTGTATCGTAGTGTCAAACATTCGACTATATATAATGATACAAGTTAGTCAAACCAAGTATTGTGTAACTAGGTCAGGAAAACACGATATTGATTTTGAATTATTGACTTGTTTGGGAAAATAAACAACGAACAGACTAATAATAGCCCTGCCTTTCAGAAACTGAAGGTTATTTCTTTTGACTTTCAGAAATGTGAAAGAATTTTCAGTAATACCAAAGATCGTGTTCTTCCACACAGTGACGTCATTGTTGGAGTACAGTTCCAAATTTATCTCCAAGGTTCTTCAGCGAACCATTATTTTGTTGCCTTTGCACACAAACGTCTCGCATTTTTAGTTCACAACTTATTACGTTTCACAAATATTTCTAAAAACACTTTTCAAAGTCATGACGACCCTGGAAGTATATTACGCAAATGTATCTAGTACTCCCTGGTCATACTTTATATCACATAACGGTTAATGCGCGTGGAATAATCTAGTCGTAAGTGGGCGTACATTAGTGAAAATAAGGCTTTTATTCTTGGAACAAACTACCCTCATTTACAACAAAATACTAGTTTTAGAGCAGGCACGATACATATCAGGATACATGGAATACGATTGGAACTAATTTGGGATAATTGGATTTTCATATTTCTCAAATTTCTCAAAAGTGTTATGTGCCGTAGAGCTGAATGTTGCAATATAACAAATTACTCATAAAAACAAGTGTGTAATGTAAAAAGAAAAGCAGATGAGATTACATTCGTAGATTAAATCGGCATTACTTCACCATCCAATTATCCCAAATTAGTTCCAATCGTGTTACATTGGAGTGACTTATTCGTCGAAACACTATCAGATATTTCTCTGTGATGGCGTTCATCTCAGTTGCTTTGTTACGAAATATGACTGACTGAAAAAGTTTGGATGTGAAAGTAAAGTTTGGGTCAAGCAAACTTTATCTGCAGGCTGTCTGTACCATATCAATTGTGATGTCTCTGCTGGTTCGACAAAGGGATTCTGAACTCCAAAACGAAGTGTGTTGACCGTGACGTCACGGGTGTGATGATCAGTGTGACGGTCAGATGTCGCCTTAGTGATAGAATAACAACCACTGGCTGCCCCGTAAATTTTTCATCACGCTGTGGCAACGTGAACCAGTATTTGCCTAAATTAGATCTTGCTTTCCGTTCATGATCAATATTATCATTCTGGACCATACCATTTAAAGCAGGTAGTGTCGGTGTTCAGTACGATCACATTTAAACTGTCCCCTATCACAATCACAGAGAGAAACCAACGTTTTACTTCGATATTGGCATATTTATCGTACAACATGAGACATATGTTGGAATAGAGTGATATAATGTGCAGAGTTGTTATTGGCACAGCGCTAAAACCCCTCAAATTTAAAATACAGACTCTTTCATCGGCGTTGTCAGAGTAACATGATGAATTATTAATTAAGCTTTCTCTTGTTTTTGTCACTTTGCCATGACTACACTCACTTATAAGTAAGAGAATCAAAGGAATCCCGTCACATTATTCTACACTCCGAGCGAGCAACACTGACAGTGCTATCCCAACAGATATATTTACAGTAAGTCTCAATGTTTATTCCCTTTTTCACAATATTTTACTGAACAGTTTATCATTATTGATATTTTCGCAAAAGCTTTTCGTTCTACTTATGTTATTTCGAATAACGTACCCGCAGATAAGCAATTTTTGCGGTCTAACCAAAGGCTAGGTAGGAATCCTGCGTTTTAACATTTTTAAAAGTTAGCTGAAAGAAATTTCAAGATTTTGTGTCACAACGTTACAAGATCCCCAGAGAAGTGGTGCCGTCATTGTTTTATTCGCGGTTGTTTTCATTCTTCTTGATAAAAAAGTTGGTTAGGACAAAGGGAAATATTCATTTGCCAGTCTTGTGTTAGATGTGTGTCAAAAAGACAGAAATTAGCTCTTGTAAACTTTTGTAATAGTCTAGAAGCTCTTCCTGACCGTTCCTACAGCTCATAGTGTGAGCCAAAAACAATGACGGGTCACTTAGCATCTTGGAAATTGTAAGTCACCCATAAGTCTATTTAGTTTCGTTGTTACTTTATCAGAGAGGATCAACCTTTGACTCTTGGCAGGAACTTTTGGTGATTGTTAATAACCATGCGAAAATGACCAGTTGTTTTGAGTGTGCTTTGTTTTTTGTTCTGAGACGAATTTTATGACAAGACGCTGCTAAAATCGTATCGTTTGTTCACATTGTAATCATCATCTCCGTGCAGTTAAGGAGAAAGAGATCGATCAGTGCTAGTTTTTGTTCTGTGCCAAATCCGACTTTAAAGGATGTCAGTATCGATCAGCATGAATATTGGAGACTTGTGACATAGAAACAATCCCAAACAAAGAACAACTAACCGTCGTCGGGTTTGAAAGACAATGAACTGAAGGTCGATGAAGTTAGCACGCGATGAATTTAACATAGTAAATTGATCGTCGGAATGTGGAAGCTTATACCGGTTACGTTTACTTCATAAGAAAAGAGAAGAAAGATTCAAAAGTTCGAAATGAGAGAGAGAGAGAGAGAGAGAGAGAGAGAGAGATCGAGAGAGAGAGATAGAGAGAGAGAGAGAGAGAGAGAGAGAGAGAGAGAGAGAGAGAGAGAGAGAGAAAGAGAGAGAGAAGAGAGGAGAGAGAGAGAGGAGAGAGAGAGAGAGAGAGAGAGAGAGGAGGGGGTTGTATGTATGTATACAACATAAACTTAATCATCTTTTTGATTAATTACGCCGACGGAAAATCAAATGCCCCCGCTCGTCTTTCGAACTTTTAAATTAGTAGTTATTTTGTTCATTGTTGACGTGGCATGGTAATGAATATCTGTGAGAATGTACTATGTGCTCTGTCTCGGTATTTGCTAGGTTTGACGGTATGATCAACTGTCAAACTTTTGTGAAGATCATAAGGTGTCACATCGACCACCTCAGTGTTACGTAATTTTGCTTTCTTCGTGTTTCTATGGCGAGGAAAACAATGACTTCCCAAACAGCCAGGTGCGTGATCTCTGCGACACCTGTGGCGTTGTCGAAAGTTCTCAGGTGACGTCACGACTTTCCGGGATAGTTTTCGTCCCTTTGTAATTACGATCATTTTTCAAGCAACCGGCTAAGCGTATGCATCTTTTTTGTTTTTCCAACAGTTATAATCCAGAACGCCATGAGGACAACGCTTTTGCTTATAGCTACTCTCTTGGGGCTTATTGGTAAGTTTTATTTTACATTGAGACTGAGATGTTAATAAGCTTACATGTTGAAACGTACATCCATATCCAGACATACTTTTGTACACGCTAAAGACCTAAAGAGACACCAACAGCAAAAAGTACGCACAAATATACATAAATACACGGTCCCTCCAATATCATAAATACGACTTACACGGGATGTACATGCATGAATTTATACTTGCAAAGATAGATAGATAGATAGATAGATAGATAGATGGATAGATAGATACATTCATTCATGCATACATACATACATACATACATACTTGTAGCCACAAAATCTGCAGAATGCTCTCAGATCAAGTTTGAAAACATTAATTTTGTAAAAAGATCCCTTAAAATTAATAAACATAGAAATCTCTTTAACAGACAAACTGTAGATTCAACTCTCTCACACTGAATCGTTATCCTTATCCTTACAGCGATTGCAACAGCCACCACTTTAGCACCAACCACCGCTGCAGCCAGCGAAGGACCATCATCTGACGACGGCGACGGTGACAGCGCCACCAACGTCCAGCTTAGCCTCTTCTTGATGCTGGCCACAGTGTTCTTTCAGTTCATCATGCGTCAGTAGTCGGCGACCAATGATCAATGACTGTTTTCAGAAGACAACTTTTAGAAGCCGTGTAATATTTCTCAGAACTCTCAGGGGGGGGATACACCATGTAGAAATCACGTTTCAAAAGTCGGCACCAGTCATGCAGTGACGGCGTCGAACGCAATCTTTGGGTAGAAAAGGTCAAAGGGGAAGGGGAATATGTTCATCTTTCATCGCTAGAGTACTCGTGGTGCTGTAAGTTTAAGCGGCTAACTTTCTGGATCCCCCGAAGTTAGCAAAATGATGCCTTGAACGAGGTTATGATTGGAGACCACTTTCCTTGATGGAGGCTCGTTCAAGGTTGAACACTTAAGACGGATCTTACTCAAGAGTATCTGACACTATACGGAACTCCGAAGAACTAATCATTTTCCACTCTTCTCAAAAGATAGCGATTTCGTTGAAAGATTGTGTGTAGCCATCAGCTATGAAATATTATACTTTCATCGGAATCCCTTAACTATCCCCCCTCATTGATGATCTCAATATTCCTGTGTCAACAGGTCTGATTGAAATATTCTGACATAGACAAGCTTGTTATCTGAGGGACGGATGGGAAATCTTTTTGAGTCTTACTACAGGGGGATACATTGTAATTATATCGATTTTGTATTTTTAAAATTTAAACTTTGTAATATATAAGCTTATATACGAGTGTGATTATTTTGAAGCGAATCACCGAAGTCATGACTGTAACTATGTGACGTCATTACGTCCACCGTTGCCAACGGGATATGCAAATGAAGCGTTTGTAAACAATGCTCGTTTGAGATGTGAAATAAAATCCCGCCTTTTAACAATGAAGTTCACGGTGTATGTTGTCGTTTAATCAGTGAGAAAAAATATAAAGAAAAATCTATCAACTGCTACAAAATGAAACAAAACAGGATGGGTAGTGTGGTAAGAGTGTAAAGAGTGTAACCAGCTGTGCTGTTTGTCCTGCTTTGTTCGTGCATGGATTAAAAATCTATTTTTACATCCATGTTTCGAACTTCAATAGAAGCACAGTTCAGTTCAAATAGGCGAATAGATATCCTGCCTGATAATGGCGCATCCCTCTACGAGGGACATCGTCACTCGATGCCAGTGTGATGGAACAAGAACACAGACCCGGGCATCAAGGATCGACTGCCTGAATTATTCATGTCTTTGTTCAGCTAGTTGGTCTGGTGAATGGAGAGACCTACCGTGCACCCCCGAACCCCACCCGCTTACTACTTTTGTATATTTTTGAATGAACTGCCTCTCTTGGCGCCAAATATGACGTGCGTGTATTGGTCTTGCGTAAATAATCGTAGACATATATGTGACTACTTCATAGAGAAGACATTACATTTTAAAGGGACAAAGTCGGCCATTTTTCAATAATTTTGTTTGATGCGAGATGCTTCTGATATTGTTTGACATGTTCAAAGATACTGTATGAATGGATGAACATCTATATATTCGATCCCGGTTTTAGATACGATACATGAAACAATCACGAAAATGAGTTTAAGGTCATGACAATTAATTCATTTTCGCGATGGTTTCATTGATCGTGTCTGAAACCAGGGTCCAATACATGCATGGTCACCTATTCATACAGTATCTTTCAAGATGTCAAACAATATAAATATCTTGTACGAGACAAAATTCATGAAAAATGGCAGACTTTGTTCCCTTTAACATGACGCATCGCGAAGATCTGTCGATGTTTCTTCCATGTAGATGGTTTACAAGACTGTAAAACAACGGTAAAATATTGGTGAAGCAACGGTATCGATCAAGGTAAATAAATAAATCACCGGCACATGCAAGAAATCAAAGAGAAGATGTGAACTCAACTTAAATATCGACTCATTGACAAGGTAAAATGTTGGTTCAGAAAGTAGAAAAGTACGATAAAACTGGACAAAACTGAATCTGTCCATTCTGCAGTCTGGTTTCATTTCAAAATGTGTCAAGACACAACTAAGTCACATCATCAGTCTCACTGCTCCAATCGTTTATGTTCACATTTTATTATTTTATTTGAAGGCACCGAACCCTCAGTTTACCAAGGAGCCACATGTGGTCGCTAGAGGGCGGTATACAACGGCTCTCCGTCTGGGCCTGATAAGTACAGATGAAATAACAGCAAGTGAACTTGCTACCAACGGAGAATGCACTTTCCAGTGCACAATATTTTCAATTTCACTGAACTCTCAAAAATATACAAGAATGGCAACGACTGATGGTTGAGCATGGTAATACTTGTTTAAGGTAAACAAAGTTCAACACTGACAGGATCAAATCCTCACGTTGTTTTTTTTTTCAAATTTTCATTCCATTTTTAAGGCCAAATTCACTATTGCAGACGTTAACCAGTGTTATAATTTTCCAATTGGCTGCACTCTAGGACTATTTATAGTCGTGAAACATACAGTTTCCGACGCTGTAAACTTTTGATGTAACAAAACATTCAGTCTCTGAACCACAGCGCCATCGCCGTGAGCAAGCTTTGACCAGACAGCAGATGAGAAAGTTAACATCTGTTGTTTCATAATAATAACAATACACATAATATTTTGAATAAAGGACAAAACTGGCAAAAACTAGCATTAACACAAGGTGACTATGTCACTTTCAGATGAATCCCAATACAACATCCCTGGTGAAATATTTGACTAAAAAAAATTCGTTCATGTACTTCTTGTTGAATGCTTATTTTGTTGGTTCATCTAAGATTTGGAAAATTGATTGACATGTATTCTACAAAAACATAATGTACAGGCAACTTGTCCAGAGACTTACTCTGATATGAACAAAATCACTGAATATAAAAGTACATAAAATATGTCTACATCTGGCACATACACATGGCTCAAACCTGTTTTTTCTTATCTCTGCTTGGACATGTCAGTATTTTCAAATTGCTACGGCATATACTTGTTTGGATGTAGAGTTATTTGTCCATCGTAAAAAAAACACTGGTTATACAAGAATGCAGCATTTCTTTTCACTATAATCTGTTGATTCAAAAATATTTTCCTTCTGCAGTCAATAAGATTATCCTATCAAAAGGTATCCCATCATTATCTTGTGATGTTGTGTAATCTTTGAACACCATTAGCCGTCTGTTTTTTTTTAAGCAAAAAAATTCTTTTACAACCAGTGTACGCATTTCCGGCTTAAATAACGCTCTATGGCATTGAATTCACATCCCTGATATTCATCCACAGTAGCCGTAACTTTTGATGATTTTTTTCATTAAATTTGTAATTAATAACAACTACAGTTTCTTGTTCTACTTGCCAAAGCATGCTATGATACATGTTCTAAATTTTGTCAACTCAGCCTGTACACGTGGAAACTACATTTTTTGTGTTGACAAATGAATTCTGGTCAGGACAAGAATTTACCTGTAAACAATAACAGCAAATTTTACAGATACAGACACTTTGTTGACAAGCTAAGTAGGTGTTTCGACAAGCTTTTGGGATTAGAACAAGAACTTGCACTTGACATACAAAATGAAATAATCATCACAAGTTATGGTTGCTGGCCCTCTAAGGTCATGTAAGTCTTCTACAGTTAATACAATAAATACATCTTATGCTATGACGGCGGTTCCTCCGACTTTGATTTCTCTTTCTGTCCTTCCTTGGATAAGAATCTCTTAAATGACTCATACTCTTTTCTTTCTTCTTCATCTGAAAAGAAATAAAAACAGAAATGAGAAGTTATCATATCAGGAACACAGCCTTTCAGAAATTACAGTAGCATCACTCTGCTGGCCATCGGAGACTGTGATACGGTAAAACTGAGGACAACACATTGCTACATAGATGTGGAGTCTGCTTAGTGAAGTTGTTCTCAGAGTGTGCAGTTATGGAAGTATTTTGCATAGACACCTTAAGATCTCCTTACAGCAGCTGTCTTGCCAACTGACATCTTCCCTCCTTTCCATCAACAGATACCTAGCATTTTAATATTAAGGTAGTATGCGCCTTGAAAAATGAAAGACTTCAACTTTTGCTCAAACTTTCCTCAAGGAATCTTTCAACTATCTTCTGTTATTATCACGAATAAAAATTGAGGATCACCGTGTAAAGTTTGGTACTACAGAAACGATGACCCCAGATTTACCGATATCTGAGATTCAAAATGGCTGCCATCCCCGTGTTAATTCTATGGAGAAGTAAAATTTTTTGATTTTTGAAAAACTAAGATGGAGAAAAGTTTTCTTACACCAAGAGCTTTAAAATGAACCATGAGGGGATTGGCCGGCACAAACCATGTAGGTAGACTAATCCCCTGAGAGCGGAAAAATTCCGCACTGCCGAAATAACGGCTTATGACTCCCCAGAGAGTAAATAAACTACCGATCAGGCAGAACAAAAGATCACAATGTTTATGAATATGACATCACCCGTGATATTTGTAGAGCAATCACCGATTGGCAGTCAGTTCACACCTCAAGTAAGGTATCTTTTCATATGGAAATGATTTCGAACCTACAGTGTTTGTGCCGGGGAATCTTGGCATGACCCCCACACATGGTAGATCGGAAAAGAATTGGAAAAGTTTGAGCATCCAAATATCTGTCCCTGAGGCACATTTTGCCTTAATATTTTCACCAACACATACAATAGAGTCCAAGCAGTATCTTATCTCATGTAAGAGGACATGAAATGCAATCGCTAGTCACTGAATGAGAAAGCGGGGCCTTGTCTGTTGTCGTTGACAAACAAAGCAAAATACAGATTCTCTGCAACTGTTGTTTTGTTATTAGTCTTTTTATAAACATTTGCAAAAAAAGACACAAAAACTAATTATGTATCAAGGGCACACACTTTCAAATATGGAATGAGAATAGATGAAGATCATTTTTCAAAGATTTTTACCTTCTTCGTCTTCCATAGCGACTTCTTCATCTTCCGGATCATCTTCTTGACCAGGACCAATAACTGGCGCTACCTTGGACAGTTGTGCTGATTGAAATCAATTATAAAAACACAAAAACAACAATTTTTTTTTAAAACTTTCTGCAAAGCCCTATCACCCAACAGGGTTCTGTATGTTTGTTTGTTAGTGTTTTCTCCAGGGGTACAAACATTCTAACCGTGAATTGAAGCAGGTACTTTAATATAACAGGGTAGTATAAAAATTGACAATAAAGGCTTTGAAAAAAAAACAAACAAGAAAGCGTATTGGAAATTCACTTTTCATAAATATTTGATGAAACTGAATAAATGAAACATACACCATCATGATAAAAAGTTGCATCAATGAGGCCTGTGAGAAAATCATTTTTTGAAAATCAGTGATTGAATATGAAGGTAGCTTGAATAAGCTGAGATATCATCAAGTTGAAACATGGTATTTGTACCCTTTCAAGAGTTACATGAAACAGCTGAGTTTCAGGCAAGGTGTGCTGGTTCTATGGAGCTACAAAAACATGTACACAAAAAGTGGATAATGGTAAAGGTTACATCAGTGCAAATACTCTGTATACATTAACTAACTAATATATGTTCCTGTCATCCATATTTACTTTGTGCAAGTTTGTGTTCCTCCAACTCAGACGTTCGTGACAAGAGGATTGTACCAATGTACATAAAGGTCAGCGGGTCACACGGCAAAAAAGCATGTATTCTATTATATTCATTTTATAACGATAGTTACCTATATTCTGAGCGATGACACCCTGGCTGATGTCTAACTCATCTCCTTTACCCATGTCTTGTTTCAACCTCTCTAGTTGCTCCTTTTGTTTCGTTTCCTCTGCTTTCAGCTGTCAAGTGAAAAATCGACGGACAAGTTTGAACAACATTCATGGTGGGTACAATTTTTGTTCTTCAAGATGAGTGCAAAGTCTGTAAATTTAAGGCTTTGGATGAATGGAGTATTTTGAAGCTCTACACAACATAAATTTGATGAATGTCAATGTATGTGGTTAGTATGGTAAACATTCACACAGAAAAGCACAGTACAACTTACAAAATCCAGACAACAAAATTTCACAGCTAAAAAGCGCCCTCACCTTTTCTCTCTTGAGTCTTTCATATTCTGGCTTGTATTCTCTGTGTAACAAATGTAAATACAGCATTAGTATTTTAACAACAGGATTGATGTAGAATGCGTTTGAGGACAGATATTCAGGCTCTAAAAGTTTTACAATATTTTTCTGGTCTAACACTTGTGGGGGCTCATTTTAAAGCTCTTGGAGTAAGAGTGATTTTCACTTTCTTAGTTTTTTTTGAATATAAAATTTTTTTTATTTTACCCAATAGAGTGACTCCTGATTTTTATTCATGATATGCTAAGAGAATGGTTGAAGTTTTTTTAGGAAATCTTGAGCAAAAGTTAAAGTCCTTCACCTGTGAGGTGCATACTACCTTAGAAAAAGAACACTGCATTTTTTACAGTGGAGTGGAATGTTAGTGACTGTGGCTAGATTGATTACTTTGATGCATGTACACATGTAGTAATAACGGACAACTATGTGAGTTTAAGAATTGTTTTGAAAACAGAAACAGCGGTTATGAACAGATGTTCGAGTAAGCAAACTTTACATACTTTATTCTCCTGACCTTTGAACTTGTCACATGACTTACGTTTCATACTCCTGTACTGCTTCATCAACTTTCTCAAAGAATTCCTTGATTCCGTCTCCTGATACTGCGGACACACCGACAGCCTGTCAGAGAAATTTGTATGGAAAACAATTACAGTGTAAAATAAATGTAACACTTCAAAATTTCTTTTAAGATGGAATATGCCTCGGGGACATATTCCGACCTTCAAACTTTTACAATAAGTTTTTGTTCTCCCACTTGTGAGGGTTTATCTTGAAGCTCATGGAATACATAAAGTTTTCATCAACTAATTTTTGCGAAAATCGAAAAGCTTTATTTTTCCCAGAGAGTTAACACGGGATGGCAGCAATGTTGAGTTTCAAGTGTCCGTAATTGTTAAGTTATATGTTTCTCTGCTACCACAATTTCCACGGAGACCCCTGATTTTCTATTCATGATTTTGAAAGGGAATGGTTGAAAGTTTGCTTAAGCAGTTTGAGTAAGAGTTGAAGTGTTTCATTTTGTAGGCGGGGACCACTTTAAGGCAGAATAAATCTTGAAAAATGAATGATATAAATTTTTGCTCTCACTTTCCCTGTTGGAGTTTCAAAACCTGTTCACCCCCAATTCCCTGTAAACAGGTCCACAATCACTATTGATAACAATGGGTTTGGACCAAACCATGGTGGTGAAAAGGTTAAACATGCTCTTTCAAAGTCTGGAATAAAATTCATGCATCACCATACAAGTTTTTGAGCCAGAGAAACAAATTACCTAAAACTGATAGATATTTGAAATTCATTATGACCAGTACGCTATGTTAACGTCGTAGGACATTCTTTTTGCTTTCACAAGGACAGAACCTTGAAAAACTATTCACTCTACAAGTTTAACAAAGAATCATTCTTAAAACTGTGATAATTTAAAGGAATTTCAGAATTTTAACCTTTCATTTCTTTTTTATCAGAGAAAATATTTGGAGACTATATTTTCGCACAAATACGCAACAATACTAACAACCCTTTTCAGATGCCTTGTCAGAATGTCTTCCTTTAAGTTGTACACTTTTATTACAAATTATATCATATTTAATTGTAAATAGTTTTTGTTGTTAAAAGTTTTGTTTTTTCATGTTTCATGATTTTATTTATATTTAATGATCCCCTTTATTTTCCTTGAAATAAATATCTAAATACATTGAAAGACTTTCAAAGTGATAGAGTCTAATAATAGCTAGTACAATAATTTGTCAAATAGCTCTACTAATTAAGACCGGTAACTTTGAATCCAAATACCAAATCTGTATAAGTCATTGATTTGACCTACCCTGAGATGTTGATAGAATTCATCTAAGACAAGACTCATTGATCTTGTCAGATTTGATGTGTATGATGTCTCGTTTTCTAACGCTTCCTGGAATGCTTCAAAGTCCCTCATCCACTCCACTGCAAACTCATTGTCTATGATGTCTGTCTGAAAGAATAATATTACATCAAAGAATTGGATATCAAAATTCATTTTTCTGACTTGTATCACTTCCACTATACTTTTTCAGAACCTATGTGAAAACATAATAATTTTGTTCTCTCAAAGCAAAATTGAGATAATTGGGCGTTTCCTTTAAGCTTAATTTATTACGATGTACTAAAGTTCTCTGAATCACAGGAAAAGTTGACAAATGACATGTATTGTAAATTATATCATACCAGTATATTGATGGTGCAAATACTGTGATCTGATTGGTTGAGACATGAAAAGAACCGTGGTATATTGGCGATATACCACGGCTGGCATACGCGCGAGCTCTCCGCTTGAGCAAAACTCCGTTTATGACGTTCCGCGCCAGATTTTCAATATACTGTTATAATATAACAGCAATAAATCACACCCAGCGACGGTATACCACTCGATTTTGACCAGTTCACGACATATATGCACTCGCTATCGCTCGTGCATATATGTCGTGAACTGGTCAAAATCTCGTGGTATACTATCGCTGGATATGCTTTATTGCTTAAATATCCCCTTGAAATCAACAATGATCTGATATGATATGAACCATACACAACACAAACAGCGCTGTGCTGGGCACAAAGTGCATGCACTCTCTGAGACCAGTCAGTATCTCATTAATCCATGCTTTGGACAGATGGGTAAGACATGCCCTTTGTGATTATCATTTGCCTGTGAGTTGGGCTCAAGGTACTGTATGTTGTTTGACCAAACTGTCAGCAGGTATACAAGTTCTACAACGTGCGATTGGCTTGATTAATGTCACAAACCAGACCAACTTACCCTAACATTGAAAAAATTACACTCACCTTGTTCATAACAACAATGAATGGCAGTCTGTATTTGTATAGAATGCTGAAATATGGGCAGAAAAATAGAATTATTGAAATAAGATAATCACAAAATGACTGATCAATTTATAAATTCTCTATGTTTCCATAAGTTACAATGATTGGTGTTAGCAATCCAGGAACAATTTACCTAACATACGTTAATGCTTTCACATTTATGCATCACATTTAAGGTCTGTCCAAATTATTACATCCTAGTTCTCTCTGAATACTGGATCTATAATTAATCACCACTTGTTTGTGTTTGAATAAATGTATGTAGTAGATGAACCTTGTACTGGGTGTTACCTGTTGATATAAAATAGGTTCATCTATTTTGGGGGATAGGAATTACCCAATGTTACAAGAGAATTAGGTCATAGTAAGTGAACCACTATTTGTAAGAATTCATCCAATTTAAGAAGATAGCTTCAAATGTCATCCCATGGGCTGTAGTAAAGAGTCGGTCACTGTTACAGAGCAACTGGCAGCTTTCTGACATGCTAATTCTTCACCATGTATTCGAAAAATTGCCAGGTGAACAAAACTCCATCATGACAACTCAATTTGGTCATTTTACTATTGAGAACAACAAACAACCCACTTTTAACAAACTTCGATCAACTTTTGAAGTTGGGTTCATCCTGTTATCATTACACTTTCTGCACTGACCTTTTTGACAAAATGTAGAATTTTTGCTCACATGAAGTCTGCTGCTTGCGGCCATTGCATAAGTACATGTACATAGATCACCATGGTAATCATACAACACAATACAAGTTAAACCATATGAAAACCTTACAACATGTACAGCAGTGAGAAAGTAGAGAATCTACTCAGATCTTTCCATATCATATCATACCCCATGTTATCACCAGCCTTTCTTGAATGCTGGTTGACTCATTAACCCTTTGAGTGCTTTATTCTTGCCAGAATTTTTGTGCGCAATTCTACCAATTTTTTATGAATTTTATGTAATTTTTTTGACAAATTTGGACCAAATAGACATCAATTTTCATTGGCTAGAGTTTTTGATCAAAAATTGGGAAAAATTCTGAAAACTGTTGTGTGGGTTACTTTTATAAAGGCCGCAAAAATTTACTTTAGCGCTCAAAGGGTTAATATCCACTGCAATCAGTATTCATGATTGAATTGCCTTTATATTTTTCGCATACGAATGGTTAAATTTTCGTATTTACCAGCAAAAAATGAGGATGATTTGGGAGTTCAAAACATACTGCTACATTTCATCATCATTGGTGACAATTTGATGCCTATGTAAATATTGATCACTACCTACCTGCAAGCATATAACATGTTTGACATGAATGTGACGGGATTAACACTGCGTGGGGTGTCCATTACGTACACTACCACAGTGGGAAAGGAAGATGCCTACAGAAAGACAGATAATGACAATTTACAATTT
Source organism: Ptychodera flava (assembly GCF_041260155.1). Lineage (NCBI taxonomy): Eukaryota > Metazoa > Hemichordata > Enteropneusta > Ptychoderidae > Ptychodera > Ptychodera flava. The sequence continues at coordinate 4,719,245 of NW_027248279.1, forward strand.
TTGTTAATCTTCTTGTCTCTAGCTCTATGAAACTTATTTTGTTACAACATCAATGAAAAGCCTATGACACTAATGTTGACTTCCTTTTTACATTTGTGGCCAATTCATACAATATTTCACTTTCAAAACCCACCTTTTTAGACCGGTATTTTTAAATTAATTTTTTATGTTGTGATTGATTTTAATCTTTTTATATCTGAAATTCAATTTTGTAGACTTTTTAAAATTGCCTCTGTACTGTTACATTTTTGAAAGTGTATTTTAAGAGTCTCTGATCACTTTTTTCATGTGGATTTAGACGCTATAGAAATATATAATTATTATTATTTATTATAGTCTGACATCATATCACAGCTAATGTGCAGAGTCTTTATTAAATTCTAACGTTACCAGAGTCTCAGATATTATCGCACCGGACGCTGACCATGTGAAAACTTCAATCTGACCAGGCGTGTCAAATATCACATACCTGAAATGAACAGAGAAGATAACATACATGCAGTTTAACCCTTTAGTCATCATAACTTTTGGCAGAACCCATTGTTTTTCAGTGGTGAGTGTGGGCCTGTGTACTGTGAAATAGGGTGAGCAGGTTAAACCGTTTTGCCCCTTTTCCTGTTGGATAGAACCCTACACTCGAGAAAAAAGGGAGTGTAGGTAGCACTGTGTTCTGATTAAAGGTAGAATGCGCCTCGGGTACAGATATTCGGACAATCAAACTTATACAATTCTTTGATCTACCACTTGTGGGGGTTCATTTTAAAGCTCTTGGAGTAAGAAAACTTTTCATCGGCTTAGTTTTTCGAAATTCCAAAATTTATTTTTCCTCCATTGTGTTAACACAGGGATGGCAGTCATTTTGAATTCTTTATTCCCATGAATATAAATATAATGTAGGTGATTACAACAACATCCAATACAGTATAAGTATACAATCAATGGGGAAAAGGGGTTGAAAATAGCTGTCTGCATGGCAACTAATCTAGTCCAACCCCTGTAACTACAATTTATCATTGAGTAGAACATATCACAGGGCATACTGTATAACTCTGTCATATCACCTCAACTCATACAAACACATGTGGTCATAACTAAAATAAATAAACACCATTAGTGTGATTAACTTTCTGTTTTCAGAAAATATTTGTACTCCCGCTTAAAGTGTGACCTGCAATTAATTTCTCTGATATTTAATGGTATACTATTCCATAATTTTGCTCCTGCAAATTGTAAACTGAATTGACCCAATCTATGTTTGGTTTTTGGAATTATTTTGAATTTTAAATATCGGTAAATCTTGGGTTATTTGTTTCTCTAGTATCAAAATTTGCACGGTGACCCCTGATTTTTATTCTTGATTTTGAAAGAGAATGGTTTAAGGATTCTTCAAGGAAAGTTTGAGCAAAAGTTTAAGTCTTTCACTATCGAGGCGCATACCACCTTATAATGGGATAATTAAAATCAAGTCCTCTGAAAAGGCAAAGAAAATATCGTTTGATATGCTTGCAATGGTGAGGGTGGACCTGAGTACTTAGACACGGGGTTGAACAAGATAGCAACCTATCATCCCCATTTCCTAATAAATGGAATTCCCCACCTCTAAATGAGAACAATGGAATTGCATACAGATCTATCTGAAAAAGAGGTAACTGGCCAGTAGCTGCAACTTTAGATGATTTACTGTACAGAAGTGTTGTATCTATGTGACTTTTGCTTTGTAAGCAATCATTGGCAGGTCGTGGGATGAATTTAGTACCAAGGGACAATGCTGTGTTGCCAGGCACAAAGGTATGCACCACTCTGTACAGTCTTGCTAAATATCAATATCCATAAACCATACGTCATACCATAACTCAGTGTTATTAAAAATGTAACTGGATTATACAGGTGACAAAAATTGACCCAGTATAGCCTGAGGCTCTTTCAGAAACTACAAGCTGCACTCTGCCTGATTCATTGTGCATCTAGTATATCTTTTTTTGAATCATACTAGCTACGATCACATGAGACACTCTGGAGAAGATCAGGGGACAGTCTGCAGAGCTGAGCAGAGCAGTAAGGGAGTTTCCGTGTGCAGCATATACTTACTTGCATTCTTTGCTTCGTTTCTCAACAAACGACATAACTTGATCAAATCTGGTTGCAAATAAATTCAACGACGTCATTATCCCGCCGTTTGGACCCAGGCCATATTGTTTCATGACCTCCTTGTAGTTGACAGTGTCACGGACATCTGGGAAAATACACAACAGACACTGGAAATTATTTCAAATGAGTCAAAACTGACCACCAGATCAGGGTATGTGAAATTTATGATCAAATAAAAATATTTGTAGTCCGATGTCCCTGTATGACCTCTGTCAAGGCATACACTGTACCAATCTGATTAAAAACACATGTCGAGATGGCGGATGTTTCTACCCTAACTTGTTTTTTGCATTGTCACTGGCAGCTGCTAGCTGCCTCACTACACCTGAACCACTGATGTATTCAAATATCATGTTTTGAAGAAGCCAATCAGGTTGCATTTTTAAATACAATTCTGCAATACATAACAATTGTAGTTCTAAATCTCTTTCCAATTGGTCGGCTATTCTTGCTGATGCATCAGCTTTAAGCAGGATCTTCTATGGCAGTGGGTCAGATGTACCAGTGAGACAACTAGAACTAGTAGCAGCTAATGAGAACGGCAGAGAATAGGAAAAGGTGGACTGGAAAGGTCATAATCTCTACATCTTCCACCATACACTAATCAGGGTACAAGGTACAGTTTGCCTAAATCAATACTTTCCATTCAAAATGGGAAAATTCCCATTACTTGGGATGTGACATTCAGACCCAAAAGGGCCGATTACGAACATTTTCAAAACAGTCTCAGGATTGAAACAAAAATACTGAACATGTCTGACACTGGATAAATGACGTTACAAGAAATTTATCTAAGAATGGTCTCAAAGATTACTCATACTATGTCGGTGTGATACTCTGCGCCGACAGGCTTGTTACCATTCTAAATGACCTCTGACCTACCTATATTAGCCGGGAACGGCACATCGTGTACGGCAGGATCCAAGTTGATGACGTAAGGCGGATCTCTCTTTGCATGCAAATGAGCCGTCAGTCTCTACAGAAGCAGAAGAGGAAAGATAACATTGATGTGGAAACGGTGAGTAGCACTAAGACCAGAATAGCTGTGAAATCGGGATATTCCCTACTTAATCCTGACATCTATTTTTGTAAATCCATGGTGTTGAGGATGGGAGTAAAATCCAAATGATGACAGTGTGTAGATTAGTGCCCTTGTCAATTGTCTTAGGAGCTGTAGTGTTAGGCATATCGCTGCGGATCCGTAGCCCAGCCACTCCCTTACTGCTAATGCAAACAGTCAAGGAGTGGCAGGGCTACGGATCAGCAGCAATTAGGCATAGTGTGACCTTACTAAGTGGTAGGTTCTAAGTAGCCCCTGCGTACGATGCTCTGTGTTCCCGGCGTTATACGGCCTCCTACCACAGCCCTGCCGACTGCCAGAGATAAAACCAGCGACGTGCGGTCTCAATTTGGACCGCGCAATGAAAAACTACTTTTCTAACTACTTTTAGCCGAAATAAACTCGATTCTGATCTATGCTATATTCGAATTACTTATCCGCTAACAGACTTCAGAAAGTCACAAGGGCAATTTTTTTGCAGTCTGTGAGCGGTTAAGTAATGCGGATAGGCACAGATCGGAATCGAGTTGATTTTGGCCGAAAGTGGTTACAAAAGTAGTTTTTTTCATGCACGGTTTACCGCATGTCGCTGGTTTTGTCTATGGAGCTTGGTAGGGCTGTGGTGGTTGCCGTATAAGGCCGGGAACATACAGCGTCGTACGCAGGGCTAGGTTCCAAGATGCAACCGACGGTGGATCTCGTCAATCATGCATGATCGATGTACATGATGATGTCTGCTCGACCACAACCACTTGTGGTTCGATATTAAAACGGCGTACAGGCCGCTGTATGTATTAGAAATTCTAATGCATACACGATAGTATACAGCGGCCTTCGCCGTATAATACTCTGACAGTCGGTGTTCGCATGTGGTTGAGTATTTGTAATCGACACAGCAGTAATTGGTGTGTGATATTCTTTAGCAGTGTTTTAGCATTTAGGAGGAAACGGTAATTTGTCTGCGGAAGGTTTGATTTTAAAAAAATGCGGTGCACCCTACAAATTACAATTTCGTGTTTTGCTTTTGGGACTCGTGGTGTGGTAACACAATTGCGAAGGATGACCAAGCACGTGCACGAATTACCTGCACAAATGTAGTTTTGCCTGACCCTGCCATTCCCAAAATTATCAAACATGTCGGTTTTCCTTCCGTTCTTTGATGGTCAGCGGTTGGAGATGCGGACGCAGCTCCCGACTCGTCCCCCATGCCGTCATCCGCGGCCGTCGCCATGTTTGTTGTCGTCATATGGTCGCCCGCATCGGCGGTACGTAGAATTTGCTTTGTTTTTTCCAACTTCCTGTATAAAGATCAACGAGTCCTGAATGCTGTTGCTGCCACGATCACATGGGGCACTGGAAGTTCCAATAGTCTTATCTTACATCTTATGACCTTTGGAAAATAAACATACAGTATTATGATAATTATTTTTCAGTTTTTTGGAAAGAAAAATAGTCTACGTGTCAAGAGCGACCAGTTGAAGTGGTTGTCACTTATGTCTGTGCAGAAATAATTCAGTGATTGTGAGCGATCTAACTTGGGTTTGTTGTTGTTGTTTTTTCATTCAGCTGCTTAAAGTCAAAACGGAAATTAAATTCAAATGTTGAGCCTGCTGCACACGAGATAAATTAGCTAAGCGAAATTTCATTCGAGGCTGTTTGCTCAACAATTATACTTTCGTGAGCTGGGGAGTTTTGTGAGTTTTTTGTGCCGTCGATCAAAATTGGAAGGTGAAACTGATGCATGGTAGGATACATGGCAGACAAGATAGATCGGCCAATCTTTCGAAGGCATACAGCGGTCTGCGCCGTGAATCGAACCACTAGCGACTGTGTTTTCAATGCCATAGGTGGCACTTTGTACTGTCATGTGATCTCCACACGCGCGCTTCAGTACAAAAGATATTAGGAAAATAATTTTTTACGGCGGACACGGTGAGAAAATTTTCCTCGAGAGGCAAAATACATCAAATATGCTGAACACTTTGCTCAAAAGACAACACAAAAGGAAAGGGCGCTCACGAAAAATCGTCCACGGCTATGCAAATAGCCTCGAATGAAACTTTGCTCAGCTAAATTCTCTCGTATGCGGCAGGATTTACAACGCCGCACATCAAAACAGGCAACAGTTTACTGTACTGTATGAGTTTATACTCTTCTCTAACATATATGGTACGTTGAGCTTTTCCTTTTTGAGTACATAAGTAACAATCACACAAACGTAAACGACCTTAATGCAGCAAATCACGTGTAGATACCGGGATGGGTCGAAGCTCCGGCAATGTTGGCTATTTTTCATTACTACATGTATCTCTGTTGATTCGAAGTGACGTAATGTTAAAGAGCCAGTAGCAATACTTTTTGAAGATTTTTTCTCTGGTTTTTAACTTTTTTTGGCAACTACAGTTTTTATTTCCGACAGCATGTTCATATATACAGTACACACAGCTGTATTCAGCTTGTAAACTCAGCCTGTACATGTGTGGCTGCATTGTTATTATTGACAAGTGAATTCTGGTCCAGACTAAAATTCAAAAATAAACAATAACGTTTCACTTTACACGTAAAGATGCTGTGTTGACAAAGAAAACAGTTGGTGCTGAACAAGAACTTACCAAAGATATACCTTGCCAAATTTTTTGAAAAAAACAATCATCAATAAGTTGCATACTGAACCTTTCAACATGACTTTCATTAACCTCTAGAGCTGAATGATATGTGAAAGTTATTGATGACACTCACATAAGAGGACGACATTCAAAAAAGTCACGTTCTCGATTTATAAACTCACGTCAGGGATTCGAAAATAATTCATGTTTAGACGTTTTCGGTATTTTTTTTCGCCCCCTGGTGCATTTAGAACCGCTCTGGCTTCACAGTTGACATGATAATTAAGCTTATGTCATATGGCAAATAAATTGATGGTATGAAGCCAAGACCTCGGATGACCTCACGTGTTCGATGTGACTTGATTGGCCGTCTCAGTGGTACCATTCTTGTTTAAACAGGTGTAGTTCTCTATTGATGAAATATCCTATGCCATCCATCATCTCTGTTTATGTCAATACATGTACACACTCGTGTACCAACCCTTGTCAAACAATTATGTCACAGTGATATACCGATGTCAACTTTGCCATCAAAACATACCAACTATCAGCTCAGCGATCAAAGTCTGGACTGGAAGGATCCTCCCATCTTTCGCTTCTGTACTGACCAGGACAATCGCTATCGAAGTCTTTGCAGGTCCGTGTTCAGGTGCAGCCAACGAAGCCAATCCTGCAAAAAAAACTGTTTGTGCACAGTTTTCTTTGCGGACGTGAAAATTTAAATAAATCAGTTGGAGGAGAGAACAAAGTAAACTTTTCCTGTGAACAGGGAAGAAATTTCAGTTTTGACAATTGGCGGGGAGAAAATTCCCTGTAATGGATACCTAGGTAGGGGGGGGGTGCTGTGATTGATAGAAATTTAGAGATGTTGAAGCGGTGTCACAGTTGTGGAAAAAGGGGAGTGGGGTGCTTGAGCTGTTGTGGGAAGCATACAGACCACAGATACTGGAGGGTCGACTTATGATGAAATATATTGCATACGTTCAGTTATAAGAAACTATATAGTACAGTACCCTTCGTCGAACTGCGATGGTCTATGTGTACTCTTCATGGATAATTATAGTTTCTAAGTAAAATAATGCACTGCTGTCGAGAATCTCTCTGTCATTTCAATATGGTACCCTCTAAATCTACTAGGATTGAGTGGGTGGGCGGGGGTTATGGAGAGCTTCTAGTGCACTGCGTATAAAATATTGGTTCGAGGTAGTCATTTGCTTAATATTTGGGGATTTTGGTGCCTTGCGTTAAGACGTATAAAGTTCTTATTAAAATATTGATTTTTTCAGACTATGATGTCACCGAAACCATTAACCTGAGAGACAGATTAAACCCACTATTTTATCAGAGTTGTTGTCGATGCCCGTTTCCCGTTAGCCCACTGAAACTGATAAAATCCATACACTGATATGGCTAATGAGAAAAAAATGTGTCGGTGTTTCAGATAATAACCCGACCTGCCCTATTTGCAACCCGCCGGCCATAAATTCTATTTTCGCACATTCAAAGTTACAAACTTAAAAAAAATCCCGACCGACCTTTCCTATTTCATGAGAGCTTTATAACGGAAATACACATTTTTACGCCTCTGTAACAGGTGCTGCCCTCCGCAGCATGAACGTACATCTTCATCATTGGAGGTTAGGCATGAATGCTGTAAGAATATAATGTGGTATTGTTGAGAAAAACGAATGTCCAGGATCAGAATTTCGGAAACATTTCAGATTTTATTCCACTGTGCGAAGAGTCAAGTTTGTCATATACTTTACCAGGGACGGCACAGTTGACAAAGTACCATCGTTGTACCGTACTTGCCAATTTTACCTAGGCAACTAGGATAATAGACCGACGCGCAATATAAAACCACGTTTGTTCCCACCCTTTTTAAGACTCTGCATGAACCGATGAATGAGGTAAAGAGGGCATCCCCTGTATGGGAAGACAAACAGCATTTTGTACTTGCTCAGGTAGGAAACATGCAATTATTGGTGCGCAATTTCGACATATTGTTAAATAGAAACTAAAATAGGACCACACTGAAAGAGATCAAAGGTCACCACCATTTGAAGCACTGACGTTTGTGACAAAATTTGGTAAAATTGTACATGCTGTCCCAAAGATAACCTCCGTCAGAAAGACTTTAAGGTATACATATAGAGTTCGCCTCGGCGATAGACATTCGGACTCTCAAACTTTTACAATTATTTTCTGATCTACCACTTGTGGAGGTGTATTTTAAATCTCTTGGAGTAAGAAATCTTTTCACTGTCTCAGTTTTTCGAAAATTGTATTTTTCTTCGTGGAGTTAACACGGGGGGGGCAGCCATTTTGAATTTCAGATTGCACTGAATCTTAGGTAATTGTTTCTCTGGTATCAAAATTTGCACGGTGACACCTCCTACCATTTGAATTCGTGATTTTAAAAAAGGATAGGTGAAGGTTCCTTGAGGAAAGTTTGAGCAAAAGTTAAGTCTTCATTTTCGAGGCGCGGCGCAGTTATAGGGCGCAGAACACTGTGACCTGTGTACATAGAGTCACCTATGACAGGGCATCTAAGGGGAGGATTCACCTAATCTGTTGATGTACTTTTTGGTCACGGTGTTTTCGTACCGAGTGAAGAGGATATCATGCCATATACCGGCACAACACTAGTTTGTGTAACATCCTGCATGTCCAAACGTTTCAAATATTAAGGGAATTTTCTACACGATTCATTTTCTTTCAGAAAACACGTGTGACCTGACTTAGGGAAGTGAAACTGTGTATATGTAGACTTGTTTACTTCTTAGCGTAACTTGTTTCGTCCAGTAGCTTTAACGTCCATTATAATGAAGTGTTTTGAACGTATCGTTCGCTGCCAACTTCTAAAATACACCAATCCCTATCTTGACCCGTACCAATTTGGTTACCGACACAATAGAAGTACAGATGATGCAACAATCACACTGTTGCATCACGTGTACACTCATCTCGAAAAGCCAGGTGCATTTGTTCGTTTGTTGTTTATAGATTTCTCATCAGCCTTTAATACAATTCAACCTCATCTCATGGCACAAAAACTTCTTAAATTTAATGTCAACCCCAAACTTATTCTTTGGATCGTTGATTTTCTTGTACATCGCTCTCAAACTGAAGGGTTCGCCATGAGTCAACCTATTCAATCTCTCGGTCCACCTTTACTGGAGCTCCACAGGGTACTGTTCTTTCCCCGATTCTATTTACACTTTACACAAATGATTGTCATGGTAATGAATCTACCCCACTTGTCAAGTATTCTGATGATTCTGCGTTAGTAGATTTATCGAACTCTGATACCACCTACTTTAGTGAAGTTGAATTTTTTTCAAAATGGTGTAAAGAAAACTATCTTGATTTGAATGTGAAAAAGACAAAAGTTATTGATTTGAGGACAAAACCAACAGTCATTCCCAGTCTTTTGATAGATGATGTTGCAGTAGAAAGGGTTACTACATACAAATATTTAGGTACTATCTTAGACAACAAGCTCAATTTTAAAGCACACATTGATTACATTAACTCAAAGTGTCAGTCCAGGATTTATTGCCTTCAGAAGCTCAGATCACTCAGTGTCAATTCTGCAATCTTAAAAACGTTTTATCGTTGTTTTATCGAATCCGTGTTGACATTTTCATTTTTAGGCTGGTTTGGAGGTTTGAGTTTGTGTGGCAAAAGCATTCTAGGTAGAATTGTGAATATATGTAACAAGATTGTTGATGGGCGACAGTTAAATCTCAGTGATCTATATATCCGACGCATAAAAAAGAAGGCGAAAGAGATTTTAAAAGATCAAAATCACGTCTTAAGTAGATTTTATGAGAACCTGCCATCAGGCCGTCGTTTACGGGTTCCAAGGTGTAGAGCTGTGAGAACGAAGCTGAGTTTTATTCCGAATTCAATTTCAATTTTAAACAAGACTTAGTCAAATTAGGGTAATGTCCAGTCTCAGTTCTATACCCTTTGTGTGTATTGTGTGTTGTGTATTTGGTGTTAAGAACCACATGTAAATTTCTCTAAAGGACATAATAAAGTTTTCTGAATCTGAATCTGAATTATTCTCTTTTCTAATCTTGAGTTTTGTAGTTTATATATACTTTATAATTTATTTCGCCTGTCTTTGCTTGATTTTTTATTTATTAAAATGAGATTTTTGCTGTTTCATTACAGTTGTGGAGGGACGCTTTCACTTACTAGGTGCTCGTCACCTGTACATCTCATCTAGACTTTTGGTCAAAAGCCAAATAAAATAAAATTAACAAAAAATAAATAGATGACTAGTAGGGACCGTAGAGTTCCATTTGAGAGAGACCTCACTTACAAGCGGCACGGCACACATACAAAACTGGGATTATACTATATCTCTGAACTTTGTGATATGATAAACCTGTGAGTGACAGGTATGACCCATGGTGTCGAGACGCTGCGGTGGAAATTGCACAACAAGATACATTCAAACATTATCATATTCCAAAACAAGTCACCTTTATCGTTTACTCCAGTGATGCAACAGATGACATAAAGTGGGCGTTTCATCATCAGGTGACCCAATATCTTGACACTAAGGAAACGCTCCGGTGACCATACATAGTGTATTGCTGGTAATTGAAGTCACTTGGAGTTTGTCTTCCTCATTCACTTAGCGATATCCTGGAAGGATTGTATAGAAAGGGCCTGAGGCGTTCACTAGCAATACAGGTAAGCAACTGTTGTAGGTTGACATTTGTTACGATGTGCGAGAATTTTCGAACAATCGTCAAACGATCAACGAGATCGACATTTGAAAATTTAATGTTCAATACATGGATTAACTAGGGTATGCTTTTCAACGAATCATAATGCTTGACGCTGTATGTGAAGTCATACACGTAGCAACTGATAAAACTGTCACTCTAGTTGCGTTTCACTGTTGTCAAGAAAACACCGGGCCTCCCTCAGCATAAAGGCGATTATCACGTACGGTTATTTCAATTTTGAACAATGGCGTCTTTGAAAATAAATTGATAAACACACCGTCCCTCCACCCAGAGGGACAGTGATAAACACAAAGGACAGACATGAGTTGGACTGAAAAAGCTGCACCACCGCTGTTTTCGCTATTTCACAAAGGATTCATGAATTTACAACATGCACCGTGATATGTTTGTTTCGATTCGTTGGGATGTCAAAGAGCAGAAAATAAAGACAAAAAATGAACCATCCAGGCTTACATTTCAAAGCGATGCTGCAGAAAACAGTAATATTTTTTTACACTTAGGAAAGAACAACCACGTGGCGGCCCTCCCTAAACATGGCTTCAATGGTTACAACTATAATACTTCCGGTTGACGAAACAGATTGTTAATTCTGTTATCAATATATTTGTATATTGACTGCAAAATAATCGGAGACTGTTTAAGGGAACTTAGTTAGGCAATGTTAAAATTCTAAACAATGAATGTCTTAGGTCGTGACTTCACTCGAGGGGATTTTTGGTCAAACTTATTAAGTAATAAAAATCTATACAGTCCTCAAGGAAACTGTACCAACTGTAAGTATGAAACGACATTATATTATTAACACACTCCAACTGTTGTAATCCTGATTAGCATTGGAATAAGAGGGTCACGTGATCGTTAATGAGAGTGACCTTCTTCCTAATGATAATTTTGGACTTCCCGTCTATGACAATATTTTGTGGCTGTGTTGTTTTTTGATCCGCCTAAACGGGACACATCATTATGATAATGAAAAGTCAACCGAAACAGATCACCGGCCATTCTCAGAACAAAGTTAAAGAGTAGTATTTCTCAAACACCTGACATAATAAAAGAAAAAATACATTTTTCACTGTAAACTAGAATCTAGCCAGTCAATTGTTCTAGCTCGAAAATCCCACAACATATAGCCATGGTCTTGTTCTCTTGATTTTGAAGTTTGAGAAGAACATGAGCCTTAGCTTCACAGGGAATCGCATTCATACGCTGAAATGAATGTTTCAATAAATAAATCGTGGCGTAATCGAGTGTAATAAACACTAACTAAATTTGTTGGTAAATTTACAGCTGATGCAGGTCATATTACTACACAGTCGAACAATTTTATAGGTAACCTCGAGGTTCGGTAATCTCTCTGGCCCTTTTCAACTAATTTATGGAAGGAGTACGTGTAGTTAATTTGCTACTATTTTGCTCGGCTTGTATAATTACTGCCATGGTTATATTTATCACTCGCTGACTCGCTATATATTGCCTAATGACCACTTGTTGCATGATCAATGTCTGCAAACATAAGGATACTGTCAACATTCGGCGGACCTGTTGGCAACTGAGCTGAAATACATGTATCACAAAGGCATGACAGTTAGTGTTACAGTGGCGCAAAGTTCTCTTTTCTGCCCACGTTTCAAGGGTGCGGGGCTAAATTGTGTTTTCAGGGTCCCAGAACAACAAAAAACATGCTACATGATAAAAGACACTTCTGACCTTTTATCATAAGCTACAGAGCCACTACATTATTTACTCAGCAAACATAGATTTACCTCAAAGTCATTCTATAAGTACGTTCATAACCTGTTCAACCGCAATCTACCCAAGCTACTGTTCTCAATCGTCCAGGGGTTTTATCACAATTTCGTGTCGACATTGGCTATTCACATGGTGCAAATCCTTTGTTATCATCGCAAAGTTTTATGAGTTTTGAGACGGAGCATGCACAGACAGGCAAACCACGTCTTTATCGGCGGCGTATTCTCCCGTGGGTTTACATATGTCTTGGACTTCAATGGGATGGGCAGTGCATTTTGACTGGAAAACGTAAAATTGCTTAGTCGTCATGGTTCAGAAAAATATACAAACTGCAAATAAATAATGGTTTCCTCCACGCTGTCCACAATCTGATGGTTTGCTTCTACCCTGTACATTGACTTAGTTTAATAATAATAATAATAATATTTTTTATTGCTTGCTAGTAAACATAGGATTTACATCACATTTGTGGCAATAAAAGTGTGATACAAAAATAAGTTAAACTTTTCTTCAATAGACATAAAGTAATACAGTATAATAATAGTAGCTTATAATAAATATAACTAGGTATTTCTTTGTTTATATAAAGTAAAAATATAATCTGCAAGTTGTTCATTAAAAGATAACTCTTGTTTTGTTAGTAAGCTGATTTTCAGTATCGTCGTTTGAGAAATTGATTTTACTGAAAAAGTATTTCTGACAGACTAATAAAAAGTGTGTTTCATCTTCATTACTTTTGGTGTTACACTGATTGCAGTATCTTTCAGTAATTGGGGTTTTTGGTACAGTGTGTCTCCCTTTTTCAATTGCTAGATCATGATTGCTAATGCGAAGTTTGGTGAGTAATTTTCTTTTCTCACCTTGTGACTGTGTTAAGTAGGGTTCTAATCTAAAATTACGTTTTATTTTGGCGTACATTCTTAGTTTACTATTTTCATCAGTGATCAAATTTTTCCAAAAGACTTCATAATTGTTTGTTAAATTTGTTTTCATTAATCCAGTTATAACTTTGTGGTGTTTAAGTGATGGAGCTTTATCAAGGAGAAAGTCCATTCCATTGTCTTTAATTAAAGCACTTAAACAGTTAAACCAGGATCTATTGTTAGTGTTGTTTACCATTTGCTCCAGAAAAGCTTCTTTAGCAAGATTACAATGTGGCAGTTGTACGATATGAAGCCAGTGTTTAACAATATTAAGTTTGATCTCAAGTAGAAGTGGGAATTGTCCTAGTTCACCCCTCACAGCGGCATTACAAGCTTGTCTATTACACTGTAAAATGTTCTTACAAAATTTGAGGTGAGTTTTTTCAATTGCTGATTTATCCCACTTCTTGTAATCCATGAAATCTTGTCCCCAAATCTCTGAGTAATACAGTAAAACAGGTTTAATGAAAACATTGAATAGGCAAATCGCATTGTTGGTTTATGAAGCGTAATTTTTATCTTATTGACAATACTCCTGCTATAATTCGTCGTTTGTTTGTAACAATTGATCTCAAAGCACCAAGCAATGAGAATTGAATCCATCCAAAAACACTTTCTCCTTTTTTTACATGTCAAACATGCTTTTCACAAGGACAGCAGTGTATGGTGTAATTATGACTATGACTTACTCTGCAGTTTTCACAATATTCCACATTTGCATGTTCTTAGGGATATTTTTGATTAAGTACGATACCAAAGTCTTTCTTATGATTAAGCCTGGCAAGAGTTTTGTTACCGGTGTGATAGTCGTACACAATGGGATTCTTTTTCAAAGAAATCGTCATTGTGCAATATTTGTCAACTGGGGTAATTTCCAAGTATTTGACCACTGTACAATTTTGTCTAATGACGACTGCAAATTGTAACAGTCTTCAAAATTATAAATCTTACTGTAAAGTTTGGTATCATCTGCAAATAATAAAGAATTACTCTTAAGAGTAAGGCGTAAATCATTATCGTATAAAACAAATAAAAGGGGACCTAAGATGGATCCTGGCAGTACACCAGACGTTTTGTCACACCATGCAGACGAGGTACCCTTTGCCTTCTGTTACTTAAGTAACTATGAAACAACTTTAACATATCTTTATGAAAACAATAATACTGTAACTTATGAAGCAAGAGAGCGTGATTTACTTAATCAAACGCTTTGCTGACATTAGTGTAAATTACATACGGTTTGGAGACCTAATTTTCAGACCAGAGCCACATACTTTGTGTTACAACCCCTATAGTGAAACCAAAAGGCAGCTATGCAGTATGTAAACATCGCGCGTGCGTGGATAATGTGACGTGCATTCGGGCTCTTAACGCGCATACTAGGTACCTTGAAGAGGGAGGTGCTTTGTGCCATTAAAAAATCAGGTTTACATCATTCTCTAGGTAATGGCTAAAGTCAAAGATCGTCGCAAAGTTTGTCTGATCTAAGCCTGTACCAGAGTAGCCGCGAACAATAGACCTTTCAAAAACTAAAATAAACAGTTATTCCTAAAATTGAGGTATATTGCGTCGCTGGAACAGTTTTCTGCACACTCGAATTTTAAAAACTATTATAGTCTGTTGCCTGTGTTGACTTAACTGTAAGCGGCTGGGTAAAATTAAATTTTCTCCCGTTTTTGTGAAAATAAAAAAATAATTTCCCCGTTCAATTAGCACAAGGGATAAGGCTATTTAGTTTTAAATATCTGATTTGTTGGTTTGACCCCTGATTGCAGCTAATATGATTATGACAAGGAATAGGATGAAGTTTTACTATGGAGATTTTGGGCAAAATTTATAACTTTCTGTTTGTCATGCGTACGCGTTACCTTTATGAAGAAAATCTTTCAAAGAAATTATCTCTGTCATCGAAACGGATGCCGTTATAGAAGCCAAGAATGAATTCTACGCATTCAGGATGACTTGTTATCGGTGATTATAACAAACAACGACAGCGGTAATTATTTACGTATTTCCAATGATTGACTGCAAGTATGTGCCAGTTTTTATCTATGGGAGATTCCCATACACTCCTGTCATTTGCTATAAAAATGTTTAATAAGCATTTACCTCTTAAAAGCGTACAAATAATGACAAGAAAATCAATAAAGACAAAAGCCCGGCAAACTTGAACAAAACTGGGTGGCCCACTCTGAGTAAGCCTATGCGTTTAGTAGCTTCATATTGTCTACTGGCAACTGTATGAAAACCCAACCATTCTCACAAGAAAGGTTGTCCAGCGTTCTTCAAGAACGTGAACTTCCTTGCTATACAGAACGTAACTTTATCTGCGGAAAATCAACAGTTGCTATGGATTTGTATTTGGGACAATCGATAGCGTTTTATTTCACTTCCACGTATTCAGTTGTAATAGGTAAACTTTGATTCTGAAAGCAACAACTTCTGTTGTCTGTTGCAAAGTGGAGTGTTCATTCTGAATCGTAATCTCCTTCAATTATGTACCTCTGAACAAGGTCATTAGTTCGGCATACTAACATGCAAATTGGTCACGAACAAAAAGACCACAGTACACGTATTATGCGCCGTGTAACCGACGCTGCTTGGATTTCTATATCATTCCACCACTATGATAATTACTCTGTCAGCTGATATAAAGTGTGATCGTCAATAAATATCTGTGTCGCTTACAGTGGTGTGTGCAGACCATCGTTTAGAAACATTTGTAGAATGACCACTCATCATTTCTTTGAGGAACTTCTTGCTTTCGAAAGAGGTTTTCTAATTTTGATAAGGTGAACTAGTTGAACTAGGTAAACTTTGATTTTGAAAGTTGAAAATTTAAAGCACCAAGAAATTTTATAGTGGAATGTCGGTAATGACTCTTTATCCTGTGAAATGGCAGTTCGCTATACTAACAAGCAAATTGCGCCAGAACAAAAAGACCACGTACAGTACACGAATCATGCGCCATGTAACCGACGCTGTCTGGATTGATTTATCATTGTACCAGTATTATGATATGTTAATGACACTATCAGCTGATAAAATTTAATCGTCAATAAATATCTGTGTCGCTTACAATAGCATGTACACACGATTGTTTGAAAAGAAACATTTGTAAAATGACCAATTATTATCTCTTTGAAGAACTTCTTGCTTTCGAGCGAGGTTATCTAATTTTGATTGTGTTTATTCCCGGACAGACGAAAATATGTTTCATTTCTGTGTTTGCTTTTAGAGGGATAAGGAGACGGCAATCGATACACGGATTTAGATCGCTGTGAAACCATGGTAACAACGTGCAAATACATGTACCCAGCCGTCAGATCAGCTGACCACTTCGACCGTGTACCTCTTTCGTTTTAGTTCCTCCAGGAGATCATCGTAGGTGTTGTCCCAGGCAGTGGAACGGGTAAGGAACTACTTCATTCTTTTTGCACTGTTTTTAAATTATAGTCATGTGATAACCAAGCTTCGTGAGAAACTTGGATAGTTTTGCATGTCGCTGAATTAGTCGATTTGGTGAAGTATTTCTTTTAAAATACCCCGTATGCATTGTTCACTGAAATATCATACAGCTAAACAATATGATGAGACTTAATAAGTTTTTTACTAACGAAAGACAGTAAGACGATCATTTGATTTTCAATTAGTATCTTTCTATTGTCGACGAATACGCCATGGCAAAATTCATTTGATGAAAATCATCATTATAGGAATCTAGAGTGATAAACGCCTTTAAAGAATTAATATGAAATTAATTAAACTCACGAAAGAGGTTACTAGTACGCCGAAGCAGATGACATACAATGCAGGAATTTACAGGCTGTATCTGGTGCTCTTTAGAAGATAGTTCATTTCCGACCAAGAAAATTTCGATTGATAATTTCACCAAGAGAGGTTCTTGAAATGAAATGGAACACTATTCGCAAAGATTACTCCTGATATTTTCCATTGGAAATCACTTTGTTGTTCCACGGCTTTCCTTGATGTGTCTTGTAAGGGAATCACCAACAGACGTGTGAACAAATGAAGACGAGGCTGACCTTCAGAAACCCGCTGGACCAACTGTTAATATTCTATCTTTATTACGTGCGCAATGTAAAATCGCCAAAATAACCACCATGACGAGCATTTATGATCGATAAGGGACTGGACATAAATTACAGGGGGGGGGTGGGCCGGTGTTTTTCAAAAAACCGCTGCGTAAAAAATAGTGACCCTTCAAAAGTTCATGCACAAAAATTAGTGACCCTCCCCCTTATCCGTGCATGAAAATAAGTGACCCTCCCCTGTTACTCAATACCCCCCAAAAAAACCCGCAATGTGTTGAAGACCCCTTCTTGCTATACTTTAAGTCGCCCTCCCGAAAGGATTAAGGCAAAATGTGGCCGATATAACGCGTTGTCCAAAAAATATCAAATCATATGTGTGTTATTCATGTAAATGTACTTTGCTTGAAGTGGCAGGTAAAAAGTGCATGCCTGTACAAAAAATGTAAGTTTTAGATTTTATCGATAATGTTGATTCACTATACATGTAGTCGACTATAAGAAAACTACGAACGTGTATTTTCCAGTATAAAACTAGCTATATCTGTTCATATACAGATGTTTAACTGATATAGATATACTTGGTTAGCATGGGTTGTTTACAAGTGCACATGTGAACAAGATATTTGATTTTGGAATTTCTGTCAAAATGTTGATCCACTATACATGGGAGTCTATGACAAAACTATACATCGGGGGTCTATGACAAAACTGTCAAAAAATTTTCAGAATTAAAATTTGCACCATTTGTGCATATATGGACCCTGAATAATTGACATAATTGTGCTTGATTAGAAGAGGGTGGGTAAAATGTGCATCTGTGTACAATAACTTTGTTTTTGGAATTTCGCATAAAATGTTGATCCACTATACATGGGAGTCTATGACAAAACTGTAAAAAAAAATTTCAGAATTAAAAATATGCACTATTTGTGTATATATGACCCTGAATAATTGACATAATTGTGCTTGATTAGAAGAGGGTGGTAACACGTGCATCTGTGTACAATAACTTTGTTTTTTGAATTTCGCTCAGTGAAATGTGGATCCATTATACATTGTAGTCTATGAAGAAACTATGAATAATTTTTTTTAAATACAAAACTTGGCAAATCTGTGCATTTATGTATGCTTGATTATTGATATTTATGTTCTTGATTAGACTAGAGTGGTTACAAGTCCATGTGTGTGCAAGAAATTGATTTTGGAATTTCACTGAAATGTCCATTCACTATACATGGCAGTCTATGATGAAACTATGAATAATTTTTTTCCAATACAAAAATAGGAAAATCTGTGCATTTATGTACACTTGATTATTGGTATTAATGTTCATGATTAGACTAGAGTAGTTTCAAGTCAATGGGTGTGCAAGAAATTTGATTTTGGAATTTCACTGAAATGTCCATTCACTATACATGGCACTCTATGATGAAACTATGAATAATTTTTTTCCAATACAAAACTTGGTAAACCTGTGCATTTATGTACACTTGATTATTGATATTAATGTTCATGATTAGACTAGAGTAGTTTCAAGTCAATGGGTGTGCAAGAAATTTGATTTTGGAATTTCACTGAAATGTCCATTCACTATACATGGCAGTCTATGATGAAACTATGAATAATTTTTTTCCAATACAAAACTTGGTAAACCTGTGCATTTATGTACACCTAATTATTAGTATTAATATTCATGATTAGACTAGAGTGGTTTCAAGTCAATGGTGTGCAAGAAATTTGATTTTGGCATATCACTTAAATGTCGATTTACTATACATGGCAGTCTATGATGAAACTATGAATAATTTTTTTCCAATACAAAAATAGGAAAATCTGTGCATTTATGTACACTTGATTATTGGTATTAATGTTCATGATTAGACTAGAGTAGTTTCAAGTCAATGGGTGTGCAAGAAATTTGATTTTGGAATTTCACTGAAATGTCCATTCACTATACATGGCAGTCTATGATGAAACTACAAATAACTCATAGGTTATCTGATCCTAAATTGTTATTCAAAAGTTGTTCGACCTGAAGCTTCCAGTTGTTATTGATGACACTATGCACTATTCTGAACAGTTTGTATTCTGTCAATGTCCTCAAAAAATTAAAAAATGTACATACAGCGACATGAACGTTTGACACCGACCTATACCCAATGTATTGTCAATGGGAGAATGATGTCAAATAAGTAATCTCCCAAATTGTTATTGAAAGAGTCATTATAGGGGACAGTTATGCACATAGTGTTGAATAAGTAGAAATCATGACAACTTAAATCAATGTGGCTGCTTGGATCATCAATACATTGTTTATTATACCTGAAATTTGCGCCCGAAGGGCGCGCCGAAAATGGTAATGTCAGAAAATGAAAGTGCCAGGAGGTATTTTTTCTTTTTTCAGTATTCCATAACGTGCACTTGCAATTTCAGCTTTGATGCATGAAAAAAGGTGACCCTCCCCCATAGGCTTGCACAAAATTTTATGACCCTTCAAAAATGCTTGCGCGAAAAATGGCGACCCACCCCCAAAAAACACCGGCCCACCCCCCCTGTAATTTGTGTCCAGTCGATAACTCTGCTATAGTTGAGATTTCAAAAGGCCAAAAACTGTGCAACAGATTGAAATTACTCAAAGTTTACAAAATAAATAAGCACACTGTCTGGTTTAGTACAAACCTAAGGAATTTAACCACAAATTGCACAGATAGACAATTACATGGGTTGGCAAGCGACGACCAAAGTTCACGAGATATAATTTAACTACTGAGAACTTTTGACCGTGTTATGTTATGCAGTCTTGTCTCTTGCCATATTCTGCTCTGGCTGTACTTTGCTCACAGTGAGGAGGGTCTTGCACACTACAGCTGTTTTGGTTCAATGACTCTCGGCGAAACTTCGTGATTGCGCACAGCGCAGGAAATGATTGAACAATTTTGTCAAAACATAACTAAAATGGAATAATGAAATGAAATTATGAAAATCGGAAATTATATTGTGAACGGTCCGCAATTGAAAGTAGAAAATATGTATTCAAGATTTAAACGGAAAATGAAAACATTAAAATTTAAGAAAACTTCAGAACGTGATGCAATGAATGCTCTTTGCCTTTTATAATGCAGCGTTTCCCTGATTGGTTATACTATAAAGTTGTGATTAGAGATTCAAATTTGGTTCCCTGCCTCTTTCCTTTTTCATTCATCTCGTCCTCATTCTCAGGAAAACTTGGCAGCAAACAAATTAATTGGAATGATAAATAGCGCTACTTCTGTAGTTGAGCACAGTCGGCGATATGTTAGCTGACCTGTATCTCTGCGTGTAGGTCTCTGCGTTGTTATTGGCTGCGCTTTTGACCCATGACTGAAACAATATTGCATTAAATTTTGTTCTCAATTATTCCGTGTCTGAATTTAGAAGGATTAATAACAGTACTGTCAACAACACTTGTCTTGACCAAGACTCGACCCAGTTTTAGTAGATGATAGAACGGATGGAATATGATAAGCGTGTGATGTTCTAAGTACTGCAATGTTAATTTGATTCATTTTTTCAGTAACACGTCACAAATAAGTAAATAGCGCAACATGTGTCAGTTGTAGGGACATAGATGATTTCAAGTTGTAGCTGTACTCGACAGCCCGGTGCCCTTACACAGTGTAATCGTTTTGGAGAATGATCCTGATAAAACCTGCTCAACTCTACCAATTACATCTTGCCTCCTCCTTATTATTGACCTATGTGTACACGTGACGATGATCAAGAACATTCCTCTGGTATATCCTCAATAATGATTAAAGGTCCCTAACATTAACATGAACCGAACAGGAAAGAATGGGCACGTCTTAGGATTAATTGATTGATTTGTTTGTTTGTTTGTTTGCTGTATAATTAATGTTACCGAATGATAGTTGTTGTCTCTGTTTATCTCAGATCAGTGCACCCGTTACTTGTTGACTGGGTAGCTGTAGAATGGAGAACAAGTTTCATGGAGAATTCAGGAGATATGGTATTCGTCGACGAAAGTCTATCATCATTGCGCTGTCTGTGCTTAGCCTAATTATTCTTACCAGCAGCGGAGTTTACAGCAAGATCAAGATTTGGTCCATCACCATGTTGGCCTGCAACGCCCTGCCGAGAACCGACATAGAGTTTACAGCAGCCGAACAAAGTCTACAGGGAGACAGTGTGATGGCTACAAAGACTCACGTAGAAGGTTATGATGGAATATTGGACTGCATTAGAACTTTGAAAGAACTGATCTATGGCGGGAGAATGTTCACCAACGATGATGTTATCTCGGCGTGTCAAAAATTCCGACATTCAAAAAATCTGCAATCTGAATTTCATGACGAAACTGTCATTCCAAATATTGCCCACTTTCTCTGGTTTTACGAAGACCAACCACTCCGATTCGATCAGTTTATCTCCATTTTGAGTGCCTATGCAGTTATGAAAGCCGACAAAATTATGATTCACACGGACATGGAACCAATCGGCAAATATTGGGAAATTTTGAAAGAAACCATTAACACGCTTGAAATCGTTCCTCTACATTTACCACAGCTATGCCTTTTCAACAATGTACATCACCGCACTGATCTCGCGAGATTACAAATCCTTCTCAAATATGGCGGAGTTTACTTGGACAATGACGTCATCGTAGTAAGGTCCTTGGAGCCATTACGTCACTACGATTTTGTCATGGGAAGGGAGATACCACTGAACCCAGATTTCCTCAACAACGGGATCATAATGGCCAGCAAAAATTCACAATTTTTAAAATTATTCTACCTTGGGTATAAAATATACTACGGGAACTGCTGGTCATGTGACTCTATGCAATATGCTAATGCTCTTGCCATTCAATTTCCGGATCTGATACACGTGGAGGAAAGATCTTTCCATCAAACAGACACTCTTCTGACGTTCGAAGGGCATTTCCCCTGGTGGAAGGAACACTATACCGTCCATACTTTTGCGAGAACGTACCTTAACAGGGCCAGGAACAAAGTTGAAGCACTGGACAAAGTTAATCCTGATTCGAGTGTATGGGAAAGCGCCCTCAAAAAGTTAGATAATTCATTTGGTGAGATAGCTCGATATGTGTACGAAGCCAGCAAAGCAACATTGACCATAAATAATATAACAACTTCTGCCAAGGTGAAGGAGAGGACTCAAAATATGGGATAAAGTTTGAGTTAATGACATTTGGAAATGAAACAGAAAAATAAGACAACAGTGAAAAAGAGTGTATAATGTGTTGTGTAAATGGAGTTTCATTATTTCTTGTAAACTTAATTCCGTTCAGCACCACGATATGGCTTTTCTATCACAGCACCATAATAGCGAGAATGAAAGAGCAGTCACTCGATGACGCTCTCGCTCTAAACTCCCCTGGGAGAGCGTAGAGAGCGCCCTTGAGTGACGGATTTTCAGTCTACATCATAACTTGTAATGCATGTTGCCGACGCTGAAGTTGTATTTGATTGATGGGAGTGTTTGGAAATCGTTGAAATACGATGTCTAGATGACGTACTCGCACGTAAACATATACTTTCGAAAACCGGATCATTATTAGAGTGAAATCATCACTTTTATGTCTACTTGTCTTTCTTTCTGTCTGTATTTTTAGTGCTATGTTTCTATGTGGTTTTCATTTGTAGTGACTTGCTTCTGTTTTATTTATGTGGCGAGCAATCCAATTTCCTAACGAGGATTAACACAGATAATAATAATATTGACGTTTAACTTAATTTCGTGGAGTCAAGAAACACGGAAACGATCAATCAGTAACAACACATATTTTGCTATTCTTTTTTTTATTTCCATGAGAAAAGCGTTTTTGACATTTATTTGGAATTTAGATCCAACTTGGTAATATTTGATAATCTTGAAAGTACAGGTATACGTGACATGGCATCGAAAGTCGACAAGTTACTTTTCCCTGTCCTAGTCTGAAATGGGATATGTGATTATCAATCTGCATAATTAAAATTTGAAAGTGGAAATCATCTCAGGCTCTGTCAAGAATTCGTACTCCACTGTAGAAAACTCTCTGCTTTGGGCTTGAACTAAAAAAGAAGCAAATATCTAATGTCGCTGCTTCATCTGATGATTTTCAACATTTTACGACATTTTACGTCAATCATTGTTTTGGCATTATACAGCAAAAGGCAAGGTCATTGTTGAAACAATGCGCTGAACTGCCCAAGGAGGTAAATTGTATATACCAATAGCTTGCCAAGACAAGCAAAACACTTCACTGGCCATTATGGAAACAGCTAATTCAATTAATCTATCCCTGTCGCCCATGCGATTAGAGTTCATATTTCATTCTGGAAATAGGTTGCATTCATTTGCTTTAGATTGCCACATCTCACGATTGCTACCGTATTCTGTGAGGGAGCTAGCTTGTGATGTAGTCCGTCTGGACTTGGTTCCTATTACTGAATACTGAGGCATTCAAATACCATAATCTTCTCAACCTGTTAGACGTGTTTCGACCTTTTATAATCAAAGCGCCTCACTATCGCCATCAGAAGAGCGGAAGCGACTACCTGACAGTTCTTTACTTCCATCGTCTTCAGAAAACCTCGAAAAAACAGAGATAGATAAAAACTTTTACCTATATGGTAACTATTTTATTAGCAGGCTGTCGTTATACATATAATCAATTGCTGCATTGCAGCTTGTCAAGATGAATATCATTTTGGTTAATATCTTACTTGAGGTACATGTGAATGCCACGTGAATATTTCATCGTAGTCGCGTCCGTTGACTGCATATGTCGTGGAATTGTGAAGTTTGTGGAACTATTATGTGTGTTTTGACGTAAAATAGTACGTCATCTTATTGTTTGTAGCTATAGCATTGCTCAAGCTGATTACAATACAATCCGATGTAGAGATTGGTCGGTCTTTACGCTATCATATACACAGTAAGTGGTGTTATCCACATTTCTCATTGATCTGAACACACTGAAATTGTTCACTGAACTGACACAGATTTCTTCTGTACACAGAACAGTTTGGGCCGTATTTACAAATTCTTAGACTGGCAACCATTGTTTTAGTGGTCATTTCTTTCTGATTGTCCACTTTGTAATAATGAGAAGATCAAACACATTTCTATGGAGTAGATAGCAATTTTGTAATTTTGTCAGCAGATAATTTTGACATACATACACAACTTGAATATTATCAAAGAAGCTGAGGAAATAATTTGCAACTGTGCTGGAAAAAAGAAAGAATGATGAGTTTTGTGATTACCAATGACAAAGACAATTTACATACTTAACAGGTAGTATGATGAGACTATCTTAGTTGCTGATAACTTTGCCTTAAAAAGTGTATCATTTGTAGCATCTACAAAAAATGACTTTTGGTTCAATTTACTCGGAGACTTCAATGAGCAACATAATTGATTATTTAGGAGCATACTTTTAACAACTTATCTTGAAATTAGATTTTAAGTAATGTTTGAAATTGTTCAAAATGAATAAAATTGAATAAGCTTTCAACATATTTATAAATGCTGACTGAATGCGCAAATCAAGCAGCATTGTGGGTAACCCCACTTACTGTGAACAGATAATTCAGCCACTGTGTCAATACCACAAATACCATTTACCCTTGTATTTGTACAACAAGTCTCTGATCAGGAGAGCGCATAGACTGTTATATGTTGTCTGTCTGTCTGTCTGTCTATCTATCTGTCTGTCGATGATTCAATGGCCGGGCGTTTTGGAGACAGTTATACACAAGGGCAACGAAATGTTATACGACCAATCATAAGGATGTTGTCCGTGTCGGAAACAAGAGACATGTCAATAATTTAGCAGCGATGAGAAAATCGTGTAACCATCAATCACGTGACTGTATTGCCTATTACGTCACGGTCACACGAAAGGAACTTCAAAAATCACATTTTTACGACACCTTTCTTTACCCCAGAAAGAGAACGACTGAATTTCGTGAGTTTTTTGTATCCTTCGTAGGGGTTAATATGCAAGGGACGATATTTATACAGGCAGTCCCGGTCTTGATACAAAGCCAATTTCTTAGTTTTCTGGCTGAGTGACAGAGCGAAAGGCAAGCGTTACTGTTTTTCTTGACAATGTCTGCGATTTTACACTGTCCATTCGCCGTGCATTTAATAGCAATCTAAATCGCAAGTTTTCAATTTAACAGTTCAGCCAGGTGGAAAAATCCAACATTACCAAATCCAATTTATAGGGGAAACAACTGATTTATTTCATTTTTGATCCCCTGCTCGGCACCCGAGGTCGTTTCGGCGAATGCGGGGTCATTTGAAAGATTTTGTCAGCGATACCATCCAAGAATACTTTCTCGTATGCCATGACGTCACGCGTACGTCGAGTGGAAGATGCGAGGAAAAACTTTTCATCGAGTAGAATTTCCTTTGCACTGATATCACTTAAATTTTAGCTATGCAATACTGAAATTCATAAAATAAAGTTTCACTAATAGTGTTAAAACAAATCAACGTCCAAAGCAAGTTGAAGCAAAGTAAACGATTTTGTTTTATTGACATGAAGACAAACTTCATAAAGTCCTTGTTACAAGACCGATCAAGACAATAAAGGGAAGGTGGCCATTGCGCATGCCCAGTAAAGATTGCCAATGGCACTTTAAGCTTTGCATACATGTGATACACGTATATGTTTTTTATCCTACAACCACAAGAATGTATATAACGCACCATTCGGGGCAGATGAATATTCCACATTGATAAAGAATCATTAGCATAAAACTTCAGTACCAAAACAATGCTCATTAATATAATTTGCATAAATGAATACCAATCTGCCCCGTATCTTGCACTAATAGTGAGAATGGATGGCCACGCAGTGATGAACTTCGGCCATTTCGACTTCAACCACACATCGGCGTTGTTCCAGCTATTCAATCACCCAAGTCTCGCGGGACCTCGGCGGGATCAAGCTGACGAGATGGACTTCCAAGTCACTGACTCCAGGTTACCAACTCACATTGTTTATACATAGATTTGAGATTTGACAGTGAGATAATCTCGGCAAAAGTGAATTCGTTGGACTGTAAGGAAGGTTGTAGCTTAATGGAATGACACAGAATTGACTGGCAAGTAACTTTAGATACAATTCAGCCACGTCACGTGAATGGAACAGCAGTGGAATAGTGTTGAAGTCAATTTTCCAGAATAATCGTGATCTCACGAGATCTTAGCTTATATATATATATATATATATATATATATATATATATATATATATATATATATATATATATATATATCGAAGTATACAGATGTCCTCGAGGGAAATTACAGTGCTCAATGCAAAAAGCAGAGCGTTATAAATAAACAGATTACTTCAAGTACAAAGTAATGAAATCTATTACTTAAGTTTCATGCATCTTGCAATCCTCAGATAGAGTGAAAGGATTTCTAGCTCGACACTCTTTTCTGAGGATTGCAAGATGCATGAAACTTAAGTAATAGATTTCATTACTTTGTACTTGAAGTAATCTGTTTATTTAATTATATATATATATATATATATATATATATATATATATATATACTCTAGAATTTTCTGCTGCGATCCCATCATCGAAAAATTTGAGATTTTCAAAACATGTCAACAAAAGGGACTGATTACAAATGCATTACGACTTTCAACACCAGCACCACCTGTTAACGAACCGAACTTGCTTGCTGATTGGCGCTTACACACAGGCTCCTTATTGACATATCTCGCAAGCTGAATGCTCTCCTAATATCTACATATACGAAACGTCAGATTCTAGAGTTAAGAAGTAAGAACAATGAGGATCGAAACAAATTGAAAGCATCATTAGCACGCTTCACGTTGAAACGTTATTTCAAAGAAATGCCGCTCCTTAAAAATATAAAATACGATGACGACAAAAAACTGACGTCTCTTATTAAACGTTGGAAACGGTAGCCGACTGGTTTTGTGTGAGGCATATAGCAGCTAGGTGATGTTGCCGTGAAATGTGTGGGGGTTCGAATTCCATTGTTATGTTTATCTAATCCAGCTGGTGCCTACTATATAAGAAATATAAGCAGATAAGGCCACTTTGGAATGTGACTTATCTTTCAACTCTGCATTTTTGCGGTAGTTTTTGAAGGATTAAACCGTTCAGTATTTTTCATTGTCAATACACTTACGAAGTGTTTCAATTTCAAACGAATTTTTTTTAGAAAACTGACCGGCTTTATGCTACATGTAACTTCACTTGATACACAGTGAAGTTCCATGTAGTTACAAAGTTGTTATTCTCGATTGCTTTTTGAGAGTGTATTTATTATGTGATCATTATGTCTACTGTGTAGAGTGACATATTTAGGAAAGTTGTGACAGGTACTCAAATTTTATGCAAATAGTATGCCAATGTTATGCTAAAATATGGAAATGAGGCAGCACAATTTTTTAATCCAATTGTGGAGACCATTGATGTTGCAATTTACAATTTTATTATATTAACATTTAAACAGAATTGCTATTCCCCAATATGTCAGAGAATTTGCTGTCTTGATGTTAAGAAGAGGAGGGTTTCATTTGATTTGTGAATACAGGCTTTGGGGAGGGCAGAATTTGAGAAAAAGAGGGATGGGAGGGTCTCATTTGGCAATCTCATGCATATCCATTAACCCTCGACCCACCTGCTAATAATTACTGAAGTCTCCCTTAGTTTAGTTTGGTACAAGAAACATAGCTTTTGATTGTTATTGGGAATTGAAACATACCATGAGCGTTAACACACTGAAATCTTGAAAATGTATTGATAGTACAGAATGCCAGGAAATAAAAATTGTTCATGCTTCCATGTTGATTTATTCTCAGCAAAGTCAGACACGCATCTGAATTAAATTCTGAGTGAATTGCAAACCATAAGACATGGGAACTTGGTACATGATTATGGAATGTGAAACATAAATTAGGCTTACCCCTTCAGCATGGCTGACTTTCTGATTAATTTTTTTCCCAAAGGATATGCTCGATAAACAATAATTATTGCTTGTAAACTTTATATTTATTAGCAAAGATTTAGTTTCAAACTCCCAAGAATACTATAATAAACACATAATCTACGTATTCTTACTTCACTTGTGATATAATGTAATAAAATCTCTTTCACCCAGGCCAAAACTTCGATTACATTATATGTTGACGAGGAAATATATGGGGAAAGAGCATTCCTTAAATACAACAATTATTGAATGTTTGGACTCACCCAGGTATTCTAAGCTGGATTCGAAGGCACAGTCAAAGGCAATGTGATGCCATTGTCAAAGGCTTACATTCACTGGGTAAAGGACTGAACGAAGGATAAAGGGACAACTGAATAAAAGAAGAGTGACCTCTGTCTCCAAAAATCTCCAGATTTCCGGTGGAAGCGCATGTTTGACATGGCCAAGACGAACACCATTTGCGCTTCCACTGAAAGATTGGAGGTTTTTGTAGACAGAGCTCATAAAAAAAATAATAGCTGCAGTAGGACTCGGAGTAAGTCACCTCGACCCCTGTCCGTTTCGACCCCAATATTTCACACTCTCTTGTCGCTAATTGTGCTCACCTCTACCTTGTCATATCTTTCTTGTTTCATGACGTTTTACTGAATATATCATGCACCTTTCCTGGGAAAATTGGCTTCTAAACAAACAATTTAGCTGTTTCGATACACAAAATGCAGAGACACTTTTACGACCAAGCGCAGCGCGCAGACTGTTCGTAGTTTTTGGCGACTTTGATGGACCCGGCCCTAGCCCAGCTCGCACAATGCTGTGTGTCCCCAGAGTTATACGGGGCGGGAGGCCCCCGGGAGAGGCCGTATAAGGCCGGGAACACACAGCGTCGTACGCAGGGCTAGGACCGGCCGGTAACCAGAGAGGTCTGCCAGTTGCGAGCTCGGCCAGGGCCCGCGCCGACCAACTCAGCCAGTAGGAGAGGTCAGCCACTTATATGATTGATTGCGTACATTTTCTCCTCACAGTCAACAGAAGCTTTTATACGCATGCCAATTTTAGTTTTTTGATGTTATTTTGTTGAACATTCAGTAAACAACGAGAAGACGTCCCACTCTTAAAAACACATTGGTCGACCTCACCCTTTCAGCAGATCGCGGGTAGGGCGTACGATCGAGAGGTACAAATTGGCAGTAACAATGACTTAATCGTTGAATGAATAACGTTTTAGGCTACGGTTTGACGGTAGTAAATCGTAGGTTTAAAGGTATTTTAATGGAAAGCAAAACACGATGTACCACACTGCGGCCGATGTCATCGTGTAGTTAGCGTTGAAGCGAGGTAACCTCCATGGCGGAAGTAAGTTTGCAAACATCGCGCTCATGAATGACATTGACATCGCTTTCACATTATAACTTTAGCGAGACCTAGAAAATAGAAGAACACTGTGCACTGTAGTCTCATCATATAATCATTATTAACTCCTACTGGCCGAGCTCGCAACTGACCGACCTCTCTTTATTCGGCCCGGCCTGGCCCTGCATCAATTACATAGCGGCCGCCGTGGTATGCATAACGGCGGCAGCTGTGTAATGAACCACACGTATAACCACAGGGTACACTGGCTTGTTGTTTATTTGTGTTTGTTTGTTTGTGTTTGTTTATTTGTTATTTTTAATAAAATAACAGCGAAAAGCTGTTTTGTTAATATTTGTCAATAAAGAGCAGTTTATTTGTTTATTTGTTTGTTTATTTGTTTGTTTGTTTGTTTGTTTGTTTGTTTGTTGATACGTATTTCCGATGGTTAGGGTTAGGGTTAGGCTTAAGTTAGGGTTAGGGTTAGGGTTAGGGTTAGGCTTAAGTTAGGGTTAGGGTTAGGGTTAGGCTTATTCACTCCCTCTGACCCTAACCCTAACCCTAACTTAAGCCTAACCCTAACCCTAACCCTAACCCTAACTTAAGCCTAACCCTAACCCTAACCATCGGAAATACGTATCAACAAACAAACAAACAAACAAACAAACAAATAAATAAACAAACAAACAAATAAACAAATAAACTGCTCTTTATTGACAAATATTAACAAAACAGCTTTTCGCTGTTATTTTATTAAAAATAACAAATAAACAAAAACAAACAAACAAACAAACAAATATACAAACACAAATAAACAACAAGCCAGTGTACCCTGTGGTATAACTGTGCCCTGAATATACCGTGGTGTGTGTTCCCGGCGTTATAAGCCGTCCGACTGCATACAATGTATCTGTCGAGCCATTCGGCTGCGTTCCCGACGTTACAAGGGTCCACTAGAGTCTTTCAAAGTGCTATCATGGAGGTAGCAGGAGCCTCCATGGTGCTATGAGCATCGAAAAATCTGAGGACGTACTTTCGAGATGATAATGATACAAGTTTCATTCATACCGAAGGCCGGGGGGTCGAGTGACTGATAGAAGCCGCTGCAGCTCACAATTTACCCACGACAAAAATAGGGAAAGGGTTATTAGCTTCATAACAGCCGCACAGTGTCTTATAGGAATACAAAGCAGTGGGCACTTACCACTATCCTTCTTTAACTTGAACGAAAACCAGGAACGTATACGTAGTGAGTATTCGGTAGATGTGCCGTACAACGTCCCTCCAGGACCGGCTGTACAGTCGATGAAGTTGTCCGCAATAGTCACGCACATACGGCAGACGTAACCATCCGAGTTCAGAATATAGTGCGTGCCGTGTTGCTCTTGATTGACACGTTAAAGGTTGCTAGTTTGGTGTAATGTTTGACATTTAGCAAGTACTATACTTTTAAACAATTGCTAAGTAGATAAAAATAGATGAAACGTTGAAATTATGGTCCTACCTCCGCTACCCTTCGCTACCCAAAATCTCATTTGCATAAATGAATCGTGCCCCATATCTTGCGATAATTGCGTTATAGTAAAATATTTATTTATTTATTGACAATCAATCTACACCGGCTGATACTCAGCGCACACAGCGAAAAAACCGGCATTTCCATCAATCCAGACGCAGAAGTCGCAACCACCGACATCAACATAAAATGCGGAGATTGAAATCGCCTTCATCTTGCAACAACATCATTAATCTCAGCGATCGTCCACTCTCGCCAAACGAAACATCTCTTCTTCAACTTCCGCTGACATTCTGTCCAATACCACCCCGTTACAATCATGCGCGAGAAGTAGTTGATGTCGAAGAGTATATCATACGCATTAGATGGAAAGAACTCTTTTTCGACGAATACTTAGAATCAGATTCAGAACCAACCCATCTTTCATCGTCATTTTATATTCGTTCAGACCGTAGGCCGCCACTAAACCGCAATGATGCCCTTGAGTGTTATCACAGAAATCTTTACAGAACAATCAGAAATCACGAAGAACCGGACATCAAAAATAAACTTACACTTGAACAACGCAGAGCTCTCACATCACTGAAAGATAATAATTGTATAATTCTATTGTTATTGGCCGTGCTGATAAAGGAGGAGCCACAGTTATTTGGAACACCGCGGACTACGAAAGTGAGTGTATCAGACAGCTGTCAGACACATCTATATATGAAAAAGTACCGGCTGATCAATCGACCCATGTTTACAACGAACTCTGCAACCTTGTTACATCATTCAGCTCACCAGATAAAGAAACAGAGGCCATCCTAAATTGGTCAAATCGCAAAGGAGCCTACTTTTATATTCTTGGCAAAATTCATAAAATCAAAACATCGGGGGATCTACCACCAGGGCGTCCAATTTGTAGCCAAGTATCGGCCCCAACTCGTGCAGCATCATATTGGCTCGATTGGAAACTTGCACTCATTTGTGAACGTTATTGCACAGAATTGGTGAAAGATACAACCAGTTTCCTTCAACATATCGAACAAATTAACATCGATGCATCGCTTCCATTCAAACACATATCGAATCTCGATGTAGTTGCTCTTTATCCGAATATTTACATCGATGAAGGCATCATGGCAGTAAAAGACGCCCTCTACGTACTTGTACTAATATCAATCACGACGACATAATATTAGAGAAGATCACTTCACCAGCCCGTTTTGTCTTGGAGAGTAACTGTTTCCAATTCAATGGGCAACATTTCAAACAAATCTCAGGTACGTCTATGGGTACGCCGTTCGCGGTATCATATATGCTACTAAATACATGTAATACATGTATTAAGCTGGTAGATGCGCAAATACTATTTTACAACTCCAAACCACCCAGAAATAACAGATCGCTTCATCTATGATCTTGATGCCTTGTCTACATTAGATGAGGAGGATTTACACATCTTCATAGATCGCCTTAACAGTCGACATCCAAAAATAAAATTCACCTGTGAAATCAGTTCTTCTTCAGTTCCATTATTCGATGTTAATTTTCACCTGCGCAACCATAAATTAGAAACTGATCTTTACAATAAGCCTATTGCATCTCACCGCTACTTGCCCCCATGGAGCTGCCATCCACCTCATGTTTTCAAGTCGATCGTTTCTCAGGAGCACTACGGATTCGTCGCATTTGCAGTAAACCGGAATGGAGTGATAAAAGACTCTCAGAATTTTCTAGTTATCTCAGAAAATGTGGTTATTAGTCATACAATCACAGATCGCTCGCGCTTCTTTTCCAACACGTTCTGATTTACTGAAATACAAAGAGAAAATACAAAAGGAACGAGTACCCTGGGTTACTACGTACGATCCACGTCAACCTAATCTCAAGACAATCAGCACTGAAAACCAAATCATCCTCCAATCATCGACGCGTATGAAACAGGTGATGCCAAAACCTACCATTTCTTGCGTATCGTAAACCAGCCACTCTTAGTAGCATTCTACACCAGAATAAACATGCAAAGTCAGAACAGGTCATCTGGGGATGCAAACCTTGCTACACCGCAAGGAGTGCTTGCAGCGCTCTGATACAAAATACGACATTTGTTCAATCCACGGTAACAAAGAAATCTTTTCGCATTAAAGATGATGTAAATTGTAAATCTACCAACGTCATATACGCCCTAACATGCCGTACCTGTAATATTCAGTATATTGGCCAGACCACACAACCTTTGCATAAGAGAATGAACGGACATCTTTCCAATATCAAAACGAACAGAAAAGATAGATCCCCATATGTTGTACCTCACTTCAGAATGTCAGGACACTCTTTACGTGATAATGCTTTAACAGCAACGATCATCTATCGTTTACCTAATCCCAACACGGAAACAATGAAACAGTTAGAAAGCTTGTGGATACAGAAAATGGGAACGACACATCCTCAAGGACTAAATGAATATGACCCCGCAGGAATTCAAAACTAATTTCCCTTGCCTTGTTTTCATTTCCCGCTCGTTTCGTCATATATTATAAACTAACCTGTGTTTTCCAATCGACTACGTGATGCACCAAAATAAAAACAAAACAATAATCCATAGATTCCCTTGGATTTCGTTGTTAGTCCCCGCGGACGAAGTCCGCGGGGACTTATAGATTGGGTCCCGTCTGTGCGTCCGTCCGTCCGTCCGTCCGTCATCAACAGTTTCTCAGACACTGCTGAACCAATTTTGTTCAAACTTGGCACAAAGGCATAGCACTATGACCTACAGATGCACATCGATTTATTTTGCGATACGATTCAATATGGCCGCAAGTTGGCCATTTTTTGTGATTTTTCATGTCTTTGGACCATAACTCAGACATCCTTGAGCAGATTCTGTTCAAACTTGGCACAAAGGCATAATACTATGGCCTACATATGCATGTCAAATTATTTTGCGATACGATCCAATATGGCCGCGAGGCAGCCATTTTGTTTGCGATTTTTCGTGTCTTTGAACCATAACTCAAACATCCTTGAACCGATTCTGTTCAAACTTGGCACAAAGGCATAACACTATGGCCTACATATGCATGTCGAATTATATTGCGATACGATCCAATATGGGCGTGAGGCGGCCATTTTGTTGCGATTTTTCATGTCTTTGGACCATAACTCAGACATCCTTGAACCGATTCTGTTCAAATTTGGCACAAAAGCAAAACATTATGCCCTCTATATGAACACCAAATTATATTGTGATATGATCCAATATGGCCAACAGGTGGCCATTTTTTTTGCGATTTTTTCATGTCTTTGAACCATACCTTAAACATCCTTGAACCGATTCTGTTCAAATTTGGCACAAAAGGCAAAGCACTATGGCATACATATGCATGTATCATATGCGATGATCATACCTTAACCTTGCGATAGGATCCCATATGGCTGCAGAACTGCCATTTTGTTGGAATTTTGCATGTCTTTGAAGCGTAATTCAAATGTTATTACACCCATTTTGTCCAAACTTGGCACAAAGATCAGGCACAATGGCATACATGTACATGTCAATTTACTTCGTGACATGTTCCAATATGGCTGCCAGATTGCCTTTTTTCCCCAATATCGCTGCCAGATGGTCATTTTTGGATTTTTTCATGTCTTTGACGCTTAATCATATGCAAATATTCCTTAACCAATGTTCTTGAGACTTGGTACAAAGATAAAGTACTATGGCATACATATGCATGTCTACTAATTTTGTGCTATGATCCATATGGTCAATAGACAGCCATTTGATTTCAATTTTGGTGTGAGTTTTTTTGTCTTTGAAACATAAACATAGGTCACTGTCCCTCGATGGACTGATTTTGTTCAAACGTGATACGAAGATAAAATACTATGACTGCATTCTTGTGCAAATTAATTGTTTCATTATATGATCCGAAACGGCTGATTACAACAACATATACCCGATCCCATATCATTTCGAAAATTCCACCAAACCATGTGTATGGTATGTGCCGTCATGACACTAGGGGCAGTGAGGGCATCGTTATGTGTGATGTAATCAAAAGTTCCTTCAGTGGTCATTACCGGCAGAGATGAGTCATTTATTGAACATTCCTCAGATTACTTTATTATGCAAGTCACAGGCCTGATGCACCTGTTGCATCAATGTCATTCCACAGCTACCTAGACCACAGCTACCTAGACACCAAAGATTATAACAAAATGGACAAGCGGGGACTGTGTCATCAACGATGACTTGTTACAATACAAGATGATACTAATTGTTGGTTGCAAAATGAAAGACATGCGGCGGATAATCATAAACTTTAAATACGTTGTTTCAATATGACATGGGCCTTTAGTACAGCCGATGTCAAACGAAACGAAATGTATTTACAGTAAGTCACAAGATTCATTTTTGAATGAAGGAGTTCATAGGTTTGTCAAACCCTGTATTGAGTGGACATCAAACATAGAGCGAGCGGTGACTTAACTACAATATCAAAGCATTGGAGCGTTCACAATGTTTTCTTTCCAACATTCATGGCGTATTACTCAGAGATTTACATAATTCATAAAACGACTAAAAAAATCTCCGACGAATTCAATGGGGTATGTAATCATCGCAGACAGTTATATAGCGTTTGTCATTATAGTGGACTTTAGGGACGGACCATTAGATCTTGGGAGGGGGGTGGTCAAAAACAGAAAAAAAAAATTTTCAGAGCAAAAAGTTAGGAAAAAAAAAATTTCAAACTAGTTTGCAAAATAAAAAAAAATAAATCAGAAGACAAAGGCGTAAAAAAAACATCTGCGAAAGTCTTTAGAATTTTGAATTTTTTTTAGATTTTTGTATTTTTTAGTACATCCTCCAGGCACATTTTTAATTGTAATTTATACATTTAGAGTGACTGTATCCCTTATACTGGAAGTTGTGATTATCTTAGCTTTTCAGGACTTTTGTATTCTGATCACTTGAAATTATGAAATTATAGAGCCTGTTTTCTACTTGTTTCCTGCGTACAAACCAAGCAGGTACACTAGGTAAAACATTGAAACTATGGTATGGTTGTCAAGACAGAAAGTTGTATTTTGCCTTTTAAGATCAAGGTAAACAGATGCAGGCTACATCAGTTTCATTTTTTTCACAGCATTTTATTGCAATGATGAATGCAAGAATGGCTGAACAAGTAGAAACACGTCAATAATGATAGAACAACATATCAAGTCATTATGTATTATTTTGCTTTTAAAAAGGCATTTTCAATTCTTTTTTCTCAAAAAACAGCCTCAAAAAACAACAGCAACACATGTTTTAACATTCAACAATACACTACGTAGAATGCCATCTATCCAACAAATCCCAACACAAAAGCACACAAAAGGGTTGAACTTGAAAGTGTCTCGATAGCAAATACTGAATAAATCTGCATGAATAATTGTTTTTGTGTAGCAAATTTCCAAGAAATTGGACACCCCCTCCTGACCTCCCCTCGCAAAAATACTCCCCAAGTGCCACCAAATAACACTATTTTAATCTCTATTTTTCAAAAGCTCCAACAGCAGCAAGGGGACACCCGTCTCCTGACTCCCCCCCCCCCCCGTGACCGCTTCGTGGCCACTTGTGGTGCTTGGCACCACATCTTTGCCCTCTTATCTTCAGACAGCGACGAACTAAAAAAAAAATTAAATCTGAAAATTACTCTGAAAAAAAATTTGCACAGCTAATCTCAATTGGAAAAAAAAATTCAGAAATTTACAATAGTAAAAAAAATTTTTCACAATTTCATTGTGACCACCCCCTCCCAAGGTCTAATGGTCCATCCCTTATGCAGACCAGTTCAGTGATATTTATCCGACAGTTGGGAGCTGCTTTTGTTCTCGAACTCAAGGATTAGGGGAAAGAGTTAATGGGGCTGTAAAAAATTGGGGAGTTTTCACTAAAGTAGGTAAACTTACCGGGTTGCATGTGCGCATGTGCTTCAATTGAGGGTTTTGGAATAGCTGGCAATGGAGGCGAGTAACCTGTAATGTGTAAAATCAAATGATACTGAATTATATCAGAGAAATTTGTATCCGTTTAAAAGTCTGTGTTTTACACTACCCGACACAATGACATCATATGTTGTCAACTTTCCAATGCACACCATTTTGATATGCTGACGTCATTAGTAACGCATGTCAAGGATGCTTGTCAAGGAGAACTTGCAAGGCAATCAGTTGACTCAGTCGGAAGATTACGCTTATAAAAAAGTAGCCTTTGCCAAAATCTCCTTTAAGAATTCCATCAACGATAGTTAAAGCGGAAACTTAATTCTGCAATTTGTCTTTGTTTATGCTTGATCACGTCAGTTTGATTTTGAGAAAGTTACTTTTCCAATCTTTCGCAGTGTTGACAAACCCATAAAATTCCTGATAAGTCCACGGATTAGCATAAGTAGTTGTGTTGACTAATTAATGATCCGTATATGAGAGATAAACGTTCTTGTAATTGGGTGTAAAATAAATAAAGAGTCAAGAGGCTAGGTTAGGTTATATAACCATTTATTGTATTTACTCCGATCAGTCAGAGCATGAAGAAAAGGAGAGGAACTGATAGAGAAAACAAGAAAACAGTAAGAAAACTCCGTCTGGGCCGCCTGTGGCCACACCACACCACACAACACAACATCATACCATACCATCATAATGAATATGAAAATGTACATGAAGACTTATATTGCATGTTAAACATGGAAGGGAAATACATGTTTTATCAGTTTACAGTGATTGACAACACTTTCAGTGGCAATCGAAATGGTTCATGTTTATAATTGCGTAATTAATGCATACATGTAGAAGTAAGTAATCGTTTAATGTTGGTAACGGATAAAAGACAACACATGTTCACACTGATATTGGATACAAATGAAAGTTCTTATGAAATACACATGCCTATTTCCAGGAAGAAAACACTCTATGCAATGAATTACAATGAAAGGAAACACATATGGTTTGTCACCTTTACATATAAAACTGAAAATTACAGTCAATAAAATTACAAACAAGAATTTATAGTTTTGATACTGACAATGCACTGCAAATGTATCAATAAATCTGTACAATGGTTTGGTCTACCTTTGGTAAAAACGTTAAGACTCTAATACAGTATCAGCAATAAAGATATACATTCAAGACTCAAGTTTATGATTGTTTAAATTAAGTGCATGGTCACAAAATTGACATTCGGTAAGGCAGGCGTCGCACACAATACTTGCCAATATATACAGGTGATATTGGCAGGTGATATTGAATTGAATTGAATCCAGGGCCTAATTTTAATTGCAAATTTCCTTGCGGTGATTGCCAAAACCTGTCAAATCAAACCAGTATGGATTGTTATGCTCTTCCTGTGAGAAATGGTTCCACACAAAATGTGAAGGAGTTTCTTCGATTGAATACACGAGACTTTATGAAAATCCATTAGAGCACTGGTATTGTTCACTATGCTCTCTCCCACCTTTCACTGATTCATTTATTGATGAGTGTCTTCAGGGTAACGTCGAAATGACACACAAAATTTCTGAAGTCCGCGATTCAAGTGCGAATAACAAGCCTGACAAAAATATGTCAAATACCCCTCTTATAGACAAAGGCTCATACGATTGTTTCAAGAGAAAGGGGCTCCATATTATCCACATCAATGCTCGTAGCTTACTACCAAAGATTGAAGAAATTAAGATTTTAGCCAGGGAATCTAAGGCAGCAATAATTGGCGTGAGTGAAACATGGTTAGATAACTCCATAACGGATAGTGAGATTGATGTACCTGGGTATGAAATACAGAGGAATGACCGTAATAGAGAAGGTGGGGGAGTTTGCATGTACATTCGTTCCAATTTTGCTTTCCGACAGCGCTCGGATTTACAAAATGATACCTTAGAGGCCATATGGATGATTTGCTCCTGCCAAAGTCAAAGCCAATTTTAATTGGTACTTTATATAGACCTCCAAAATTTTCCAACTTTTTTCGAATTTGGAAGATTTACTCACGACACATTGCATTTCCGACCAAGAATCAATATTTATTGGTGACTTTAATTGTAATGTAACGTTCGATGACAACTGTCTAACTAGACATTTTTTTATAATTTTTGTAATATTTTTGCTTTACAACAATTGATATGTGAACCTACTAGAGTCACTAAACATAGTTCTACTATCATTGACCTTATCTTGACCTCAGATCAAGACAAAATTTGCCAGTCTGGCGTTTTACCAATCGGTATCAGCGATCACTATGTTACATACTGTACCAGGAAGGTTACTAAAATTCAATTGAGTCTCACAAAACGGTCAGGATAAGATCAATGAAAGGTTATTCCACAGGTTTATTCACTGAAATGCTTAATAAGGTCGATTGGTATCAGGTCATTGACTGTGACCAGGCCGAAGAAGCGTGGATTACATTTAAATCCTTGTTTCTATCTGTTGTAGACAAAATTGCCCCTATCAAAGAGATTCGTTTGAAACAAAGGTCGGAACCGTGGATTAACTCTGATATTTTAGACGGAATTAAAGAGAGAGATCGCTTATTTAGGAAATTAAAAAAACACGGGGAGGACAGCCTATTTAGGCAGTTTCGCCTTCAGAGAAATAGGGTTTCCAGACTTATCAAAAGAGCAAAATCCGAATTCTTCAAGACAAAATTAGTCAATTGTGGAAATAACAGCAAAGAGATTTGGAAAATCTTGAAAAGCTTGGGAGCTCCCCTTAAAAAAGTTGGTTCTACTTTCACAAATATTGGCTTGGTTATAGGCAATGAGGTTTGTTTTGATAAAACAAAAGTTGCACAAAGATTTAATCACTTCTTCAGCACAATAGCATCTTCACTTGTTGACAAACTACCTCCTATGTCAGGTAAGTTTGGCATAGACCATGTCAAACATTTTTACTCTAGCAAAGGAGTTGTAGAAAACGATTTCAAACTGTCCCTTGTTAGTGATTATGTTGTCTACAAGCATCTTTCCTCTCTTGACAGCACTAATCGACAGGTTTAGACAATATTCCAGCCAAATTTATTAAAGATGGCGCTGAGCAAATTGCTGCTCCTCTAATTCATGTTATTAATTTATCAATTCATCAACAAGTTGTTCCGAATGATTTAAAAATTGCCAAAGTTGTCCCAGTTTACAAAAAGAATGACAAAACTTTTGAAGGTAATTATCGGCCAGTTTCGATTACAAGCATTGTTTCTAAAGTTCTGGAGAGAATAATTTATGACCAGCTAGAAGAGTACCTTTTGAAAAACAACTTACTGTATGAATTTCAATCAGGATTTCGACCAGGGTACTCTACTGATACATGCTTGATTTACATCACTGATCACATTAAACACCAGATTGACCAGGGTAAACGAACAGGGATGGTGCTTATCGACCTTCAGAAGCATTTGATACCGTGGATCATACGATCTTATTAGATATAAGCTTAAAGCGTTAGGCCTTAGTCAAAAAGCTGTTCGTTGGTTCAGTTCTTATCTGACAGGCAGACAGCAAGTGGTCACCGTAAATAATCATATGTCATCATTTAATCAGATTAATTGTGGGGTGCCTCAAGGATCGATACTGGGTCCGATTCTATTTTCAATATATGTTAATGACATGTGTTCTGCTGTAAATTGTAAACTTCTTTTGTATGCTGATGACTCAGCACTGATGGTCTCTGACAAGGATATTGGTAAAATACAAAACGAACTAAGCTTAGAATTGCAAAGTTTGAATGAATGGTTAGTGGATAACAAATTGACTTTACATCTTGGTAAAACTGAGTCAATTCTTTTTGGCTCGAATCATTTCTTAAAAGGC
Source organism: Ptychodera flava (assembly GCF_041260155.1). Lineage (NCBI taxonomy): Eukaryota > Metazoa > Hemichordata > Enteropneusta > Ptychoderidae > Ptychodera > Ptychodera flava. The sequence continues at coordinate 4,760,246 of NW_027248279.1, forward strand.
AGTCTAAGCTGGAAATAGTTTGTAACGATACCAATGTCATCGCCAAGGACATCGTTAATTATTTGGGTGCCGATCTGGATCAAACACTATCAGGAGAGAGTATGGCCACACAAATAATTCAGAAGGCAAACATTCGTCTTAAGTTTTTGTTTCGCAAACGTCACTTTTTGGATAGGAAAACACGTATACTTCTTGCCAACAGTCTCATTAATTTTCATTTTGATTATGCCTGTGCCTACTGGTATCAAGGTTTGAAGGTTTGCAGTAAACATAGACTACAAACAACACAAAATAAAATAATACGGTTTGTTCTAGATATGCACCCCAGGGAACATATTGGGCCAGCTCACTTTGAAAAACTTGGGTGGCTTTGTGTAGAGCAAAGAGTGTCGTATCTGAAACTGAATCTCATGCATAAAATAATAAGGGGTAAAGCTCCATCCTACCTAGCGTCAAATTTTATTACCAGACAAAATGTACACAATTATAATACACGTTCTGGCAATAACTCAGTTTTTATCCCAGGAGGAGCTAAATTATTTCAAACAAGTTTTCAGTACTCAGCTTCGCAGTTATGGAATTGCCTTCCACGTAGTATAAGGAATATTGATTCCAATTACAATTTTAAAAAAAAGTTAAAACGTCATTTGCAAGATTCTTATGTCGAACGTGTCAGGAGAGATTTCATTTAATCTTTGGTGTGATTGCAGAGGGTTTAGTCCGTTTAACTTATTTTTGGAAGTGCTTGATTTACTCTCTGTTGTCGGATTTCTCACTTTGTACTTTTTCCATTTTTTTGTTAGTCTATTGTTAATATGGACCACAGTGGAAATAAGTCTTTCGACTTTTCTGTGTAATCCATGCACAATTTTGTTCATTTTGTGGTGTTTTAAGTATCATTTGTGCAATAAATAAATAAAAACTATAAATAAAATAAAAAAAATTGACGTACAGTGCATTAGCTTTCGCCCATTTTATGACAAATTGAACACAGTTGAAAAAAATATACGCAATTGAAATATACGAACAACACTCAACACCTGCAGTACTTTTAAAGATGATTGCCTTATTCTAAGAGTAGCAGAAGTAAAATATAACGCATTAGATTTTTTTTTCCTTTTCAATAGTTTGACATTACAAGCCATGTGTAGTTTTTGACCGAAAACGTCAAAGAGAAGGCTTTCGGTAAATCAATTAAAACAGCTTTTGCTTTCATCCGACAGATTTATTCTGTTCAAAATATATCTGAGTAACATCTTTATAAGTAAAATTTTCTTCTGGAAATCGTATGGTCGGCTGTATCCGTGTAAAACCACAGCCTTCCTGTCAGAAACAATGCGTGTACACTTTGTACGACGAGTTTAACAGCGCCCTCTTTCAAAAGAATCTCACAATCTGCCGGAGGGGGCGCTTTACCAAATTCCGGCTTCACTTCAACAGAGGCTTCATTCACGTTCTCATGGCGGGCCAGCTGTTGCTGGCCACCATATGCTTACTGTCTGAACACGGACAGTTTGGAATTTACCATCGCGATCGGATGGAAATATTTGTTGCATATTATGCAGGAGTTATCACAGGATATACAGGTAATGTTTTACAAGTACATTTCACTGACAAATGAACCGTACCGGTCGTTTGTCTCTGGTGTAATTGAGATCTGATGGTTTGTCAGGACAGTCCAATACACAATCTCATCAAAATATTCTATTGTTATGAGTTTGGAAAATTAGAAAATCGCCGGTTTTGTTTTCAGTGAAACCATGCAATCAATACAAAGTACGAAAATCAATTTTCAGTCCGAAAACCATTTTTAGAATTTTGAAAGTTGAATTAAATTCATTTAAACACTGCATTTTCAAGAATCAATTGATTGTTTTCATTCATTCATTATCATTCATCAAAAGTTACTCATATTTTGTTCACAAAAAATTCTCATCATGGATTCTGGTCACTATAGACAAGTCTAGCGACTTATACACAATAAAATTTTAGCCCACACTTGATGTCTAAATTTTGTAATTCTACCAAAAATTGAGAAATTCTTATCATGACCAACTTTACTTGGCATTCCAGTGACGTCACCAATTCAAACTGCTCATTGCAATCAATGCATTTATGAAAATGTCAGAAATTTTTCACCCAAATTTTTAAAACTTGGTTTTCAACCACCATAAACTTGTCCATCGAGTTGTGAACAAGAAATTTTTAGCCCCACACTTGATGTCTAAACTGTCTGGATTTTGAGAAAAACGGAGAAAACCTACTGACCTACTTTACTTGAAGTCAACAAAACAATCGATGATGTCACCGATGAAGACCGTGCATTGCTTTCAATGCATTTTCAAAAAATTCCTGAATTTTTCACCAAAATTTTCAAAATTCTGATCCGGATGCACATGAAGTTCTGTGTCGAGTTATGGACAAGAGATTTTTAGTCCAAACAAGGGGTGTAGGATGTGAAAAATGTGTTAAAAATGGTGATATTTTGATGAGATTGTAATGCATATCTATGTTGATACAGAGTATACTTTGATTTGGTGGATGGACCGAATCCACGCTGTGACAGCAATTGTTGTTGTGATGTCATCATTGACTGCAATGAACTCTGGGTAATACACAACATCTTCAAATAATACACAATCCAATTGTCCATCAGATCTCAGTTTTACAATGCTTTTACTACTGGGCCATTTACCTTTACAAATATAAATATTGCCATGTGAATCGACATCCAAGCCTCGTGGAAACTTTAACCTATCATTGCGATATGAATTCAGAAAATTCAAATCAGAATCTAAAACATGAATGACATGTTTGTCTCTATCTGACACTAAGAGATGGTTGTTGCTAGTAGCCATTACAGAGTGTGGATCACTGAATTGATCACTGACTCTTGCAACAAGTTTTCCATCTTTGATGTTGTATTTGATCAAACTATTACCTTTTCTGTCAGTGACAAAAATAAATGCTGCCATTACAGTAATGCTCCTAACCTCAATGTCTGCACTTTGGGGAATAATTTGAATAATTTTTTTATTTTGGTCACAAATAATTATTTGGTTATTACCGATGTCAGTGATAAAGAAGTGACCATCAGGGGATATGGCCACATCCCATGGCTTGAATTCTTTGTCAAACTGACCATCAAATCTGATAATTTCTATGACCACCTTATTCTTATTGAGAATTTGTATGCGATGGTTTTCTGTGTCACAGATCACAAGCTGATCTCCATGCCATGCCAGACCTTTGGGTTGATTAAACTGTCCTGGCTCTGTACCAGACTCATCACTGCCCAATACCTGCAATGTCCACTCAGAACCTGAAGAGTAACGAAGAGGTCAAAGGTCAATATTAATGTAAACAATAAAATTGCAGGTAAGTTTTCACTTCATTTTTTTGAAAAATATTTGTTCACAGAATTTTTTCTGTACAACAGGAGTGAAACATATACATAATTTATCAAATTTTTACTGTCATTTTACAATAGTAAATGTAAAATTTGTTGTTTCACTGAGTTATCGTACAAAAATATTTCTAGATGATGCCTCAAATTTCAACTTTGGCCAATCTCTGTTTGTGTTTGTGTGTGACAATACTGAAACTCTAATTGTTTAGCTTAAAGTGTATTTTCCATCTCATTCTAAGTTGTTATACAAGCCAGAGACACATACTTTGACACAGACATTTTCTATAGATCAATTTGTGTGCATTCATTTTAAAACTTAAAAATTGAAGAGAAAGTTGACTTGCTTTTGGTGAAACTCACAGAGATAGTCACAATAACTAAAACGATTATAATAGTTTCTTTTTTTAATGTCTTGTTTGATTCAAAACTTTTACACTTTTAACTCTGACAGAGAATTGCTGAATATTTCTGTGAGCAAGCTGCCAGTTTACTGGTATATAATAGAATATATTGACAAGAACCAAAACAAATTGAAATGGAATCATTTTCAATATTGATTCAGAGTTAGTGTTGTACTGAGTTTGCAGTCCTTTGGAACAAAATGTCCAATAAATAAAGTAATGGCTTTACCATGCAATATACCATATGCTGCTAGCTGTATGCATAACCCATTTGGTAATATTATCTTTGATTTTGTTGGTAAATAATTTTAAACAACCCTTTTTCATACTTTTTAAAGCAACCTTTTTAGGACTTTGATCAAAATTTATATCATATCAGTATTTGGCATGTGTGTTGCCTTAGTTGAAGTGGAGTCAGATTTGTTAGCAATGTATGTCTTGTACTATTTTAAATAGTGTTTGTATCCATCCTGCAGTACAGAGTTGATTTAATGAATGCTAAAAAATTCATAACAACTTAGATTAGAATAACTCTTGTTTTCTGTCAAAACCTTAAAAATCATCCATGTTGTTTGAGATTATCTTGACAGTTGAGAAATACCAACACAGCATGTACATCAAAGGAATCACAATGATCAGTCTGACTTGTATTCTAAAAAACATCTCAGTTTAAATCTGACATCAGTTCTTTGTTATTCAGGTCAATCATAGAACTCATCAATTCAGTGTATTGTTCTTCTGTACTTGACATTGATTTTACTGTGAGCTAGCTCTCAAGTTGAATTTGTGTGATGCAGTATTAACTGGAAATTTGAAAATTTGCCAATATTAAATTTGAATTGATATGCAACATTGGCAATCTAAATATTGCCGTGTGAATTGACATCCAAGCCTCGTGGAGAATTGAACCTATCATTGTCGGACAGCGGAAATAACATGGATGTCTATCATTAACTGGAAATTTGAAAATTTGCCAATATTAAATTTGAATTGATATGCAACATTGGCAAGTCAGAAGTTGTTTAACCTATCCTGGCTAATTATAAATGTATTCAATCTACAATCACACTGTCATGAAATGAATTAAATTTCTGCTGGAATGACAGCTCATATTAAAAACTCCAGCTCAATCAAGTTATTCTGGAAACATGATATACTGTTACATTAAGGTAGATCGCACCTCGGGGACAGACATTTGGACTCTCAAACTTTTACAATTCTCTTCTGATATACCACATGTGGGGGTTCATTTTAAAGCTCTTGGTGAAAAAAAACTTTTCCATGGCTTTGTTTTTCGAAATTCGAAAAATTTTATTTTTCTCCATAAAGTTAACACAGGGATGGCGGCCATTTTGAATTTCTAATATCGGTAAATCTTGGGTAATTTGTTTCTCTAATACCAAAATTTGCACGGTGACCCCCTATTTTTATTCTTGATTTTGAAAGAGAATGATTGAAAGATTCCTTGAGGAAAGTTAGAGCAAAAGTTTAAGTCTTTCACTTTTGAGGTGCATACTACCTTAATCTGGATCCTGTATTGACTTTGGCAGCTCTTGTTATGAGTGGAGTTGAGTAGAGGCATTTAGCATGCATTGTTTTGATGGATGTCTATTGAAGACAACTTAAAAATTGTGGTTACTGAATAATGTTGAATTGTTGATGTTGATCTAATTTTGAGTTTCAGAGTCATCAAATCTTAAATTCCAACTGAAGTGAAATCTGTTGCTGAAAATTGCATGTCTCATATTCTTTTAAGTTTTTAATGTGTTTCTTGTTAATGTTAGTAATTTGTCTTGTAGCTGTTCAATTTAATTTGTACTTTGTAAATACTTCCCTCTATTGGGCATTGTCTGTTGGATGGCAGTATAAATAAATAAATAAATAAATAAATAAATAAATGAGTAAAAATAAATAAATAAATAACTTTGTATTTAGAGGTCCAGCCACTGAAACTTTTGATGACTTTGCCAGTCCTTTGGCTGGGGACAGTATTCTGTATGTCAACTCAGCTTGTACATGCAGTGTCTTTGCTAAGGTTCAGGTACGTATATAAATGGTTTGGGAACCATGGTGTCTTTTCTGCAGTCCCTAATCTCATTGTATTTCTAGTTCTGATTAGAATTCCGATGTGAACAGAATGACAAACTGAATGACAAACTAATATAATGTCGGTGTATCAACCTATAGGCCTGGGATGTCAATGTTTTTTGCTAAGGGCAGTAAGCAGGTAAATGTTACCGGGGTTCCCAATTCATTTTACAGGAGTTCCCCCAGGGTATATCAATGCAATTGAATAAGGGGACAGCAGAAATGTTACTGGGGTTCCCAATTCATTTTACAGGAGTTCCCCCAGGGTATATCAATGCAATTGAATAAGGGGACAGCAGAAATGTTACTGGGGTTCCCAAATCATTTACCAGTATTCCCCAGCCTTAGCAAAAACACTGGATGTGACACAAGAACTCACAACTGATTTACAAAAAACTCATCAAATGTTACAGCTTCAGTCCTTCGAAGTGCCCATCACTCTTATAAGTGTTCATTTTCACTGATTTTGCTTTGCTTTATCCACAGACTTTAATCTTTTATTGTTTTATTTGAATTGAGGAGCAGACTGCAAACACCTTGGTGTCACAATATCTGCATGATAGAGGGCGCTGTCATCCTATCAAGCACCAAGTACATGTAAGCAAGACCATTCCTGTAGGTAGGTGTTTATGTGTATAACAAACTTACAAACATCACAGTGTCAGGACTTTGAGACACTATACTGATTTTAGCTGTGTCTGTGTACCCATGTTTCAGATTTATGAAACAAAGCAATTGGAATACATGTATTCAGAAACTACAGAAGGGATAGAGTATTTATCTTAGGAATGGTTTGCAGAGGCGACCCAATAGGTTCTGAGTTTTTCACACTGTTTTCTCTATCATTTTCTCTTCTTTCTTCATGCTCTGAATGATCGGAATAAATAAAATAAATGGTTTATATAACCTAACCTAGCCTCTGTGACTCTTTATTTATTTTACACTCCATTACAAGGGCGTATATCTCTCATACACACATGCTGTAATTAATTAGTCAACATAACTAATTATGCTAATCCGTGGACTTATCAGGGATTTTACGGGTTGGTCAACATCGCGAAAGATAGGAATGGTTACTAAAACGGGAAGGTAAGAAGCTCTCCTGAAATGTGTCCAGAAATTACCAAATTGCGGCCAGTCATGACCTTTTATCCAAAATTTACTGCAGCCAATGTATTTCGATGGCCGAGGAGAGCCAGCTACTCTTATTTCAAACGTTTATATGGTCGCAAACAGTGCAAACCTGCCAGTGCCTTGCCTGCAGTTCATGGCATGAGGACGTCCGTAAAGCAGGAAGTCGGAAGTTGAAACCTTTGACCTTTACGTTGTTTATATGTGGGCAAACTTGTAAACATATTTCCCAGGGACAAGTCTGATTTTGACTAGGGTCAAAGTTCGTGTACGTGGTTAAGCGTGGTTCTCTCAATCGGGGGTGTGTTGCTAAGGTTTTGTCTGCCCAACGTCCGTGGGTGGAGGGACGGTGGTCTGCCTTAATAATTTTGCTGTATTTTTCTCACAAACATTGGAAATTCGTTTGATTTTAAGAAACATTAATAATTTTATATGAGGAATATTCTAGCTCGTATCCTCGAATTAAATCAGCCGATTTTCTTTGATACAGTTTTTTATATGGTTTGGAGAACTCTTTGGGGCGGCGTCAGATAACAAGTGGAATGAGACAACAACATTTCGTCCATGTAAGGAAATCATATAGCAAGTACTTCTTACGCTGGTGCAAACTCTACGAAATATTATGGTATCAAAGATGTTTTCCATGATAGTTTACAAGGTTTCTTGTCTAAATTCGCGGAAATAATCAAGAATATCTAAAAAATACTACACGTAATTATGACCACATTTTTGTATGTGTAGAGGTGTCGTTTGCCGTTCCGAGCGTATGTTCTACACATACGCGACGTATGGTTATCACTGATCAGCTGATGATGGAACGTAATTACGTGTAACTAAACTTCTCCATAACTATATGTTACCGGCAGACATGGAGATAATAGCGAGTGAATAGAAATGACGGTGACTGGTTTAAAAAATTCACAGTGCTGGTAAAAATTCTCACAGGCTTCTTAACGTAGTGGCCGACATCATCAGTGATGTCAGTTTGTGTGTCGATGTTGCGAGGTCACCGCTGACGTGACTTTAGTGACGGGCTGCACTGAGCCTCGTCAATCGCTTGTACGCCAGAAAAAGAACGGTCTGCGAGTAGTCATGTCGGAAAAAGCTGGAAAACGGCGATAGTTTGGTGATTTTTGAGCGGATTTCTGGTAGTGGTAGGCCCCTAATAACCATGTTGTCGATGAGTGTTGGCAATTTGGGTGGAAAATTTTCGAAATATCGACAAACAAAGTTGCGACAAGCGTGCTGTCGGGCAGAACATGGACGTTCCCATGGCTGTGGTGGTGACGTTAAAGTCAAAACCAGCCGTAAAAAGGCAGAAATCCCGTCCGAAAACACCACAGCTATGGACCCAAAGCTAGCCTAACAGTACAAACGAAGTTTCATAGCCCGTGCGCCGCTTCGGGAATTTTGTGCACTAACAGTATAAGGCGCGATTGAAAATCGATGAATTCCTTAGACTAGTAGCGACCATGGAGCTAGAAACTAGCTCCATGTAGCGACCAACTCTCTTTTATTAGGCGAAAAAAGTAACCGGCGAGATTAACTCTTTGACGCCGTAGAGTCATTCTAGTCATGAGCTTGGTTGCTACCGTATACCAGAAAACAACCGACTTTGACGTCAAAGGCCTGTTGCTGGTACGTACTTTGAGACAGAAAATAACGATATGTTACCGGTAGACATGGAGTTAATAGCGAGTGCAGAGAAATGAAGGTGACTGGTTTAAAAAAATCACAGTGCTGGCCAAAATTCTCCAGTGTGTGCTCCTGCTAATGTGTCACCATTGTGCCTTGAATCACGACGCGGTTTGTAAATTATACTTGGTATATACACTCCCAGAAAACGACGACGTGAAACATACATCTATATAATTTTGTTGAAAAACTCATGAAACGGCCACTCCGGTGATCTTTTTCTGCTTGGTCGGTCGATACTTTCTGGTTGGCATTTGTTACATGGAGCAGGACCATAAGTAGTTATGTTAGAATTTGGCGCTTGGCAACGAAAAGCATGCGCGTTCCAGCGTTCCTTTCGATCTAACTTCCCGTTTATTTTTGAATAATGAGCAGTGTTTGTATGCGCATATCATGGATATATAAGCGTCCACTAGGTTTACGGACGTCCTCGGGACATGTTTCCCAAGATCTTCATACCTTCTCCTTTTTCATTAACATCACTATCTTTCCGATGTTGACCAACCTCTGATAAGTCCACGGATTAGTATAATTAGTTGTGTTGACTAATTAATTACAGCATGTGTGTATGAGAGATATACGCCCTTGTAATGGAGTGTACAATAAATAAAGAGTCACAGAGGCTAGGTTAGGTTATACAAACCATTTATTTTATTTATTCCGATCATTCAGAGCATGAAGAAAGAAGAGCAAATGATAGAGAGAACAGTGTGAAAAACTCAGAACTTATTGGGTCGCCTGTGGAATGGTTTGGAGATTGGGTGACACTGGTGCTAAAAGTAGACATTGACAAGTGTATTATGTAAAATTTATTTCATGTTTTTGCTCTGCAAATCAGATGCAAATATCTTGTGATTTTTTTCATTCTTGTGTTAAGTTAACAATACTACAATAATGCACGCTTCATATTTCAGTCTACACTTCTAGAAAACACTATGTCACAGTGCTACCAGATATCCATTCTCAACAATATGTTTTATTTTATTGATCTTGGCTTGCCTCTAAATCACATATTTTTATTGATAACTGACGGTAGAATGGAGCAATTATTCATGACAAATTTCAGCAAAACAATAATAGCACACTGCTGCTGTGACTGACTTTCCTGCATCACTAGCATTATCATTGTTTTCTTAATGTAGTACAGACATTTTATAATTGAAATTGTTCCTGATAGTGTCAATACTTAACAACTGGTCCAGTTAAACGTAAATGTTAGTGACAGATCAGCCCAAAATCTGAATCTTTGTGCCAAGTCAATACTATGGAGTATGTGAAAAATGGAATTTATTATGAAAATGAATCAAGTTAAATTTGAAATAAATTTTAAATAAAATTTGAATTCCTGGATATTTTAATACCTTTATGCAACCTTTGGCTTTTAAACATGATGTATATGGAATTGTTAGTGTGAAGTGGTGGTGACCACTGAGTGTCAGCTTGTCAGTATTCTTACTGTGACTGAGTCTGTGAAAATATTTATCCGGTAATTATATATTCAGCATACAGATTTTGTAATGGTGTCTGTAACCGTGTGATGACCAAACTGTTCAAACGAAACGTTCTTGCACCAGAAATATCTCAAAAAATTGTACATCATTGACAGCTGATAGCTTTTAATATTATTTGCTGGCCGTAATACTTCCTTCAACTGAAGAATTGAACAAGAAGGACAACTAAAATGGATATCTCACAATGTACAATTATTACTGCACATAAACAATGCTCATCAAACAGAGTGAAATATTGCTTTTGAATAATTTCTCCATTTTACATGTACTTTCTCTCTTTCTCTCTTTTATGTCCCCATCCCAGGGCTGCCATCCCAGTATCTAGCCAACAGCCTACATGTATGCCCACCACCACACAACATCTACCTCATGACCCCTGACCCCTGGCCAAATAATCAAGCCTTGATCCTGGCTATCTATACCATGATAGCATACAACACAATTGGAACTAATTTGGGAGAATGGGATCTTTTATTTGTTCAAATTCATCAAAAGTGTTGGTACCCCATAGCTGAAAGTTGCAATATTTCAAATTACCCATAAAAACAAGTGTATTGCAGAGACAGAAAAGTAGATGATTAAACCAACATTATTGCAATCTCAAATTTTCCTAAATTAGATCCAAAAGTGTAATACCATTTTGTATGTACAATGTTACAATGTACATTACTATGGTAGAGATCCATCCTTTGTGTACATAAGTACACTACAAGTATGCACAGATATGCAGTTCTAAACTAATTTATTGTTTTTGCTCCTCTACCGTGTGTGTGTGCATACCTCCAAATGTACACAGCCATATATATTGATCTACTTATTGTACATCCATGATTTACCTCTGAGTACAAACAAATAAAAAATTGAATCATGCATAAAGTCAATCTTCCAGGGCCAAAGATAATCAAATATTCATGCCTAGCTTTATTCACTCAAGTACTGACAGGGGTTATGAATTAAGTGCTCTTTGAAATGTGACTGAAATTACAGGCCCTGAAACTCAGAGGTTTTAATACAGACTGTGCCTGGGCTTGATCTATGCCAATCTTTAAAGGTAATCCCATAATGCATTGCCTGTGAACGTCTTGCTGTTTAGTTAACTTTTCAGTACACAGAGCTTTAAGGCAAGGTACTATAAATTCATACTTGATTAAAAGTTATGCCATTTTCATGAACTTTAGCAAATACATTCTTTAAAAAAACTATTTGAAAAATGAGACAAAAAGTGTTGTCACCATTTCCTTTACATTGAAAATTAGATCTGAAAAGGGCTGTCTAAGATATCAAAAAATGTACATTTCAAATTACATTTGATTTGAAGATTGTGAAATATGGACTGTCTGACAACCTTTTTTTATTTCAATCAATTCCACTTCATATTTTAAAATAATTGCTTTTTCAGACATTTGACTGCCAACTGAATAAATCATGTCTAGTTATGATATAAATTTATTAAAATGAGAAACCTAAGGGGTCATGCAAGTGATTGGGTCAAAGGTCAATAAGACCTCTTCAAACAGACACTGAGGTTAAATGTCCATATAAAACTATATCAATAGGTATTGAATAACTACCATCCCGGCGGTCAATAATATTTCTGTCAGTCTAGGGAGTTAAAATGTGGGTAAACATAGAGCTCTTTGGAATTTTGTTGCACTTAACATCAGTGTTCTCCCTGTCTAAGGTAACAGGGGCGTGGCGCCCTCTTGTAAATTCCAAGCGCCCCCTTGCCAGAAATGAAAAGATTTATTTTTTTGAAAGATAAAACAATAAAATGTACGGGGGAAAAAGTTGACAGTGATTTACAAGCAAAATGCAAGCTTGAGCGTCGATCCTGCAGGCTGCAAACGTAATTCTCATGGATCTTGCAAATCTCGCGAGTTTGTGAAGTCATCCGAGATCATAAGCCCATGTGCAACTCATTCATTGATGGCAGCCATATTTGCATGGCACAGGCCGTAACGTTAGCCACGGTCAGTCCCTCCATAGCACAGTAAGTGAGGCTACCCACAATTCTCCATGATCTGTACACACGGAGATCACTCACTGAACTGAAGCAAATTTCTTCTGTACACAGAACAACTCGGTCCATATTTCAAAATTCTGGCAACATTGTTCTGATAATCATAATTTTTTGATTACTCACTGAATAATGAGAAGATCAACCCCTTTTTTCGGAGGAGATAGTAATTTTTAATTTTGTCGACATAGATTTTTGACAGCCATACACAATATTTTCAAGGAAACTAAGGGAATAAGTTGCATCTGTGTTGGTAAAAGAAAGGGTATTGATTTTTTTTAATGTTCGTAACAAAGGAAATTTGCATGTCTGACAGGTGGTATGATGAGACCATCTTAGTTGCTGATATCTTTACCTTGAAAAGTGTGCAATTTTTAGCACCTCCAAACATCGACTTCTCATTCAATTTACTCTTGAATTTTAAACATAATCAATAATTTTGGAACATAGTTTTAACAAATAATCCTGAACTTAAATTGTACGTTAAAAATTGTTAAGAAACTGATAAAATTGAAAAAGCCTTTAGCAAAAAATGTCTGAGTGAACAAATCAAGGGGAATTGTGGGTAGCCTCACTTACTGTGCATAGGGGCCGTGCATTAGGTAACGACTTAGGTAAACCGACTGATAGCTGTATAACATGCCTAGGAACTTGAGGGTAACCAAGGACAGCAGAGTACTCTGAAGTTTTTATAGGAGGTTATAATTTCGCTTGTGTATTCCTTCCCAAAGCAAAACCTATTGTTAGACTCGGTCGGACGTGTACGTGTATCAGGCTGAGAACACATAAGCGTAAGTGTTATGGTGATAATTTGACATCGATGAATAAATGTATGTCTGTCGCTATGTTTTCGTTTTCAAAAAATATAATCTTCAGTGAAATCAGTGAATTGGAATAAAAGTTATGGAAACACTGTCTCAGATTTCTTTTCCTTTGAGCTTTTTTATATGAAAAAAATCTGAAAAAATACTCCCCAAGTGCCACCAAATAACACTATTTTAATCTCTGTTTTTCAAAAGCTCCAATGGTAGGAGGGGGGACACCCCCTCCTGACCTCCCCCCGCAACCGCTAATGCGGTCGCGTGTGGTGCTTCGCAACACGTCTTCGCCCTCTTTTAACAAAATCCTGGGGAGAACACTGAACATTAATCCATGGCATTGAAATGAAGATTTGTTGTGTATCATTTTCATTCATTATGTAAATGTCATTGGATTCTGATGGATTTCTCTGATGCCTATTCAAAATGAATTGTTTTATGGTTAAGTTTGCATAATAGGAGATTCAAAGTATATTGACGTTTATCACATGAACTGGCCCGAATTTTCACCTGTGTGATGTAGAAAAGGACGGATAAGAAATCCGAATTACCTCTGTTGTACGTCATCACCGGAACTTTTTTCTTGCATGGTACCGTTCATACATGTGGGTCGCGACATGAACATAGACCGATTTGTCGTGATCGATGCCGTGCTGTCATGACATTTTTACAAAAAAGGTGACCCGATAAATCCACACATGGAAACATAGAAGGCATGTCCAGCGAAATTTCGAGTCGCTAAAACTATAGCTGTTCCCGAGAATCGAATGAGGATACCGCCCCGAATACCGCCTATCCAGTCGCGTCGCCTCGTAAGGCTCAATGTGGACGTTGTACCTGGCGATCCCGGTTGGCGATAAACCTGAAATGTACACCTCAACGGAAGTTCAACTGAATAAATGAGTACAGTATAATCTTCGGGAAAGCGACATACAGGCACAAGCATAAAGTCATTCGACTAAAAACGATAAATTTCCTTCATCATACAACAAATTCTGTAAATTCTTGCTCGGAATCAAACCTGTAGCGGCGTAAGGCTGTAGCGCTAGCGAAGACATTGCATTGCAGCGCTGTGGAATCCGATGTACTTCGAAAGTTGACTCAGACAACACTCAAAACAGAGTTTCCGTCAAGTAAAATTAGGATGCATCTACGGGTGAGATATGTGTCACTGCAAACATCAAAGTCGACGACCATCAATTGACGACCGAGATCGGGATTAACGAGTTGACACCGGCATGGCAGGGACCGGTGACGGCCCGGCAGCGTTGTGGGCACAAACATGCAATGAGGTACACTCTGTGTGTCATCGAACGGAATCTTTCGCACTCGCCACGGTAGTAAACTTGCGTGATATTTTGAAAAGCCACGGAATCTCTGAGAATGAAAATTACTGTTTCGATCGTGCCGTTGCATTTACTTCATAAATTTATTTGTAAATATTCTAAATAACTCTGAATACTATGGTTATCCGTCGTTAGCACGATGAAAGTTATGTCCGCGCACCGTACCGATGGCCGACTTGCTTGGCATCGGTACAGCGCGAGACAATGATTGACAGGTTCACGTGACAGAATCCGTATGTCTGGTTGGTGGATATACCATTTCATGTAGCAAATTTCAGCTTGATGGGATTTATGAATGAAAGTATCTCCTGGGTGACGGGCCGCTTTACTCTTTAAATGAAAGTAATCCGCGTAAGTAAACACAAATAGCGACGAAATTCATGCAATTTTTTACGATAATTTTGATCCATTCACATCAAAAGAAAAATAAGAAGACTGTTCATGTGATAAATATATAATCCCATGGTATTTTTCTCTGTTTGACGTCATCGTATACTCGTGTTTTTCGCGGAGCCGCACAACTTCTCGCCTTCGGCTCGAAGTTGCACGGCTCCGCGAAAAAACACTCGTATACGATGACGTCAAACAGAGAAAAATACCATGGGATTATATAGCAATATCTTTAATGCTTGTCAAAAACTGGTCAACTCAAAGATGCAGTTCAAGTTCAAATCAGGTCCCTGAAAGGTTGATAAATGAGTGTATCAAAGCATAGAGTATTTTGGTCAATTTGATGTACTTTGCAAATTTCAGATGCAGTAATAATTGAGAAAGAAAATTCACCGTTGATATGAGTAACAAGTGATGTTGTAAGAAAACAGTGAATTATGCCATCAAGACAAAGTGTCAGTCAAGAACGCTACAAAGTTTAGTATTTTCACAATGTATGAGCTAAAGTGAAGGAAATGTACAGTACGTGCTGAAGCATGTTTTCAATATTCCTTTCCAGACAGACACTCATGAACAATGCTTGCTTTGAATCCATGAAGTGTAAAAGTTGAAGAAACTAAAAGTCATTGATATACTATGATGTAAGTAACCATGGTGATTTTTATCTATGTTTAAAGGCTTGCTGCATATGTAGCAACACAAAGTGATCTGACTAAATAGTCCGTGTTTCACAGATTTACAACAAGTGATCGAATTCAGTAGAGTATTGATTACTAGCAGCTAGTATTTTATCACATTCACTTTTCCTACAGCTGTGAACATTAATTATGAATCATTGCCAGTGAATACATACTTTATTTCTCTGATAAACAAACCTTTCCAAAATCCTACTATTTTCTGTGGCAATGTTTGACCCCTGAACAGTGCCCTCAGTGGTGAAGCACAACTATACCTTTCTTTTTAAAATAACTTCATGGCTACTACTTTTTCTATGGGTACTGGAAACACAAATGCATAAATTTTGCACAGAAAAGACAATAGAGGACAATGTAATTGGAAATGAACAAAGAATAATCAGAATCAATGAAATATACACTTTGATAGGATATCATCACTTGAAAACATAGCTATGAACTAACCTGTAACCAACATTTTAAATTTTACTTTGACCTCATTAGCTCAACATAGCTACCATATCATTATTTCAGATAGTCAGAATACTCTCCTATTCAACTTTTACCCAATTACTTGCTTCTTTATATATCATTGAAAATTCATTCCTAGTTACACAATGCCTTAAAGATTAATACTTTTCATTGAGTGAAAAAGCTAATCTACTTTAATTTGTGTTTGGATGAACATTGTAAATCAGAGATTACAAAATATTAAAGGTATACTGTCACCTGTTCCAATTTGCCACAGTTACCATGGAAACAGAAAATCTAACCAATCGCAGATTTTAAGCGAGTGGCTGCTTTTAAAAACCAGTGCCCTCACATGGGTATTCTGAATACAAGGAACGCCTCTTTGACCATATATGGGCATATTTAGATTACAGGTTACTGTACCGGTATACCTTTAAACTTCATTGTTGAGACACGATTTTCATTTCCTCAGAAATATAGACATGTGTATTGTCTAACTATTCAATGCCAGATTGTCCTGATGGATATTAAATCTTAAACATTTCACCTGTTTCAGTTTGATCACTGACCCTGATAAAAGTTTTGAGAAAAAAAATGTTCAGCTCACTATGTGACAGCTATGTTATTAACACTTTATGTAAATATATGTTTTCATCCCTTTATTTCCCCTGCATAACTCACACACACTTGATAAAATATGAAATGTTTCAACTAAGATCCTAAATGTTGATATTTCAGGTATTTGTGACACCAGTAAACGTAATTAATTTGCAGTCAAATTGCTGATGTAGTTATTTTCTGAACTGCATTATGTATCTCTCAATGAATCCCAATATCAGTCTCACACTTTTTCCAATTCCTCCCTCTAAATGAGTGTCTATTCTAACAATTCAAGTGAGTACCTGCACACCGAGCAATGCATTCCAAATATTAACCTGTGCCTCTGTGTGATGTCATAAACTCCAAAGGGTCATAGTGCAAGGGTCATAGTGACAAAAGTCATGATAACAAATGCATGTGTTCAAATAGTTCACAAATCTCAAATCAAGGGTTTACTGAGGCCCAGTAGCTGTGATTTATGATGTCCGTGTCATATTTTTTGTTGAATGCTTATCAAAGTTATTTATTCCACTCCCAAGATTAACATGGTGCTTGACTAGTCACCACAGCTTGTAAATGTGTAAGGGCCATTGTTACTTATTGGATAGTACTGGATTTTAGTCAGGACTACAATTCATTCATCAACATGTGCACTGCAATGTGTTCTTCTTGCAAGGCTAACACTTTTTAAGTTAACATCAGTTTAGGGAGTAAAAACAGATGAGAATTACATGTCAGCAAATGTTACAGCATCAATTCAAGTAGCTATTAAGTCTCTGAAGCCTCAATTGACATGTACAATTAGGTTCCATGCTCTGACAACCAGTGTCAGAGTGACACTGACAACATTGCTTGACATTCATGAAATCTTTCATCACTGTTCACAACCAATCATTTGATATTAAACATCAAACTACATGTTCATAGTATAAACCTCATTTTCCTTATCTCCTCTCCTTCAAGTTGACCAAAACATGAAGAATGCCATTCAGATCAAAGAAACCTGATGATGTTGAAAGGACTGATAGCTGAAAATATGGCAACTTAGTCACTGAGATGTAAGATGGAGTATGCAGCATGTATAATTTTCATGGTGAGTGATTTCTAATATGATGAGTATACTGTAGATGCTTTGATGTTAATAGGGCTGGATTTTCAATTTGTCTGATGTACATGCATGTACATGTATGTACAAAGTATGGTAAGATGAAGCAATATGTCATTGTTTCACTGCATCTACTTAGGAGCCGTGGCTAATTAAGACATGAGCATTGTAAACACAACTTCTGTGTTTGGGGGGAGGGGGTTTGGCTTTATTTCACACTACATATTTTCATATTGCAACATAAATATTGTGCCATACAGTTTGGCATGTACCAGGCCAGTGCGGCATCAGCACTACACTGCACCGGTTCCATGCACAAGTAAAATAACAGAAAACAATCATTTTGGATACACTGTTTCATTGCATTCTATTGGTTGCATCACTGTTGAGTTGGTGCCGAACAAAGATTGATTTAAGAGGGGGTATGCGGGGTTAGGGGTGTTGGTGGTAGCATTGTGTGATTTCATAGCGAGTAATTACTGATCGTTGGTATGCTGATACTGAATGAAGCTTGGTTGGATTTTCGCATTTCCAAACTTTCATTTAGGGGAGGGGGTGGGAAGGGGGGTTGAGGCCAAACACAATTAGTTGCATTTACCGTGCACATGTTTTAATTATCCACGGCCCCTTAGGCTGCTTTCAAAAATACTGGGTAGGGAAGGATGGAGGAGTTCAAAGGGGCATTTAAAGTTCTGTGGGTAGTAGAGAGGGATAAACAGTTTGCTCTGGGTAGAAAGTGTTTGCTTCCCTATTAATTTACGTTTTGAAATTCCAGATTGTTTTTCATCCAATTCAGTAATTCAGTGTAAAAATGAATGAATAACATTGTTATGTCATCCAGTGGCTTTAATTTTTATAATAATTAAAGTTTTGGAATCATTTTATAAAAGTTTTGACTATAGAAGAAATCTGAAATAGTATGAATGACATTGAAATAAAATAAAGAAACCAGAATCCCTTGTAACAGGAGACACAAGGTGCAATTATTAATATGTGTTTCAATATTACCATTCAATGTATAAAAGACAGTTTCTGCTATTTCCCCACAGCAGGCACGCAGCATGCTGAAACACACAATATTCAAGTTGTCAACAAAACCTGTATCACATTACAAATGTTCAGTACGTTTAGGCTGTGTTGGCAAGCTTTTTGCTGAATGTTTCAATATGATAGGGTGTAAAACAAAAAATTGAAGTTACAACAAAGAGCAAAAATACAACAAAAAATTTTCAAAATTTTGATTTATATGCTGTTTGCTTAATACATGTTTTGCTTAGTATTAGGGCAATTTGAAAGTTTTGTGTCATAATGTAGTGGGGTGGGATTTGAAATATATATTTGAGGGTATTAGGAGGGGATCTCAAACAGATTAAGATATCAATTCTTACTACCTGAGGTTGAAATAGCGTTTGTCTTGTGTTAGGGGAACTACATGATATTACTTTGCATTGTGGGTAAACAGTCTACTTCTTAGCACAGCAAGAGTTTGAATAAGTGATCTAATAAATACTTTTATCACTGATGTTAAAGCCCCTGTAGCTGTAACTCTTGAAATTTGTTGACCTGAAAAAGGCTTTCTATTTTCTCTGGTTTCCTTTATATTCTACAAATAATAGTCTTTTACTACAGAAAAATTGGACGAGTAAATTTAAATTTTAACTGTTATTTTGATTTCCCGCCATTTTTAAAAACTGGTAATATTACAAAGAAAACAAAGCATATGATGTCCCAGTGGAAAACATTCATCACTATGCATTATACTGTTGTACTACTCTGTTGTTTCTGTGATTCATATATGCACGACATACAGTGTTTTTGCTTTATTTGCATGCAAGCGCCATTTCATGTTTGGGCAAACGTTTATTATTTATCTTGCTCAAAATTTCACATGCAATCCCTATGGACCGTTTACTATACTTGTATAAACACTCCTCTGTGAGTACATTCCCACGAACTTGTTTTATTTTGGAGGTAAAATCACAAAATAATGCTAAAAGATACAGCTATTGGGCCTTTAACTACTTGATATTATTTTGCATTGTGGGTAAACAGTCTACTTCTTAGCACAGCAATAGTTTGAATAAGTGATCCAATAAATACTTTTATCATTGATTTTATCATGGCAAAAAGTTCTGTTTGTTATTGAAACTAACCAAATTTATGTAACTTGTTTGGCATTTGTGGTATAAAATTCCTGTATAACCTAAAATTTTACTTGACTGTACCGGTATGTGTTTTGCCTATAAACATCCTCCGTATTGAATATGGTCAACCACCTCAGACTCTTATGACTCACTCAGGTGGTAAAATTTTATCTCAGGTACTTAGAATAGCTATTCCTGCAGCCATAATCATGAAACTCATCTTCTTTATTTTCTCTTCTGTCATGTTGACCAAAGAATGGTGTTTACCTTTGAGATCAGAGAAACAACAAGGCCTGACAGCTGGAGGTGTGGTAACTTCATCTCTGAGACTTCATTTGGTCAAACCAATATGTATTCTACCTGAGGTTAGTAACTACTATAATATTGATCAGGGTATGTTAGCTGATGTTTTAGTACAGGTGGAATATCATTGTACATGTACTTCTGTCATATAATCAATACTTATGTTGACACCATGTCTCAAGAGCTGCCAATTTTATCAGGAAATATTGCCTTCCTATCTGTAATTGCCAGCTGATATGGAAAATTATATCTTATCAGTTCCAGAGACCAGCTCTGGAACTGTTAGTTTTTGCTCACTTTCCTTCTTTCTTTCTTTCTTTCTTCTTTCTTTCTTTCTTTCTCTATTTCCGGTATTACTATCATAGAACATGCTATACACAAATGTTACCAGAATTACCCAGAATGAATTGCGACACGCTTATGACGTCATCGCTCAGCTCGGACGGGTTTTACGGGCATTTCTTGTGTGCTTATTTATTTTTTATTCTGCATTGCTCAACTATCATATTGCGTTCAGCTATTAATAATTCTAGCTTTCTTTCGCTTTGTTTGTTGTTGCTTTTTGATTTTATTTTCTCTAAATACTCGCCGTACGTGGCGCTATACTGTTTCGCCCGAATGTAACAATGGCGGCGCATAAGATGGCTTCGCTCGCATAGAGAAAGAAAATTAGGCTTTCCCTAAGTTTACAAGCGCGGCTGGGTACATCGTGTACCTTTGCGAGGTGGATGTGCTAAAAAACGAAGGTCAATGCAAAATTTGGATTCAAAATCGGCTGTTTTGGCGGAGAAACTGCCCGCCGTATTTCTGAGGAGCCACCAGCGGTTTTTCCTATACCAGTCTGCGAGGCCGTTTAACGCCAATAACACACAGCCCTGTCACCGCACGGCGCCGGCATGCGTTGGCTGCACGTTAAAGCAGCTCAATTTCCAAGATCAAACGGTCAGTATCTCGTGAAAACAGCGACATTGCAATGAAAATGTTTTAGTCTGTGCTTTTAATCAAATGAAAATGCATGTGGCCTCGGTTTTCAATTTCAACATGCCTAGGTCTGATGTTTCCTCTCGTCTGATCATCGTCGTAAACCATGCGCCTCTTTACGGCAACAACTCAGCGCTACCCGTCAAGCGATTGATTTTTGCGTAGGTCAGCGAAGCGAAAATTATTGCTCTGGCTCACGAGAATGTCGTCTGATATACATTTCCGTGCGTTGTCGCCCCCGTATGTATCTGTTGCGTTTTTACCGTACATGTAGGCATTTGTAATCTGTGGACTGCCTTGCTTTTAGTTGTATATGGTGTTTACTGCTAGCAGCCCTAACTATGTACGTGCTTGAATATTAAAATCCAAAGCACTCTTTCATTGTGCACCTATCTTTGTCACACATTCTCTTGTTTCTTCTGCTGCTCTGGTCTTGGAACTTCGCTTTTGCTTGCAAATGCTTTCTAGTTAATATATGATGTTGCAAATACAGCAATCTAATGAGACGTGAAAAGAACCGTGGTATATTGGTGATATACCATGGCTGGCATACACTAGAGCTCTCAGCTCATTTATAACGTGCCACGCCAGAATTTCAATATACTGTTATGATATAATAGGAATAAATCACGTCCAGCGATGGTATACCACTCTATTTTGACCAGTTCACTTCATCCTTATAACTCATTCAATATAGCAATTTATCACCCTATTTTTGGATGTACAAAGTTTCCATAAGAGATAGATATCACATAATAAACACAAAGATCACAAACAATATGTTAAGTACATTGTTTGTTATTTTATACTCTTTTTGTGATATAGAAATCCTGTACTCTGCTTGTACCATTGCTCTATGAAGAAAACTAAGTAAAACCATAGACCTTAAAAACGGAAGGACAGGCAACTAGCTATTTTCTTTCATGTAATCCTGGTTATAATCCGTGAAAAACTTGAACACTCATTAACATAAACAAACGTAACTGTTTATCTCTCGTATCGCAAGCTCACGGAAATTCCCGTGATTTGAGAGGCTTGTCAGACGCGAGATTATGTTAATCACTACAACATTGCGATCAGCGCATGCTCAAGCTTTCGCGTCTAATTTCAAAGTGTCGTGTTGTAAACAAACAATAGCCGATTGAGTCGGAGACGCATGAATTTAGTCCTAGTTTTACAAATGTACGTATGACTTCCTCCCAAAAATACTAGTTCAAACCACGAAATAAGACACGTAGAAACGTACATTAGCACTGTCATGCATTATTATTACAACAGAGAAACATGAGACGGCAAGAAAAATTACTCAGAGGAAACGCACAAAATGTCGTGTTCACGGTGTTGTAAACAACAATGGCCGATTGAGTCGGTGACGCGTGAATTTAGTCCTAGTTTTACAAATGTACGTATGACTTCCTCCTAAAAATACTAGTTCAATCCACGAAATAAGACACGTAGAAACGTACGTTAGCGCTGTCATGCATTATTATTACAACAGAGAAACATGAGACGGTACGAAAAATTACTCAGAGGAAACGCACAAAATGTCGTGTTGTAAACAACAATGGCCGACTGAGTCGGAGACGCGTGAATAGTCCTAGTTTTACAAATGTACGTATGACTTCCTCCAAAAAATACTAGTTCAATCCACGAAATAAGACACGTAGAAACGTACATTAGCACTGTCATGCATTATTAAGAGGGTAAAAAAATTACTTAGTTGAAACGCACAAAAAAAGATCGTCCATCAACAGCAATCATGATGGCCGATCGAGCTGGAGATGCCTGCACGTGAATTTGGTACAAATTTGGTGAATTTGGTACAAGTTTTACAATGTAAACATGATTTGCCCCGCAAAATACTAGTCAGTTGACGAAATACCTAACGTTGAAACGTTTACTATCATTGACATGCATTATCATACAGCAGAGAAATATGACAGGGTATGAAATTTTCAGTTGAAACATGAAGTCGC
This sequence comes from Ptychodera flava, assembly GCF_041260155.1. Lineage (NCBI taxonomy): Eukaryota > Metazoa > Hemichordata > Enteropneusta > Ptychoderidae > Ptychodera > Ptychodera flava. Next base: position 4,783,306 of record NW_027248279.1, read on the forward strand.
TTCGTAAACAACAATGGCCGATCGGGCTGAAGACGCACGAGTTTTTAAAATACTACAGTGCCGAAGTGCAAGAAGTACATTATGAAGTAAAAGAAAGTTTACAGCATTACACATGAATCAGAAATAAACGGAAGAGTTATCAGGGGTGTACAATGATTAGATTGCAAAATTATCTTTGCCGACTCGATCATGAATTGACGGGAATTACAAAAAACAACAACAATAAATATACCTAATAGTGACTCATCTGTCGAAAATGGTAGCAAAATTGTCTGTAAAAATCAATGGGTAATACAATGCTTGAAAACAACGTGAACTAGACCCTGGAACAGAACGCGACTTGACTCGACAGCACAGGTATAGCGTCTTCTGTGTAGCTCCAGTGCTGCCAAGACGTCACTGTGTCATCACGTGACGTGTTTTGCGTTTACATAACTGCGCAGAGGATTATAACCCAGATCGTACGGGTAAACACGCAAGTTTCTTTGTCTTTTCTGGCAGTTGCCTGTCCTTCCGTTTTTAAGGTCTATGGTAAAACTGAATACTGCAGGGTAGCAAAATAAGATTTATAGGTATAGTCTACTGTTTAACAAACAAACAAAAACTGTGTACCGGTAGTTTGACAAACTACTGTAATTGGGCTTCCATATTATCCACTTCCTTTTAAGAGAAGAGAGAAGTGGGATTTTTTTAAGGAATTGTTAAAAACAATTTATTCTGTCATTAAAAAATACATAATTGACTCAATCATATTTTTAGCCTAGTAGCCGTGAATGATTCTTAGTGTCATCTTTACAATTAAGATTTATGTCAAAAACTCACAATTAGAGTTATGAAGGGAAGGGTTTTTGAGACATATGTCACTCATTACAAGTAGATTGAGGATTATTTATGCAGCATCTTAGAAACTGTTATCCGATTGGTCGGCTGAATCTTACCATTATCATTGAATTACACAATAGACTCCCTAAGTTGCTGTGAATATTGACAATCGACCAATCAGATATAACCTGAGCCAGCTGCACATCAGCAGTAGATGGATGTCACAGTAACACATGGAGTGTGGAATCCAGGACGGCTATCAAGTAAACTTTAAGTACTAGCTAGGCTAATTTTGTTCATGATTATCCCTAACTCTCACAAAATAACTGAAATGTTTTATGGTCCATGAAGAAAGTGATCTTTTCAATACAATACAGACATATTGTATCTGATGATAACCTAACCACCACCGTCCATGACATATTCAACTCTCACCTGCGTAATGACCCAATTTTCTCTTTTCACCAATGTATTTTGTACCACCAATGGGTATTGCCTCAACTTTTGATCTGCTCTTCTCTGTAACAAAATAAATGTATTGTTATTCAGACGTGGCAGAATGATGCCCTTTGTCATATTCCTTTTAACCGTCCTTGACTTCCATACAGGTAGAATCTAATCTTAAAACAGTGGCTTGTAACACATTCTATCTCAAATATTCAAGATGCTTCAGTGCTCAACAGCTATGGATTAATTATTTCACGACAGAACTGCAAAAGAGTGACTCAATTGCATAATTTATATACTCTTTCCTTTCACCTTTACATATGAATTGACATAAAAATCTAAGTACACATCTGTTACTTAGTTGCACTATTTAAGTGCTATAGAAAGTTCATAATATTGATGAAAAGAGTTATACTTTAACTTAGTTCTGTACCCAATCCAGATTTATTGGCCTCATATAATTCAAATAAATTGCAAAAAAAATTCAAACTAGCATAAGTGCATTGACAAATTTATGTTCTAGTTTATGATGGAATATGGTATTTTATCAGTAAAGGAGATCAGTCACAAGCTGTACTGAGAGTGGAATGATACAAGGCACATCGTACAATATTTTAAGGGAGATGGCTGAACAAGTAGTATTATACAAAAAAAAATTGCTGATGTGTGAATTTTACAGCAACATAAAGACACACATAATTGATCAAGAGTGTGTCATACAGTTGCACATGCAGCACACATAAGTAGAAAAGATTACTAGTCCAAGCTTCATTCTGTGCTCTCTGATATGATAATTGGTAAATTAGTTACTGGAGACTGGCTTCTGACGTCAACTATGGCTTTATTTGGTGAATTTCTAAATATGGGCAATGGACCAGTTGTTTTCATGTCAACAAAACTTGGCTTTTCCATATTTCCTTCCATGTCATTACTTGTGTTTCTTGTTCAATTTATGAAGTTTTAGTTGTCCCTCTGTAGAATTTCAAATTGAATTTCAATACTTCTCTTTTATGACTATAAGGTATTCCCTACACTTGTTTTATTAGTCCCCACGGACACCGTCCGGGGGGACTTATAGGTTTGGTCATGTCCGTGCGTCAGTGTGTCCGTCCGTGCGTCCGTCCGTTCACGCAGATATCTCAGAGATGCCTGGAGCGATTTCATTCAAACTTGGTACAAGGATTACTTCATATGTCATACAGATGCACATCGATTTGTTTTGTGATACGATCCAATATGGCTGCCAGGCGGCCATTTTATTACGATTTTTTCATATTCAGAGCAATAACTCAGGCATGTTTCAACTGATTTTATTCAAAGTTGATACAAGGACATTGACCAATGTCATAGATATGCACTCTAATTTTTTGGTGATACGATCAAATATGGCCGCCGTGCGGCCATTTTGTTACGATTTTTTCATGTACAGAACCATAACTCAGGCATATCTCAACCGATTTTATTCAAACTTGGTACAAGGACATTGACCTATGTCATACATATGCACGTCAATTTGTTTTGCGATACAATCCAATATGGCCGCCAGGCGGCCATTTTGTAACGATTTGTTCATGTACAGAGCCATAACTCAGGCATATCTCAACCGATTTCATTCAAACTTGGTACAAGGACATTGACCTATGTCATACACATGCACATTGATTTGTTTTGTAATACGATCCAATATGGCCGCTGTGTGGCCATTTTATTACGTTTTTTCATGTCCAGAACCATAACTCAGACATGTATCAAGCAAATTTATTGAAAGTAGGTACAAGGAGATTGAGCAATGTCATACATATGTACGTAAATGTGTTTTTTGATACTATCCAATATGGCTGCTGTGCGGCCATTTTGTAATGATTTTTTCATGTACAAAGCCATAACTCAGGCATATCTCAACCGATTTTAATCAAAGTTGGTACAAGGACATTGACCTATGTCATACATATGCACATTGATTTGTTTTGTGATACGAACCAATATGGCCACCATGTGGCCATTTTATTACGATTTTTTCATGTCCTGAACTACAACTCAGACATGTATCAAGCGAATTTATTCAAAAGTATTTTTATCACAGACCTAATGAAGAGGACTCTATCCTCTCTGAGGACCTGTAATCAAAGTACCCATTAACAAGTGGGGACTGTGTCATCAACGATGACTTGTTTTGATTCAAAACTTACCTTTGGGATTTAATTTCTTAGTCTTCTCTTGTGCTTCCTTAAATAGATCCTGAACACATTCCGGTTCTTTTTCTGTATTTTCTAGTCGTTGTTTGAGCACTTTATTATCCTGCATTACCCTGCCTAGCTTTTGCTGCAGCTGTTTAACATCTGTCTCTAATTTATCATGTGCAATCTTAATTTTTTCATTTTCTTTTTGCAAATTAAAAACTCTTTCAGCTTCTTGTCTTGTCTTCTCAAGCTGCATTTCTAGTCTTGTCCTTTCTTCAGTGACGTTATCTAGCTTATCCTTTATTCGTTGTGAAACTGACTCTGATTTAGATTTAGCATTTTCCATTTCTTTGTTGTGAAAGTCTTGAACCCTTTCAGCCTCTTTCTTAGCAATTTCAAGTTGCTTTTCTAGACTTTCCTTTTCTTGAATGGCTAGACCTAGCCTATCTTGAAATTGTGTTAAATCTGACTTGGATTTAGCGAGTACCCTTTTCAGCTCATCCTGCTCTTTCTCACAGTGGTCATGTTCCTTATATCCTGTCAGTTTAGCATTTCTGATTTGCATTTCAGCACTGTCTCTCTCTTTTATAAGAATCTGCAGAAAATATTTTGAATCAACTTTAGCTTCTACATATTTCCTTTCTAATTCTTCTTCTCGTTTTTTAAAATGGCTTTGACAAGTTTTGCATGGGATCAGTCCTGGAGCAAGAGAACTGTCTCGTTCAACACAAGATTGTGTCGGCTTGCCTGCAAAAGAAAGACATGTTATTTATGGTGTATCACCCCCTCTATGGCAAGGTTTTAGCTTTGAACCAATGTTCTGATTTTAACAAACATGGCATTGACAGAGTGCTCATAAAGTTAATGTTCACGTTGGCTGTCTACTATCCTCATTGCTGCTACTAGCGCAGCATGGTATCAGAAATTGAGGTAGGAAAAATCATATATCATTCTAAGTCAAAACACACAAATTCAACTTTTCAAAGCAAAGCGAAAGCCTAATTGGACCAAACGATTTTATTACTTATATGTAAGTTTCAGGGTTGTCATCAAAGGAGGTCAATCAAGGTAAACATGCTCTTTTATTTTATGGAAAAAAAACAAAGCAGATGAAATTCTGCCATCTGTTTTATCGAATGTAAAGTTTGTTCAAAGATGTACGCCGTTGTCCACCAAAGATTCATTTTTAGCAGGCGAAATAATGCATATTTGCAGTGTAAAGTATTAAAAAAGCTTTCAAAATTACCTTTTGCTTCTTCTGATTTGCCAAGTTTCAAGTTCACCTTTTCCTTAAGATCGCTATCACTGATGTCTTCATGGAATCCAATTTCATATCTTACTGTGACCTCTGTAGCCAAAGTCTCCAGTTGTGCTGCTTCAAGAAGATGCACTAATGTACTGCAGTTGCTCTCATTAATATGGCCCAGTTCTTGAAGTTTACCAAACAAACTTAATGCATCTTGAATTTTCTCCCGATCTCGTTTATAGATAGGTTGATGATCAAGTCTCTCGGCATGAAAGAGTATTATATCAAGATCATCTAATCAAAAAAAAAAAACAAAAACAAAAACATTTAAAATCAATTTTTGTGGGTATAAGAGGTATGTACAGGTACTAAAATTGCAATCTGGGACCGCAAACTCTGGGACTCCCAGTTTACCAAAAATGCAATCTGGGACTGGTCCCAGATGGGTTTATTTTGACAATCTAAGACCGATCCCAGATTTAGGTGTTTTGACAATCTAGGACCGGTGCCAAATTGGAATTTTTTGGCCATCTGTGACCGGTCCAAGATTGTGTGTTTTTAGCTATCTGGGACTGGGAAAGTGTGCATTTTGCATTTTCGGACAAGTCCCTGGTCATATAATTTGCTTTCTGGGACAAGTCCCTGATTAAGATTTTACAATCAGGACTGCAAGTCTCAGATCATGTCAAAGTAGACGGCCGCTCGAGTGTATAAGTAGAATTATGGAGAGTAGAGATTATTTTACCAACAAAATGTTAACTCTAGTGACTAAAAATATGCCTAGCTGGCAGCGTGTAAAAACTAGTTTGTTCTTGAAATCCACAATAATTAATGTTTCACAGTATGCCTGCTTTGTGCATAAAAAAGCCCTAAGTGCAACTTCTTGACTCTAGACGGATCTTTAAATTTTCTGTCCTAAAAAAGTAAAAAAAAATTTCAACTTGTTGCTTGCAACACCTTTTCTTCAACAAAAATATACAAACAGCAGATTATATGAGGTTATTACGAAAATACCACAAAGGATGCACGAGGACATTGGCGCAGCGTATCGCGGAGGGCGAAGCGCGGCGCCAATGTCCCAGTGCATCCTTTGCGGTATTTTCATAATAACCTTATTATTATACATCTTACATTCCTGATCGGGGCATCAAAATGTCGGAGTAGTGACCGTTTTCATGCAATGTCAATAATTTTTCTTCCGATTTTATCGCGCCAGTGTGGAACGCTACGTCAGACGTGCTTCTGCACTACACACATATGTACGTACAGAGCGCGCGCGAGACTTGTTCTGGCACTCATCCAAGGGGTCCCTTGAAACCATTCTACAGTGAACGAGCAGATACAGCTGCAGGGAATGGGGCGCCTTGAAACCGTACGTGTTACGGAACAAGCGTTCCGTACGGCTTTTTTAGCGCACGCTAAATCCTATTGTTCTCTATGGTAGATGTATAATAATACATCATACTTAATTACTAAAATAAATATGTTACTCTAAAATATGCAAATCTATCCATCAAACCAAACACAGACACCACAATAGCATCTCCCACTGCTGTAAAAGGAGCTCTAGATCTGTTTTAACACTTGCTGTGAACCTTGCTTCTTGCGTGGAGGTAAAAGCAAGAGTTGTAACACCATGCTTCAAGTAAAAGGTCTCAAAAACCACCAGCAATTTATACAAAAATTATAGGAAAGTTCACTTCATCATACAGATGGTAAAAATGAAACAATTACATAGGGGACATGCTTTTGAAGAAACAGCCAAAGTCTTTAACAATGCCATACTTATGCACAAACACCATGAAAAATGAAGCAACCAAACGTGTTGCTAAAATAAAAGGATACATGTATATGTAGGAGTACTTCTCCTGAAAAACACTATAAAATAAACCACCAACAGAATGCATTTAATCTATTTAGAAAATTTCACATAACAACGGTCAATGTGTGACAGCCAGTAGCCAGTGTCCCTTAATTTTAAAAACGTGGTCTGGGACTGATCCCAGATAGCCAAAAAACCTGATCTTGCACCAGTCCCCAATAGCCAAAAATACTATCTCAATCTGGCAGGACCGTCCCAGATAGCCGAAAAAAAACATGGTCGGGGACTGGTCCCAGATAGCCAAAAACAATGGTCTGGGACCGGTCCCAGATGGCTGAAAACCCCAATCTGGGTCCAGTCTAGATTGCATTATTTTGGTAAACTGGGAGTCCAAGTTTGCGGTCCAAGATTGCATTTTTAGTAACTGTACAGGGTATAAGCTATAACATTTGACAAATCATTATATTCTTTTCCGATGGAAAATCACAGCCCCCCAAAATGTATAATGGAAAAGTGATAATCACTATAAACTATGTGTTAAGACAGTAAAACTTGAACCAACTTTGTTATTAGCAAATGGTTATTGTAGTGGTTGTTATGATTGCACTGCAGTCCACTCTATGTCATTTTCAGCATAACAACATATCCCTATCAGTGGATGTGAGAACAAGACAAAAAGAAGTAATTACAAGATTAGGCTTTGTAATGTGAATGTCTCTATCAAAAATATACAGTCAATACTGGTAAGTATTGAAAAGAGGGAAATTGATTTGTTTGTAGAAACTATAACTTTAAGCAAATTCAGCAATATTGTTCAGTTTATGGGCAATATACCAAGAAACCTATTACACAGAGGTTCTACCCAGTGTCACTGTGCTGCTATACCACACAGGTACAGTGATGATACTTATTGTTAATTTCATATTTTTATTGCTATTTAAAATTTATGAGTATGTTTATGAATCATTATCCAAGAAATATTAACTATAGCTGTTGTAAAATAAATGACACACACTTACCTTTTCCAATCCTTTGTGCTAGACTACCAAGATATTTGCTAAGTGGATTCAATCCTCTTGCCATAGTTGATGAGTATTTGTCATTTTGAGGAGAACCTACAGAAAAACCTACATATGTGATAATATTCACAGATTGATTCATGCATAAACGTACAGCAGATTTTGATTGTGCAGTTCACTATAGAATACCACAACCTTTAGCCCATGATTATAATATACTAAAGAGAGATGAAATGTTCAGTCACCTGCATCTGTCTGTCTGTCTATGTATGTATGTATGTACATACGCACGCATGTATGTATGTATGTATGTATGTATGTACATAGGCACGCACGTATGCATATATGTATGTATACATACATCCATGCATGTGTGCACAGAAAGTGTATGGCTCAGTGGAAGGGTTAAGCGTTTAAACATTTTTGGTTATTTCCCAAAGGCAGTTCTACTGAGCTCATTATAGGCTAGAACATTCTACATGGTCATGCTTACTACAATTCCACTAGCTTATGATTTTCCTCATGTTATTGTCGTCCGAATCTCAATACGTCAGTGGTGGACTGGAATTTGGCTTATAGCCAGTCAGCTGTGTGAAGGAAGCGTTGATGTTGACTACCTCATACTAATATATGTCTGTATTATTACAGTACATCATGTAAGTCAAAATTTGCCTTATTTAATTTTGAAAGAAGTTTAGTTTTTTGCTAGTTGTTTTCCAGTGAGGTTTGAAGGTATCTACATATTGCAAAATTGTAACAGTGTTGGTTTAATTTCAATTGAAAAACCCACCTAAGCATCAATTCATATTTCGGTAGAAATGACATTATCTTTCATCAGGTTTGTTTTATCCTGACAAAGTTTTAGCAATTTCATTATTTCCTTTCCAATCCTTGCCAACGATTTGTTGCATGCCTCACTTTTTAGAATTCACTTACTTTTAACATGTTCTTCTTCTTCCTTTTGCAGATTTCGAGCTTCAGCATTTTCAGTTCCTGGTTCAATGGAACCTTTCTGCATGGCCACAACTGACTCGTCTTGAAGATTTTTAGTGCCTGCTGGCGTTCCCACTGTCTCAGTCTGCAATGTTTGTATGGTGTTTTTGTGGTCGCGTAATAGTTCACCTTTTTGCTCACTATTTTTCTCATGAATTTTCTGACTTAATTCTAGTAAACACAGTGTCTGATATGGTTCAAGTTCTCCGTGAGTCACTTCATAAGGAATCAAACTGTTTGCAAGTGCACTGTGACTTTCAGTTGATGACCTTGCTTGCAATAGGCTTCTTTCTTGTTTGAGATAATCTTTTGCTGATCCTACAAAAAGATATTTATATATTTCACTGTCAAATGTATAATATGGATGTGGATCTATGCTTTATTCTGTGTATCTAATAAATATCAGACCTTGACTAAATGATTAGTTTGTTCAAAGATTTGAAAACTTTTCACAATTTTGAACTCGATATATTTTGTATATATATATATATATATATATATATGCAAATTCTTTGCACAAAATCTTTTCGAGAAATACACTAAAAATCAGTTATAGTTGCATGAGTAATATTGGTACAATAATAACAAACAACAACAAGGCTAAATTAAACAACTTAAACCCCAGTGAAGAGAATAAGACAAACTGCAACTGCAATAATAAATGCCCGATGAATGGTAGTTGCAATGATGAACACATAGTATACCAAGCGGAAGTCATTACATCGGACACAAAACAAACTTACATCGGACTATGTGATACAACATTTAAATTTAGATATAGAAACCATATTTGCTCGTTCAAAAACCAACGCTATAAAAATGCAACTGAGTTAAGTAAATATATTTGGAACTTAAAAGACCAGAACATTGAGTATGAAATCAAATGGAGAAAGGTAAAACAAGCTAAGCCATACTCCAATACCAACAAGAAGTGCAACTTGTGTTTGTGGGAAAAGTTTTTTATCATATGTAGACCAACCATGGCAACGCTCAACAAAAGAAATGAGCTAATTTCGTGCTGCAGGCACTCTAAAAGATTTCTGCTATCCCACATAAATTAAACACGTATACGCGCGCGTAAATACGCGCATCACGATATGTTCCATTCAGAATGCCTTTGTTCTATTTTCTCATTACTCTAGAATGTATTGGTTTGTATTTGGCAGTTGCCTGATGACTGCATCGGAAGATGCACGAAACTCTGAGTAGCGAATAAATGTTTTAATCTCATAATCAAGCTCCGGACTTTCATCTATATAATATATATATATATATATATATATATATATATATATATATATATATATATATATATATATATATATATATATATATATATATATATATATAATCCTACAAAGTTTGGAAATCTTCAAGGTGTAAAACAATGCTCAATACCTTTATGGCAGAGCTATTTACGGTAAAAATTGAAAACAAGTAGAAAACAGGACTTAGGCATTACTCAGAGTTTCACGCTTCATGTGTCCTCTGTAGCGATCATCAGACAAATGGTTCAACCGCTACAGAGAACACATGTAGTGTTGTCTTGTAACTAAAACTGTTTGAAAATTGGAAATAAAATAAACACATCCTTATTTCTTAATTTCAGTTTCTGTTATGTTTTTAACACGTTTCTGTGCTTCCTTCATGAGTTGGACTGCTTTCTCCTGAAACACTTCAAAAAATATAATATCGGACAAGTACCTGTGTGAATAGACATCTAGTGACAAACTGCAATATAAACTCTTTCTTAAATTCCGCAAGCTTATCAAAAAAGAAATACAACACATTTTGAAATATTAAAAACTCACCATGAGGAGGCATTATAACTTGGCTGTCAGTTGAGGTACCAACAGAGATAGTACTTTTACCAGATGTGACATCACCATCTGATCCCTCTACCTCCAGTGGTGCAGAGTCGCTTACTTTCGGTGATGTATCATTTCTTGTTGAAGTATGGGGTTCTGCACAAATTGATGTTTCTATGTAAGGGAGAGTTGAACAAGTGTGAAGGGCATGAAACATATACTCTGTATACATTTGTGTAAGTTGGTAGGTAGGTGTACGTTCCTAGATACATAATGTGCATTATTGTTCGGTTGGCAGACCTTGATAGGCCTTTAGGTCATGCTTCCTGGAAAATGCTCAAAGACAATTATATAACTTTGATTTTCGTTTTAAGATGGTTAATGGGTTAAAGAATGACTAACAAGAAAAACATTCAGAAATTGTTGAGAAAAAATATATATAAATGGTCAAATATTTTAACACGTCAAAGACATGTCAAATCACATTTTATTAGGTACAGTTTTTCTCTTAATTTGCCAAATAGCTTTGACAATTCTGTTTCAAATTTCATGAGAAAAGATTCATTAACAGGATTCAAACCTGTGTATTTTTCTGCAGATAAAATACTTAATATCTGTTCAACTAATTATGAAATTTGCATATGTCAATTGTTTGTCAATATTCCGTGTTTAATGAAAACATTTCTTACTCCAGAACACTTGTCAAATGGCCTTAGGAAAAAACTATGTAGTCTAAGTGTCTTTAAGGGCAATCAATGCCAATTTGTTGGATGTAGCATTACTTTCATTGTGACTTTATCAGATAAAACTGTCAAGGTATTAGCAGGTCATTTTATATATGCTATGAAAGCTGCACTATATCAGAACACGAAGTACATGGTTAAACATATGATCACAACTACTTGAACTTAAATCCCAAATAGGTGGCTCTCAACTCATCAAAACATGACTAGCAGATTACATTGAGAATTGGAATTTGTTTTCAAATGATTGTTTTCAAATTCACTTTACACACTCTTCCAATGCAACATAAAATAGCTAAAGTTATTTGATACCAATAAGATGACCTTGATCCATCGATATAATTACCTGTAGCATTTGTGAGTTCCAAAGTGCCACCTTCTTGCTGTTCATCTTTTTTGTAGCAGCATGGAAAACAGCAAGACATTAATTTCGTACACATATTTCCTTTATCTTCGTTTTCTGTAAATGGATATATTTATAAATGTCTTTAGAGAAGATAAATACATTTTCCAACGGTTGTGAACATGCCTGGCTACCAAATGAAACACCAACACGATTTGAACTAATTTGGGATAATTGGATGGTGAAGTAGTGTTGTTTTAATCTGTAATGTAATTTCACCTGCTTTTCTTTTTAAAGTTACATACTTGTTTTAGTCCCCACAGACACCGTCCGGGGGGACTTATAGGTTTGGTCATGTCCGTGCGTGTGTGCGTGCGTCCGTCCGTCCGTCCGTCCGTCCGTTCACGCAGATATCTCAGAGATGCCTGAAGCGATTTCATTCAAACTTGGTACAAGGATTACTTCATATGTCATACAGATGCACGTCGATTTGTTTTGTGATACGATCCAATATGGCCGCCAGGCGGCCATTTTATTACGATTTTTTCATGTACAGAGCCATAATTCAGGCATGTTTCAACTGATTTTATTCAAAGTTGGTACAAGGATATTGACCAATGTCATAGCTATGCACATCAATTTGTTTTGTGATACAATCCAATATGGCCGCCAGGCGGCCATTTTGTTACGATTGTTTCATGTACAGAGCCATAACTCAGGCATATCTCAACCAATTTCATTCAAAATTGGTACAAGGACATTGACCTATGTCATACATATGCACATCAATTTGTTTTGTGATACGATCCAATATGGCCGCCAGGCGGCCATTTTATTACGATTTTTTCATGTACAGAGCCATAACTCAGGCATGTTTCTACAGATTTTATTCAAAGTTGGTACAAGGACATTGACCAATGTCATAGCTATGCACATCAATTTGTTTTGTGATACGATCCAATATGGCCGCCAGGCGGCCATTTTGTTACGATTGTTTCATGTACAGAGCAATAACTCAGGCATATCTCAACCAATTTCATTCAAAATTGGTACAAGGACATTGACCTATGTCATACATATGCACATCAATTTGTTTTGTGATACGATCCAATATGGCCGCCAGCAGGCGGCCATTTTATTACGATTTTTTCATGTACAGAGTCATAACTCAGGCATGTTTCTACAGATTTTATTCAAAGTTGGTACAAGGACATTGACCAATGTCATAGCTATACACATCAATTGTTTTGTGATACGATCCAATATGGCTGCCATGCGGCCATTTTGTTACGATTTTTTCATGTACAGAGCCATAACTCAGGCATATCTCAACCAATTTTATTCAAAGTTGGTACAAGGACATTGACCTATGTCATACATATGCATATTGATTTGTTTTGTGATACGATCCAATATGGCCACCATGTGGCCATTTTACTACGATTTTTTCATGTCCTGAACTACAACTCAGACATGTATCAAGCGAATTTATTCAAAAGTATTTTTATCACAGACCTAATGAAGAGGACTCTATCCTCTCTGAGGACCTGTAATCAAAGCACCCATTAACAAGTGGGGACTGTGTCATCAACGATGACTTGTTATGAGTAATTTGTAATATCGTAACATTCAGCTATAGGGTACCTAACATTTTGAGAAAATTGAAAAATATGAAGATCCAATTATCCCAAATTACTTCCAATCGTGTTCACCGTAATAGAACAACTTGAATATCCCGTGTTGAGCACAAAGTTCAGAGAAAGAATCCTGCGACTAGCCATGACACACCTAATCATTACTTTCACATACATACATATCAATGCAGTGCATTATCGTACATTGGAGCCACTAAGTTCTGACAGTCTATGGCCCAACATCTCAAAAGTAGCTCATCAGATTGAAATCAGATTTGGTATACTGATCTTGTTTTGTATTTGTAAGACCTAAAATAGGGTCAATGACTCTTTGCGTACATTTAGTAAGATATGACAGGTTCAAGTGAGCTATGTACTGTATGGCTGGCAATTGTTAGAACGGACACACACAACACCGTGCTGCCTGGTACATCAAAATTAGCGATGCTATCTACCATACTAGAGCAAAAATGTCCTCTTCTAATATTGTAGTACATGAAATTTTTATGTAAACAATATTTTGGCAATTCATCTAGCAGTAATATTTAAGAACACAACTTATCATTGGCTTTGGCTGTGTTTCTTTACAAATCATATTACTCAAATGTAAATTTCACCAAGTTTACACTTTTGCTGCTCATTAACATACTTTTGGTAAATGATAATTTTATTTAAACAAATTCCCATTTACAGTGAGCACGTATTTACACAACAAATAGAAGGGTGGAATGTGCAGCGGTTCTAAAGTTTAGACTTGGACTAGAGAATTCAAGAAAGAGATATTTAGCATCTTCTTGGATCAAAATAACAAACATTTTAACAAAAATACGATATTGCTGGTTTTGTCACAATTTGATCAAAACTGATATGTCTTCCATATGAACCGTCATATCAAGTTTCAAATCAATAAACAAACTTTTCAAGAAGGTATTTAGACAAAAAAGAAAAGCAAAATAAGACCCAGAAATAACACGATTGGAACTAATTTGGGATAATTGGATCTTCAGATTTTTCCAGATTTCTCAAAAGTGTTAGGTATCCCATAGCTGAATGTTGTAATATTACAAATTACTCATACAAACAAGTGCATGACTTAAAAGGTAAATAGCAGATAAACTTACATTTGCAGATTAATCCGGCATTACTTCACCATCCAATTATCCCAAATTAGTTCAAATCATGTTAAATACAAATATGTAAAGTTCGCCACAAATTGAACAAACTTAATTAGTTTAACCCCAGTAATATGCATATCAAGTTTCAAAGCAATCAAATACACGGTTTAGAGAAAATGGTTTTTGAACAAAAAAGGAGAAAATTGCCCCAGCATAAAAACAAATATTTTTGACTGAATATGCTGAAAAGTGCCTCCCAAAACAAATACTAAAATTTCACCATAATTTGAACAAACCTAGCAGAGCTCAACCCTAGGATTATGAGAATGAAGTTTCCAAGCCATCTGCCAAGCAGTTTCAGAGAGAAGATATTTGTTTAACCAAAAATGATAAAAAATTGCCCAAAAATATAAATATGAAAATTTAACCACAATTTGAACAAACCAGAGTTCTTGGATTATGCACAGACTATTTCAAAACAGTTGTCAGAGCGAATGAGATTTTTGACCTAGAACAGGAAAATTGCCTCTAAAAACAAATATGAAAATTTCAGCACAATTTTATCATATCTAAGTTGCCAACCAAATATAGCTTGTGGTTACAGAACTTAATCAATTTGCAGGATTTTGCCCTTTTACTTCATTTGCATATTTTGTGAGTTCGAATCCCTTTGAAAATTTACTGCAATTATATTAATTTACGCAAAAAAGTTAAAGAGATCAGTTATTCTCAGAATGGTTTTATCAGATCTGAAGAATTATGCCACAGATATTGACCATACAAGCGTACGAGCTATTTGACAATCAAGGCCATTTGAGGTGTTTGCTTTTTTACCGAACTCCAAATGCGAGATGTATATCTGGCAGGAACGAAAGATGATGACAACTGTTATTCTGAAGAGAAACACATTGTGACGTCAATCTAATATTGCCTGTGTTATATAGGTCATCTTCGCACGCTCATCATGACCTGAGTTTAATTAGTCTAGAACATTCATTCTCAATGTTACTGCCCTTTATAATAACATCATAACCTTGAATTCAATTAGTCATGTTTGGAATGTTCTGGAAATTTACTGAGTTGTGCAAGAGATAATTTTAGAACAGCAATTAGCATGTCAATAAAAGTTTGAGATTGTTCTTATATGCCCTTATGTAAGCACATGGGTATAAATAGGGACGTGCACAGCTTGCAGTCAGACATTTTGGGATCGTGTCTCTTGTGTGTTACTTCAAGTCTTTGGAAACTCCAGCAGTATTAATTTCAAGACTTTTTAAGACCTTCACTGCCACGCTGGATTTATACTGTGGACTTTGTGCAACTTCTAGCCTGCAAGCCAAAGGACTGTTCATTCACCGACTTACTGTTACAACTCTGAGACTGGAGCTTTGCCGTCCCAGCTGAGATAAGTAGTCTGTACACTTTAAAAGTTTGTATTCTATCCCTGACTAAGCAAGTAGTTTTATTTTTCGTAATAAATTTCGTTTTACACGGAAACTACTGAGTTCATCCTTTCGTTCGTTTTCTGCCACGTAACACCAGTCAATATGTGGTTTTACCACATTTATTCTTTGAGAGTTCAAGACGTATCTCTGATCTTACTCAAAATCTTCATTTACATATTCTAAAACCTGATAATGCAAACATTAACCCCGGTTGAGCCCATCACTTGTCTCGACCGGTCATCTTTGGTGTACAGTACCGGAACTGCTGCCTGTCAACTGACATTCTGAATGCATAAGCACTGAAATGTTACAGCTTACCTGTTGGTAAATAAAGAACATCAATACAACAACAAAACTTACCATTCTGAAGAAGCGGTGTTGTTTCCGTTGCTTCTTTAGATCCTTCACTTTCTTTTTGTGCATTACCTAAACAATGAAGATGAAATCAAAACAAACTTTAAGGTAGAATTGAAACCGCCAATGAATGGTTTAAAATGCTTCCTGCATAAGAGAGCTCCATCTGATACTAAATACATACATAAAATCAAGTGTGATGCCTGCTGTAGTTTCTGGTCTGTGTTAAATTAAAAAGCTCACCAGAAGACGTACAAATATTCGAAACAAATGTCTCCGGCCGTGTTATGCTAGGTGTATATATGCATGTACATGACTGATTAGGTGAAGTGGTCCCATAATTTCTAAAATCCTGCATGAACTGCCGTATGGAATTAAATACCAAAGCTATATCTGCTGTTATGTCTAAGACACATTCAAGACACATAATCGTCCCTACATTTTTATGACAGTTATTACCATTAGTATCAAAATATTAATTTTTTGAGTTACTTTTACCATCTAATGTTAAAACAACTGCCGAAAGATAATTCCTTCAACATGTTTGGACTGAGAAAGTCACATGTACAAGTTGGAAAATCGTCCAAACTTTTCCAAATATGCGTTCTCGCGATCAATGTTGCGGTTCTGTTCTCCACTGGAAATCTTACAATTCATATTGCAGTAAATTGACAACGCATGCTTACCTTCCCCAGTACTCGCATCCCGCTTCCCACTTTTTCCACTCGATGCTGTGCCACTCATTCTACTAGTAGTATTGCTGTTACTCAACTTTTCTGTAAGCCAAACATGCAGATGTAAGTATGAGTTTTATCTGTTTGGTTACATCGTCAATACTAACAAAGGGATTGAGTTTACAGTAGCGAAGCTAGCTATCACAAGGTCACTAAGGGTGAGATCTGTATGTATTGCTTCCTATTTTCTACAGCGCATTGATTACAACATCATCATCCTCTTCCTTGGCAAAAGTTTGCTGGCTAATATATCACTGTCATAGTCACTATCGTATTTTGAAGTTTCCCATCTTTCTCTGAGTTTCCATGTTTTTCTATTCATTCACTAATTCACGGGAGCCTCTTGAGTACATCAAAGGTAACTGCTTTGATTTTGTCTCGGTAGTTCCTTTTGCTTGACTGACTATGATGAATCAAGTATTTGTTTAGACTAGACTTGGCTTTTCTCTGCAGCAGTTAGGCCCTACTGGCTGGTGTGGGCCATCGCGTTCACCAAACGATCTATGTGACAGCCTACTTCTGACTGCTGTTCTGTTTTCATATTTTTCTGCCCCAAGACTTTGAGCAAGTCTAGTATTTGTCCAGTTCTTTTACAAATAATGTACATATCGTGTGTTTCTCAACAGGCATTGAACCAAAACCTACATGGCCATTTCCGTTATCCCTTCTTGGACTGCACATCCTGGTATTTCTGTTGATATATGTCTATCAGCTACATTGAAAACTTTGTAACATTCAACCACATTTCCACCGGGTCTCACTTCCAAGGGAAATTGTGCATTTTCACATAGATGCATTATTCACAGGAAAATGTTGCATATGGAATTCCCTCATATCACCGAATATGCCAGGATATAACTGATATAAGGTCATGAAGGGATCAAATAGTAAATTTACAGGCCTAGGTATCCACCGCTCCTGGTGTTGGGAGAAGCAAGTGATGAGCTACGGCAAAAGTGCTTGATCAAGAACATGGTCTCTAGTGGAATACTCTGGCCACAATACCACAATGCTACCTGAAGGCTGAGGATACCTTACTATATTGTATACATAGTAAAGTATCTATTTGACTATCTTTTTGTGGCTGTATTATTTTGAAGCAGACACTGTAATTTCTCTGCACAGATTAATAAAAGTATTGTATTGTATACACATATTTTATATTTATTTTTAGAGGTATATTTATGTATTTCTTCCCTATTGCTAATTGACATAAAAAACAAAATCATGGAAAGTTTTCATTTATATTCCTGCCTTTATGTTTATTTAGCCAGATAAGTTTTGTACGCCCCCCCCCTCCCGAAAACTGGTCAGATATGAACTGCAGTGCTATGCAAGAGTACAAGAGGAGCCGTTCAATGTTTGCCAGGTTTCAGCTTAACATATAACTTGCACCTAATCATTGCCTTACCTCAGCCAAAGGCTGATATGAATTGTTCATTGCCCTAAGCGACCTCAATTTACAAGAACACAACAGTATAGAGTGTAGAGTGTTCATTTGACAGATAAAATTTACAGTGAAATGACTTCAGAGAATCATGAAGAGAATCATTTTTATTTCCTAGAAAGTTTCTGAACACTGAAACTGCGTTCTGATGGGATGTTTACTTATGCAAATCAAGTGACCCCCCCCCCCATCCACTCCATTCTGTACCGTTTGAAAAATGCAAACCTCCCCCTTTGCAGTTTTCAATTTAAGCCGACCCCTCCCTGAATTTAACCGGCCCATCCCGGCCGTAATAACTTTGTTTGTTTGTTATTTAGTTTGTATTGTATTTTAAAGTGCTAAATAAATATAATAAAATAAAAAACTCCCTAAATTGTGATTGTTGATATTTCGTACTTGGGTGACACATCGGAAAACTCAGATTTAGGCTTATCAAATGCAAATTTAATTATAAGGAAAAGCACACTGAAAATAAATCACATGATGAAAATTCTATTAATTTTTTTAACGCTACTTGTCTGTCACCACTGCAGTTTATGCAGTCTGCAAGGTAGATTCGACCAAAAAGCATTGACTTGCATGATCTGTAGAATTTTAGTTTACATGTTTTCTTGATATGATCTTGGCTTTTACAACTTTACGACAGTTTCAATTCAACTTACGATTTGTAAAGTCTAAGTCTCAATACATCAGATTGCTCTCTCTCTCTATTAAAGTAATAGATCTCATGAAGTCAAACAGTCTCAGTGGCACTCTTGTCAATTGAATTCAATTTTTCCTCACGTCAGAATACCAGTAATCTATGAACTTACAGTGGAATCTGATCAAAACGCCTGTATACTGAAGTTTAAATAGGATTGATATAAATATAATGTACAAGAAAGAGCAGAACTATTCAGGATGCCCAGTCAAAGACCGACCCTGGCTTCGAAAGCCATCAGTCAGAATTGTTTACGCATACTGTATCTATTTTTCTTCTATTTGAGTTACCAATATTCATAAATTAAGTAACTTATAAAGAAGTAAGTATGCAATATCAAACCACGGGTCTACTCCAAGATTACTAAACGCTTTTGTTCGGTAAAAGTTTTCTGATAAAGATACGTGGCAAATTTTATTGTGTAGGCTTGATGTTTTACCGTCAACGAACTGTACACCGAAACTACAGGCCTACTTCTGAAAATTTTATTACCTGACTTTCATGCAAAATAAGCTTACTGCGGAAAGGTCACCAGAGATAACCTTTTTGTTAGTCTGTACAATGTAGATAAGATAAACTTTGAACTACTGCTTTACGGTGAGTCATTGAAACGCTAGAATTCATAATGGTATAGTTCAAATGATCTGTGTTGTGAGAACATAATAAAAAAATTTACATGTCACGTGAACCAGTTCTTTCATTAGACAAGAAGTCCCATAGTAGTGTATTTTAAAGCGTAAGAGTTTGTCCTAAGCTGTTAGGACTGGCCAAGGTCTTATCACGTGATTGCCATACTTGCCCAGTATACTTGCCCAGGTCTTGTTTTACTAAAAGTATTTTTATCCCTATGGATACGAGCCATTTTGTTGAATTTGATATCAGCAGTAATGCCAATTACGGCCGAAGTGTTTTTTTTTTTATTTCATCGTGATAGCATTTCTTTAGAAGCCAGTATGTACTTCCTTGTGTTAAAACTGTTCGCTACGAAGACTGTAAGTGACCCTACCTTACTCCTGACTTGAGTCGTCCGAAGACGTCCGATCACAGAAACTCACAACAAAAGAAGCCGCAGTGATCTGGTGGTGGTGGTTCGTTGAAAACAGTGTATTCCGTCGCTCCGCTTGGAGTATCCCGTGTTTGTGAAAACCAATATGTCCGACCACCTGACGTCAGTGTGGTGAAACCGTTCCAGGTCAGTGTGGGGGCAACGTCCATGCAAAATACTTGTGTCTGTAGCCTATTTTGCCTGGTCACCTGATAAGGTGACAATGGGTAACATGAGCATAGACCCTAGTCTCTACAAGGTATATGCATGAAATGTGTCAGACTTTTGACTTGACAATTTTCAAGACAACTGTTGAGTTTTATTTTCGCGTTTATTCAAACTTTGTTACTGTTGTCTCGTCATAAGTCTTTGTAAATCATTATTTGGTTCTAATTGAATTCTCGTTACCTTAAATAGCTTTTGTCCTGTGCTAGGGGCAGAGTGCATGATACGATTTTGTCATGGGCAGGGAACAGCCTTTACACCCGGAGTTCATGAACAACGGGGTTATGATGGCTAGTCAGACTTCGATATTTCTAGAGGTTTTTTATTGTGGCTATCAATTATACTACGGAAAATGTTGGTCATGTGACTCAATTAAGTTCCCCAATGCGTTAGCCATTCACTTTCCAGAGTTGATTCACGTAGAAGAGAGACTCGTTCCATACATCCAGGGGGCGTTTTGATTGGTGGAAAGATTACTACACCGTACACACCTATTTACGGCAGTACTTAACAAGGTCGAAAGATAAAAAGGAAGCGATGAGTAGAATAAATCTGAGTCCAGAAATCTTTAGAGAGGATATGAAACATTTGAACTGTTCTTTTGGTGAGATTGCGCGATATCTTTATTACAGGACGATTCTACAGACAATGGAGAGACTCTGATATTGGTTTTTATCGTAAGATCAGTGGTCTATCTTAAAATTTATCCAAAAACTGACTTTTGACCCAGTGCGAATTATAGAAGGTTACATTTTCGGAAATATAAATCTACTTCATTATTTTTACAATATTTTTTTTATTTTCTATTTTTTTTTAATTTTTGTTTCTCATCTCCAGAGGAATACTCGGGCAGGGCGGGCGGTCAAAAATAAAAAAAAAATACCGTCAATGACGCTGTACCGTCTCTAATGTGTGGCCAGGTCAGGTAATTGGTTGTTGGCATGGAGTTGTTGGTAGATAGATAGATAGATAGATAGATATTTATTATAGTGACTAGTGACATTACACCAAGCCTCAACGGGCTTATTAGTCACTTTTAGAAAGTGGTACAATTTCATATGAGGGACTGTGCCCAAATAGTTGATGATGTAGGGGCATGAGGTGGGATATGGACCCAAAGACCCCAAAAGATGATTAAATACATCAATCAAAAAAATTCTAAGCTACAGTATAAACTGCCTATAGATAGTTCAATGTGGAAAAAAGTTAAATAATTCAGAAATAAGAATTAACAGTCCAAAATAGTAATGACTCACTTCCCTACTGACCTGAGTGCATGTGAAATACACAACCTGGTATCTGTAAATTAAATGTATACCAAGTGATCATTTTAAGTCACTTTTAATTGTTTTTAATGGATTTTCCAAAGAGTCCTGTGGAAATGATGAAAAACGCTTATCTGGTCTTTTGTTTGTAAAACCTCATGGCTGATATTTGTCATAGTATTAAAAAAAAATTGAAAGTGAAGAAATTACTGTTTTTAATAGGCATATTTTCTTGAAATACATGACCGTGTAAAGAATATATGCTAAAAGTGTTTAAGAGTAAATTCTTTTCAAAAATAATTTAATCTGTGACCAAAGGAATTTTATTCTTTGAGTTTACAAATTCAACACATTGTAATTTGTTCAAATATCTTGGGCAGTGCAAAATTTATAAAATGACTGAAAATAAAAAAAAATTGGCAGAATTACAGTCTTTATGATGTAAAATTATGGGTTGACATCACGATAATTGTTAATCTGTTCGAAGTACTACTATACTATAATTTAAAAAAGAAAAGTTCATGCAGAAACGATAACATATATTGTCAGCAATGTAGTGTTAATTTTGACTTTACATCAAAATATGCCTTTGCTGGATACCAAATATATAGGGCGAAATATTAAATCAGCCATGTTCAGCAAAATCCAAACAACAGCATTGATCCTTTCTAATTGATTTGATTTGCTTATGCTATCCTTGTATGACAGTCAGTACAATATGGAACTTGAACACAACACAGTGAATAAGTATGCTGTAAATGAAATGGTTTGGCTGCATCCACATACAGCAATAGGAGTTCCTTTGTCTCTTACCCCTCACTTCCAACCTGTCCCATCCTGAAAAAATAGTTTGGTCTTATATTTATAATGTTAATAATTTCTGTATTTGTTAAAATGTGCGCATCTCAAAAACTTTTGATCATAAACATTTCATTGTTTTTTATAGCTGACCAGTCAGTTAACCTGTTTATTTTGAATATTTGCGCATTTTTCCTCAGTATTTGACATTTTCAGAATACCTTCTTATTCAATTTTCGAGCTCGTTTGTTGACGTCTGGCATGCTCAGCGTAATGGGGAGAACGCAGATAATGTTGACGCCGCGATCACGCCAGATGTACAAGTTCACGTTTATTGCGGGATCAAAACAACTTTGCGTCGTGGATTGCCAGACATCTGGCTACGCAACGTGCTCGGACAATGGACTACGACGTAAGTACAGGGCATAAGTAATGAATATTTATTTTGAAATCGCTGTAAATGGCTCGCGCAGGTGCAGAAGAATGCCTACGTTGCAATCCGCGTGTCAACAGAGTTTGTATTTCTGTCTGGACAAAAATTGAAATTTTCGTTGTAAAATCACGTGTTATTTAGTTGTAGGGCACGTAATGTTTCCGAATAATATGCGATTCTCTGTTATTTGACAGGCTATTCAACATGAGCCAGTGATCATTTCAATCAAAACTAACGGAAAAATCGCAAGAAGATACAGCTAATAGAACTTTAATGTGTACCAGTACACCAGTCGCCGCCGACAGCAAATTTAAACGACAGCAAGGCGCGCGTTTGATATAATAGATCTCACAATAGTTGACGGTGCTGTGTAAAACAGAAGAACAATGGAGCACACAAGCTAATCATACCGTTTTTTCATCTTTCAATGTGTTACAATTTGTCAAATTAAAAGAACTTGTAAACATCCTAATAGACACGCAGATTATGACATATGAATCATACAGCAGCTGAAATGGAAAATTCCGAACCAAAGATTGGCAATTAATAAATCCTGTGCGAAGGTATGCAAATTCCGACATGTTGATCTTTCTGTTATTTCAAACTAACTGCTGCCTGCTTCAGAATGACCTGTGTAAATGATATTGTTATTTGTCCAGGGCCATAGGTATTTCGAAGCGGAATTTTTTAAAATGTTTTCAAACTCGTGTTTTGAAAAGGTGGCTTGCATCTGACAGCAGAAAATATGTAGCTGAGCAGACCAACTATTCTTCGCATTGTTAAAAACAAAGTGAGTAAACAGCAGTAAATGACAGTAACTGCAATGTTGTCCCTTCTCGGCAGTTTTAACTTCCCATCACTAACTTCCAAATCTGGCATGTAACGTGTCAAAGGCGACAGAAAAATATGCACACATCGCTCGAGTGATACTGTATCCACATTTCTCCCTGGCAACCCCCGTCCACAGCCTGAGTTTAACCCCTGTACGTGCTTGTCTGCAGTGCCCGGTGTCTCCACGACCGTTTATTCAATAAATATTTCTTACATCTAATTATTGACATTCTTCGCGAAGAGGCAGACGTTTATGTGTACCAGTACACCAGTCGCCGCCGAAAGCAAATTTGAACGACAGCAAGGCGCGCGTTTGATATAATAGATCTCACAATGGTTGATGGGGCTGTGTAAAACAGATGGGGCACACAAGCTAATCATACCGTTTCTTCAGCTTTCAAAGTGTTACAATTTGTCAAATTTCTATGACATATGAATCATTCTGCAGCTGATATAATTTATATCTGAAATTATTAAATATATGTCAAAAAGACTACTAAATACATAACACTATCTACCGAGACTATACGTCATTCTCTCTCTCTCTCTCTCTCTCTCTCTCTCTCTCTCTCTCTCTCTCTCTCTCTCTCTCTCTCTCAGTCAAATGGTACGTATACTTCAGTATTTTGTACTTTTTAACATATATTGTTGACAATTTTGATAATGTCAGATATAAATCTTATTACTTGTCATATGATTCATACATCATAATCTGTGTCTATATTATAATTATTATATAGTTTAAAATTCTTTTAAAAAATCAACAGTACGTTCTTTTTTAAATGAAAGTGTTATCAAGGTTACCTTATGGCTAAGGAGGTTATGAAATAAATAAATGAATAAGAAATGAATAAATAAATAAATAAGTTGACTGATTAATCATAAACCGCAAAACAAAGGAAACATTTTTCATTGAACGAACACAGCAAAAACCCACTTACAATTGTTGACATATTAGACATAAAGGGATATCATAATGCATAGGTATGGCGTGCCATAAATTGAGGTAAGAGGGCGAAATATTTACTATATAAAAAACACAACGCAGAGATTTTGAAAACGGCATCATGGCTGCCAACGACGACCACAGAATGGGACTTTTACTGGCGTGACAAGTCTTTATATCAGAGCGCCCTCTTCTGTTAATCAGCAGAAATACACAACATTTGCGATAGCAAGTTCAAAATAGTGAATGTTAAATTTGGGTAAAGAGCGAACGATACTATGTTGCAAACTTATTGGTCTGTCGATTGATTAATTGTTTGTTTGTTTGTTTGTGTTTGTTTGATTGATTGATTGATTGATTGATTGATTGGTCGATCAATCGATCAATCGATCAATGTTTGTTTCTGACTGCTAAGATATATCTCTTCTTGTCTATCCCAACATTTCTGGTTTTCCATCCACACAACCTTAATAGTCATTTTGTTGGCCTAACTCAGAATACAGACAATCTCATTGATTCTGTGAATCTTGAAAGATTACAAAACTTTGTTCATGGTGTATTGGTTGATTTACCCACTTTTAAGATTCCTCCTATTACATGCGATTTTGTTTATTTGTCATTGTTGCAAGCGAAATCTACAGGTATTGATAATGTCAATCACAAGCTTTTAAAAATTGGTGCTTCAGTAATTCAAATCGTCTCACTCACATGTTCAATATGAGTCTACAGCATTGTACTTTTCCAAATGTTTTTAAGTGTGCAAGGGTTGTTCCCCTTTATAAAGGGACAGGCAATATTTGTGACATGTTAAACTATCGTCCTATTTCTATCTTGCCTGCCCTTTCAAAATACTGGAAAGACATGTCCACAATGCATTGTTGGGTACTTTTCTACTGCTAATTTGCTTTTTGACACGCAATCTGGTTTCAGAAAGAACTACTCCTGTCAAACGGCATTAATCCGTTTAACTGATGAAATTTTGAAAAATATTGATAATGGGTTTCTTAATGGCGTGATTCTACTTGACTTGTCCAGGCCTTTGACCTTATTGATCATGACCTTTTATTGAAAAAGCTATCTTTGTACGGATTGTCTGAATGTACTGTTAACTGGTTTAACTCTTATCTGGCAAATCGCCAGCAAGTTGTTGACTACATGGGTAGTATTTCTGTTAGACATGATGTTACAGTAGGCGTTCCACAAGGCTCAATTTTAGGCCCTCTTTTATTCATGATTTTTATGAACGACATGTCTTTATTCGTTGATTCTTCTACTTTACATATGTATGCAGATGACCAAACAATGTTAGCAAAGGGTAAATGCATTAGTGATGTTAACGATGCAATACGAAAAGATATCACTCCTATTTCAAATTGGATTACTACGAATCATATGCGAATTAATGCCAGGAAATCGAAATGCCTTCTGATTACAACCCATTCTAAGCGCAGTCGTCTGAATGAAACTCACAGTTCATTATCTGTACAGGTTGCTGACACTTTATTCCTCAAGTACAATGTGGTGGAATTTTAGGGTAACACTTGATGAAACGTTATCATGGAACGTCCATATAGGTAATTTATGCAAAAAACTTAGTCAACGAATTGGTTTACTGCGCAGATTACGTCGATATATCCCTTTTGATAGTCGTATTATCTTATATCATGGTCTCATACAGAGTACTTTAGATTATTGTTGTGTTGTTTGGGGTAATGCAACGGCAACTAATCTTGACAAAGTTTATACTCTTCAAAAACGGGCGTTACGCACACTTTTTGAGTTGTCAATTGATTTTCCCTCAGATGCTTTATTTTCTACATTCAACGTTATGTCGATTAGACAGAGAATTTTTTATTTCATGGCACTTTTAAGTTTCAAATGTATGAATGGTTATGCTCCACAATATTTATCTAATTTATTTACTCCACAAAGTAATGTTCATGATTATTTTACACGCTCTACTGCACGTGAGAATTGTCATGTACCAAGATGTGTTTTAGGCACTGGACAACGTAGTTTTCATTTCCGTGCCACGAAAGTTTGGAATTCATTACCGAGTGAAGTGAAAAATTGACTAGTCTGTACACATTCAAATGTAAACTGAAAGAATATGTTAAAAGAAATGTTCCCCTTTAGTATACTTTTGCTTTCTTGTATTGACAGATGTATTTTTTTCCTTTTTTCGAAAATTGTATGAGCCCCGATGAAAATTACTATTTCAGTAACTCGGCCCGCTCAGTAAAAGTGTAAATAAATAAATAAATAAATAAAAAAACATCAAATCACATCTTACAGTTCACTCCCCGACAGCGTTTTCTTAACAGTAAAGAAACATATAAAGAAAGCACGCAACAAACTTGTAAAAATGTGTGAAAATTACGCTACTTAATGGTAAGAATCGGACATGTAAAACTCAGCTGACGGCTAATGCTTACCAAAGAATAGACAATTTGTCGAAGATGTTCGAGGTTTTGTAAAATGCCATAAACCGTAGATGTTTGAATTTCTAAAGTGAAAGCTTCAAATATCTGTTGAGAGTATAATTGTACTCAAAAACGAATAATGTCTGACAAAATCCACCAGGCCACACAAGGTGAAATAAGTTAACCTTTTCATGACGCCCGTATGAAATTATATGCCACAAAGCACGTCATGCTGAGTAAGAGTACAAATGTTTAGATTTGTTAGAACCAAAGTGTCACAAACAGCTGCACTTATTTGGATTTGTGAGCAGACAGATTTTATTATGATTGAATGTCGCCTGACTGACACAGGTGACGAGCTTGTTACATAGTTCAAAGGTGACAATTTATCATGAGTTGTTGTGTTTCACTTCTAATCACTTTGAAGTGGTAGATTATCGTAATCACATCCTCACGTTGTAGGTCTTGATTTCAATCACAGACAAACTTGTTTGTGTTTCAAGGTTTATGCGCGACACAGACACCGGTGTCTATGAGTTGAATGATCAATTGATGTACCAGAAGTTTCATGTGTCTTTGATTGAGATCAAACGTGGCGCTGATTTTCTGCCTGCTCACAAATCACGTGATCGTAGAATATGTCGATTTTGAAATTGACATTACGCAGTCGTTATCTTTTTTGAATCATGGGATATTCCATAAAGACATACTAAATATGGTGTGCAATGTAAACGCAGTGGTTACATTGACTGTATTGACTGCAAACATGTCAACAGATGTAATGTGGTGAAGCATACCCACAGTGCATTGCGCTGTAGGCGTGACGACATAAACCCTGTAGTCATCTTGCCGAGTCTGTTCAACATGTTGAAGTCCAATCATCGAGCGAAAGTAAGGACTAAGCGAAGGTAAGGACACCCTACGAAAATACAACTAGTCTGAAATAGTCCTTTCTCGTTCGTGTTATTGATTTTGTACGGTAACATATCATACCTGGGGAAATATTTCACAAATTGTTACGTCACAATTGAACGTCTACCATTATAGAAAGTAAACGTATTTTAGATTTGATTTGTACGTTGATTTGTTCGGCCACTAAATTATTTCAAGAACAGTCCTTAATGTCGTTTAAAAACTAGTTTATTGAGTAACCAGAGATTTCAACCCTTGATTCAGTGAGAACAAATCACAATCTTCAGAAATATTTATCATGCAGTGACGCCGCTTTTGTAGAATATGCATTTAATATTTTGGTAAACGGTAACAGCTCGTCGACTACATCTCATGGGTTCAAAAAATCTGCATCTCGCTGCAGTGAGCATATTTCTACACTGTCAGGAAAACTTGAAGATATAAGATAGGTTATCTCAAAATTTGTCAGTTTTTATTCTCAAAGGAGTTATATGCATCACATGTTGTTAATGCCATTTTAACAGTTTGTTCGTGTTTGGTACTTCTGTCTATATGCATTGTGTTAATAACAATGGTGATAATAAAAACATAAATTACAACAATAGCAATATTTATAACAAATATGCTTATATCATAATCATCATCAATATCATAATCGTTATCATCATTATAGTCGATATCATCATTGTTATCTTCATCACCATAGTCAAGTTGACAACAATCCCCACCGTATTCGAATGATAGCAGTATTATCTCTTATAAAATAAAGCCACTGTTTAATTTTCAAATTCTAAATTTCTTTCTACCTACTGTATATGTAATATCTGTAATTCTGCAGTAATTTTGCTTTCACTGTTCGTTGTTTAAAATTAATGTTTGGAGACCCGGATCCAATATGATAAACAAATATATAGATATCACATCTACTAATAAATACTACTTATAATCATTGTATCATGTGTTGGTATCATATGTGTGTATGCCTATCCATGACCTTTTATATGACGACTTAGACGAACAGTTATAATACAGTTATGATAGTAACAGCTGTTTCTGCCATATTCAATATAAGAGAGTATAATTTTTTTATTATTATGAAGCTGTCTTTATACACGATGTTACTGAATCCTGATTGGGCAGATTTCAATGCGTAAGTGTGCTATCTTCTGCTTCGTCGTAATAAATATCATAATGTGCGGTTATCTGTTGTTCAGAAATATTGTAATTTACTTTTAATGTAGCTTTTGTTTTCAAACACGATTGGAAATATTTTGGGTTTATAGGATTTTGAAAAGTTTGTCAAAAATTATTGAAAAATACGGCACCTGACCATAATTTGTTGCTACAGAGTTTCTTATTTTGTTCAATCTACATGGCAACAAAGTTAATTAACTGCTTTTTACTAAATATAGTCAAATTTACTTTTTTTGCAAATGTAAGTACAGTGAAATAAACAAAAATTTGCAAACTGTACTTATCATATAATTCTGCAGAATGTTTTGAATCTCACAAATTTTCATCCTTTACCTGTTTTTGATATATCACGGTTGTCAAATTGCGATTTTTCGAACAGTTATAATCACTACTTTGTTTGACTGCTGATAGTACATTGTAAACTCTCCTATTTTGCCAAACTGTCATTTCATTGTGTGGTAGATGTTCAGGAAACTAAGGTATTTCATACTTTTGAAGTTAGTACCTCAATAAGGCAAAGTAAAATAGTTAAAATTGTATTTTTTATTTTATCTACTTAAGAAATACAAGGAGTTCAAGTAGCTGGTGAAATATTTGTATTAAAAAGATATTTTGAAATTGAAAAGTTGAAAATGTCTAAAAATTGTTCATAACAACACTACCTTATATTTTCAAGGCCACCTTGAACATGACCCTCTGTTTTTCAAGGCCACCTTGGACATGACCCTCTATTTTTCAAGGCCACCTTGAACATGACCCTCTATTTTTCAGGGCCACCTTGGACATGACCCTCTATTTTTCAAGGCCACCTTGAACATGACCCTCTATTTTTCAAGGCCACCTTGAACATGACCCTCTATTTTTCAAGGCCACCTTGGACATGACCCTCTATTTTTCAGGGCCACATTGGACATGACCCTCTATTTTTCAGGGCCACCTTGGACATGACCCTCTATTTTCTCAAATTACCAAAACTTGGGGAATGGACAAAACAATAATGACAATTTCAAAG
The DNA here is from genome assembly GCF_041260155.1 of Ptychodera flava. Classification (NCBI taxonomy): domain Eukaryota; kingdom Metazoa; phylum Hemichordata; class Enteropneusta; family Ptychoderidae; genus Ptychodera; species Ptychodera flava. Next base: position 4,813,242 of record NW_027248279.1, read on the forward strand.
AAAACAATAGGATCTGTCATTATGAAATGGTAGAAATCTATTTATTGTGCAAATTTATCAAAAGTGTCGGGTACCCTATAGCTGAAAGTTACAATATTACAGATTATCCTTAAAAACATGTGAATTGCAAAAACAGAACAGTAGATGAGCTTAAATTTACTGAATATTACTACAATATCCTTTTATCCCAAATATTTCCAATTACCTTTTTGTAGCTTTTGTTTTCAAGCAAATCGAGAATCTCTGTCTGCGTCGTGTGTGCATATGTATGCTGTATATTTGTGGAGAGAGAGGAGAGAGAGAAGAGAGAGATAGAGGAGAAGGGGAGCGACAGGAGGGGAGGGAGAGAGATAGAAGAAAGGGAGAGAGGAGGGGAGAGACGGAGAGAGAGAAAACAATAACAAATTACTTCAACTACAAAGTAAGATCTGGCTATTTCTTAAGATTCGTGCGTCAATCTTCAGGAGAGAATAACTTTTCTGATTCTCTTTTTCTCATTAATATGGTTGAGACGTATTATTACATAAGCATCGGATACTGTGTATGTATGTATGTATGTATGTATGTATGTATGTATGTATGTATGTATGTATGTATGTATGTATGTATGTATGTATGTATGTATGTATGTATGTATGTATGTATGTATGTATGTATGTATGTATGTATGTATGTATGTATGTATGTATGTATGTATGTATGTATGTATGTATGTATGTATGTATGTATGTATGTATGTATGTATGTATGTATGTATGTATGTACGTATTTATGTATGTAACCTAGAAACTGCATTAAATGTTTAAATGTTTAAATGTTATGATAATATGCAAATTTACTCTTTCTATTTCTCTTACACTAATAATGATAAATGTTTATAAATATATTTTTAATTTGTACTTTACATACAGGTTTCCTGCAACGAAATGACGGAACAGCTCTAACAGGTGGGACTGTCATAATGGCGATGCCTTCTCGATCGTTAAGCATCCGTCAGCGTATGTTGTGCGCCGTCATTTTAACAACAGTGTTCGCAACGGGTGTATATTACGAAGCCTTCATTAGACTGCACGACATGAACACCAACCGTTCACAGTATGACGTCGACCCAACCACTAGAACTTTTCCCGCCATAATGACGGAGAAAACAACACCTTTGCTGAATGTCGCGCACCGTGATGACGTCATGTCGTCTGCTGAGGACGAGATCTACGTATCGAGAGAGTGTGTCAAGGTGTTGAAAGATATTCTGTACGGCGGTAAAAGGTTCAATGCCTCAAATGATGAAGACTTACTTCCAGTATGCCAAAAAGATAGAACAACAAACAGACGGGAACCCGAACGCCACGATAAAGCTCTTATTCCAAACATCGCCCACTTCGTCTGGTTCTACGACCCTCAGCCTCTTCGCTTTGATCAGTTCATTTCTATTCTTAGTACACACACGGTGATGAAGGCGGAGAAAATATTGTTTCACACGAACAATGAACCCATTGGAAGATATTGGCAAATTCTTAAAGACACAATCGACGTGCTAGAAGTGGTCATAACACAGAAGCCGAAATTGGAGCATTCAAATAGGTTCCATCGCTCCGATCTCGCGAGATTACAAATCCTTCTGAAGTACGGAGGAGTCTACTTGGACAATGACGTCATCGTTGTGAGATCGTTGGAGCCATTACGTCATTACGATTTCGTTATGGGGAGGGAACAGCCTCTAAATCCGGACTATATGAACAACGGGGTGATTATGGCCAGTAAAGACTCAATATTTTTAAAAGTATACCACAGAGCGTATGAAGTGTACAACGGGCAATGCTGGGCTTGTGACTCAATCCAGTTTCCCAACGCTCTGGCGATTCAGTTCCCGGAATTAATCCACGTTGAGGAAACGACTTTTCATCAGATGAGCGCCCTCCTGACGTTCGAAGGTCACTTCCCGTGGTGGAAAGAACACTACACGGTGCACACATTCGTCAGACCGTATTTTGACGGCGTCGTAGACAAGGAGGCGTCTCGAAGAGGATTCGACCTCCTCCCTAATAAATTCAGAGATGAGGTGGAAAAATTGAACACGTCTTTCGGGGAAATGGCAAGGTACGTTATGAACGGTGTCAAACCTTGACATGTGTGTAAAACCGAACCAGAAGATTGACCCTGTCTGATCATCGAATTATCGGTCACATCATACGCCAAAGTCGAAGGAAGGGTTTCATTTTTGTTGATGACTGTTAAGGCAGAACGCGTCTCGGGGACAGATAGTCGGACTCTAAAATTTCTACAATTCTTTTCTGATCTACCACCGTGACTTGTGGGGGCTTACAGAAAGAGAAAATTTCGCCGGCTAAGTTTTTCGAAAATCCAAAACGTTATTTTCCCCCATAGAGTTAAAATAGGAATGGCGGCCATTTTGAAATATAAATATCGCAAAATGTTGGGTAATTTGTTTCGCTAATTCCAAACTTTTCACGGTGACCCTCGAATTTTATTGTTGATTTGGTAAAAGAATGGTTAAAAGTTTCATTCAGGAAAGTTCAGGCAAAGTTTAAGTCTTTCACTTTCGAGGCGCATGATGGCAATACAGAGTGGCAACGAACATATAGAAGGCGGCTGTGAAGCTCAGCGTTCTGGCAATAAATTGAACTCTGAGCAGTCATTACTATTACTAATTATTATTAAGGACATTGGATCTCCCATCTGTGATGAAAGCCTACTGCCGTTGTGTGATTAAGTCGGTTTCAGTATGTTAAATCTTCTTCCAAAAATGACCATATATTAAGTGTTTTATAAAACTTCTTCATATGAATACTTATCAAGGTAAGAGTGGTATTCTAAAATTTTGCTATCCTTACATTGGGTATCTGCACTCTGAAACAAGTTAAAAAAAACTCATTTATTTTAAGGTGGTACGATGATTCGTCAGTTAATGATACTAAATACCGTTTTTCCAGTTTCAAGACGCTTCGAAGGTTGATACAATGATAAATGAACTATCAGTAATAAATATCAGGTGGTTAAAAACCGACACTGGTGTCGACTTATGTGTTTTCAACAAACAGTTGCATCGTCTTTGGAATCGATGCGAAATGGAGGATGTCGCAAGTTGAATAATGGTTCAGCAAAATTATCTTTACTTCTTGTTTTCGGGATCCATAACTCAATGCCCAGACTGATCCTCTTGTCACGTCACATAAGTGCCTGTCAAAGTAACATGCAGCGACCGATTGAATTATTCAAGCCACTCATTTGTATAAGCCCCTTTATTTCGTTCGCAACGTTGTGTACCTTGCTCATGTGATGTATACGCAGACTCTGAAAATACTGGCTCCGAGGCACTGTCGAGTTTTCACCATCACAGCGCCCTCAAGCGATCAAACTGCGATCAACGCAGTGGAGTCAATAGCTGTTCAATTGTTTCTGTGGTTCACACAGTCAAGTCACCAGACTGGTCACAAATCTACTCACGGCTGGAAATGAGCTGAAAAGAATTCAAATAAAGCAACTTTTTGACTGTAAAGGCTTGTATGTTTGCTAAGTAACTGAGATAGCTGAAAAAGTTCAGGATAAATACGAAATGTTTGTTCTGATACAAAAAATGAAAACGATGGATGAGCTCAGCCTGAGAGAATACGTATACAAACTGTACAATATGCTCCTCAACATTCATCAGACAGTGATAATTATCAACGAGTATAAAATGTGGTCCAATAAATTAAACTCCATGAGCCCCTAGGTGAAAAAGACATGGATAACAACCCAATCGGATGCAATATGTCAAACTTGTCATCAAAACCATAATCTATAACGTCAGGCGTTTGCATAATTAATGAAATAATTCGAGTCGGTATTGAACGTAACATTCTCGGTGAATAACGTCGCACGCGTCAAGTGGCTTTCTTGAGGACTGCAGGAAATTTGTCATACAAGAATTTAGAAGCGTTTCTAATAAAATCAGAGATCCGTCAATTATCTCTAAAATTTCATTCACCAAGTCCCTTTTATAAAACAGCTGCAATTTCCCGATTTCGGAAAGGTATTCCCAGGGGACAAAACCGCTTCTTTTCCGCAATCATGTTATTTTTTCATTTGAAAGAATACTATCTTAAATCAACCATTAACTTAATTACTGCGTCTATACATAATGTGATTACTGATTTGTAGTACTGTAGTGTACTACAAACTCGTTTACAGATTCTCCCAGAGTACGCATTTTTTCATTAATGTATTCCTGGTAGACACCGGCAGATACCTGGTAAATATAATTTGTCGACAGATCTTTCAGTGGGTTTCGGGAGACGAACGCCATTCTAGAAAGTTCACAACATTACTCGTCGTCGTCAGAAAATGTCTACTATACTGTCTGATAATGCTATTGATACACTGCAATCCACAAAGCTAACCATTAAAATGTTCATCTATATCTATTTGTTATGCCTCGTTGAATTGTCTCTCTCAGCCAGTTTGTTAGTACGTGCCCTTTGTCGTGTTTCTCCTTCCCGCCAGCCTCGCTCCGTCTCTCCATCCTTTTTCTCTCAGTCTCTCCATCCCTCTTACACACATTTATCTTGATATTGCCGTTTTTGGTGGAAATTTCAACTGATTACGAGAGAGAGAGAGAGAGAGAGAGAGAGAGAGAGAGAGAGAGAGAGAGAGAGAGAGAGAGAGAGAGAGAGAGAGAGAGAGAGAGAGAGAGAGTCGTTAAACGAGTGGCCCAATACAATGGTAAAGAACGCCTGCTGTCGACAACAACCCGATCATTTTTCATATTTTCTGCCTAGCCCACCATTCAATTTCCCTAGTTTTACGAGCAGTTTCCTCAATACGGTACAGAATGGGAAATATAATATAACTTGATGAAAGTTGTTTAAAAGCGCAAAAGAAGAATGACTATTTTTTACGACTCAACATCGAAGTAAACTCCATTAAAATGCCGTTTGCAACCTAATTTTCCCGGCTCGTAAATCAGTTCATGTTAGAGATGTCGTCATGTTGCGAGTTAGTGATTACTTCGTTTGAATCTAGTCCACTTCATCTACACCTGCGGTATTTAACAAAGTGAGACCAAACTGTTTCCGAGCACGTAGCGTTATCGGGAGTTTTTAGGGCCTGGACAGAATTGACACGGAGGGGGAGGGGGGTTGCCGGTGCGATTTTGGGGAAGGTCACCGTTGTGCATGCTGCTGCATGTAACACTTTTGGAGTTTGACTTGTACTCTCATATACATCCTCAGTATAACAGTTCAAAAGCACATACAGAATTTCAATGTAAAATATCTTTTATAAAATGCTTAAGGAAATTATAAACTTTGTTTTACACCATACTGTAACATTTTAAGTCTTTACCTCATATTGCACTGAAACATATCTTCTATATTTACAATAAAATATGAAAAAGAGTGAAAAGCGACATGTCTTAGTAAACAAATCAACAAGAAAGTACCGGTTAGTTTTATCAATGCTATGGCGATAATTAACAACAATGAAGTTCTGAAATAGTCTCTCTCAATCTTTCACCAATTAGCGAACAAAACAAACAAATAATTCTTGATCAGTCCCAATGATAGCTACAGCTACTATAAAAATCACCAACATTCTATTTATCATCCTCCTGCTCCCCTTCTCTTTTTTCTCCTCTACCTTATTCCATCATCACCATCATCACCACATCATCATCATCACCATCATCATCATCATCACCATCATCACATCATCACCATCATCATCATCATCATCATCATATCACAGTAACATTTACATTTGATCAGTAGATGTAACATTTTTTTCTTTCATTTTTTCCTTTGTTTGAATAGCACACCCTTTGTGATTTGATGAAATTTTGTAGTATATATGTTATCATAAATAAATTAAAATCTCTATTTCGTCCCGATACAATATTGCATTGCCTATTAGTTGCACTCTCAACACATCAGATATGAAGTCAGCAACATCCAAACAGCTGACGTAAACTGCTTTATCCACGATACGCTAATGACTACCCACACATGTACTGTCAGTGTAGACTGGGTGATAAGTAGCAAATGCATTTCTATTGTGAATATGCATAGGCTACTGAGGTTCGATACAGGGATGTTCATTAATTCAGGTATGTTAAAAAACATAGCTGCATCGTGCAGCATTGGACGCTGCAGCTAGAAATTCGGTCAAAGTTTTGTCAGTGTTCCATGCATGGCTGTTGTTATAGCTTGTCAATATGTGTTCGCTGGTGTCCATCACAACATAAGCAGCCGCCGATTGTGTTTTCATTGTTCTTGCATGCGTTTCAAAAAAAAAACATTCATCTAAAATTATGGACGATGACAATTGTACATAAGTAATTACAACATATAATATATAATAATTGTATAGAGGGGACTTTAGCTGTACCTTTCGGCTGTTTTAGTACGTTTATCAACTGCAGTTTCTTGTTCTACGCCCCACAGCATGCTAGACTGACAAAATTCTGTTTGGCAAAATATTTTGTATATGTGTAAAGACCGTGATCATCATTGTTATTGATGTCAAATGAATTCTAGTCTGGACTTGGATTCACTTTTAAACAATAACAATGCTGACTGTACACATATGGGTGTGTTGATAAGGTAATACTGAACTGTTCATCACGCTTCGAACAAGAAACCCCAACAAAACAAAACCACCAAAAATGAGCCAAAAGTTGCAGCTATAAAATCAACCTAGAACATATTTCATATCAATCAGAGACAGTTTCGTATTGAATCCCGTTTTTAATTAGCAAAATCCCTTCAAATGCCCTCTTACATACCCTTGATATTTTCGAATCCCCCTATCAACCCTTCCCCTCCAGAGGTGTTTGAGAATGCACAGCCTAAATATATGCCATTTCCAAATGCACTATTACATAAAATACAAACGATAATCAGAAATCTGCCAACACAGACTATGTAGGCTAATAATACGTAATAAAACACAACAGATGCCCTCAGTATTGTACGCATGTGCAGCTTAGATCACACAGACTAGATGAATACGAATTGCTACAGTAACGCTCTCTCTCTCTCTCTCTCTCTCTCTCTCTCTCTCTCTCTCTCTCTCTCTCTCTCATTTTGTTAATGTCGTCACACTCACTGGAAAAATGTTTTAATGTCTGTAATACGGAAACCGCTGAGTATTGAGGACGATACAGCTGGTAAACGAACGGAAACTGATAAAAAACAATAGTATTCGTGATTACTAATGGTTGTTATGCCATCTGTATCCTGTAATACGGGGTATAAGAGTTGATTCAACTTAGGTTACATCAACGTTTTGAACGGTTTGAATTATTAAATGGAATGCTCAGAACACCCGGCGATCTGTTCGTGGTTAAAAAAATGTACTGGCACAATATGAATGGAAATTTGATAGTTGTCAGTAGCAACGAGTAGCTGATTATCTCTTGATGAAGTTTATTTGTATCAATTTGGCGTTCAAATTCAAGCACAATTTTGATTCTATGGTGATGATGATGATCTCGTCTTTTCAGTCAATATTTGTATTTGGTTGATAATGGTGACTTCGTAAACAAGAATCATTTGACAAACATTAATCGTGTTCCTGTTTCTTGAAAACGATTTGTGAAAAATAGATTTTGTAGAACGGTACGTTCTGTTACCTGTTAGTTTACGTCAACAGATCCACAGCGCAAGATAAATGGTATTAATGATAAAATACAGACTGCTCAACAAGATTAAAATATTGCAAACGTACTAGAGAATATGGCGCGTAGTCTTTGTGATCGCATGTTAATGGCGATGCATCCCTGTGACCGAGTTACGCCTTCTGATTTTTTAATAAAAAATTACTTTCGTTGGCTGCTGTCTTTCGGAGACGCAACGTTCAAGGCAGAATTTGGTAGCCACGGTACCAGAGCCAACGGAAGCTGTAGAGGAGGGAGAGAGAGGGAACAGCTGTCTTGCTTCGGGGCAAAACAGTATAATAGTGATTTAAAATCTCCTAGATTATTAAACCGAACTCATGACCCAGTGAATTTCATACATGTGAGGGTTGACATCTGGTTAGAGAGAATCGTTCGGTTTGGATAATGATTTGTGTCCTAAGGTCTATGGCAACGTTTTGTATTGTAGTTGTTCAAATGAACCAATCACAAAGGAGTGAAAAACACCCAAAAAGGGGAAAAACATGGATTGCTTCCATCATTGGCTGTTCAAGGGATACTCTAACAACAACAACTTTTATTTCTTTTCTGTGATGTTTGACCAAGATGAAAATATTGAAACCACAATATCCTTTGGCCTTACATTGCATCCACCTTGCCTTCACATAACACTTGCATCTTCTCCACTGACGTCATCACAAATCTTCAACAATTCTTAGGAATGCTGCATTTGATTCGAATAAAACATTCATCTATGTAGGTCCAGATAACTGTGCAGTAACGGCTTATTATTGCCTGGTGGAGGCATCATGGGCCAGTGGCTAGAGCAGTGAACGCACGATCACTGGATTGTGAATTCGAGCCCCGGCATGGCCAAGGTGTTCTGTCCTTGAGCAAGGCACTTTATTCCTCATTGCTTCTCCCCATCCAGGAGTGATGGGTACCTGGTAGGACAGTGGTTGTAATGTGTGCGTTTAGCTCTGCTGCGCTTATTGGCTGCACATGTGAGCTGTTGTTTGCTCCCCAGGGAGTTGAGTGGTATTATATTAGGTTCAGTGACCGGGGTAATAATAATCGTAAAGCACCTTGAACACATGTTAATATTGCGGATATGTGCGCTGTATAAGAACCCATTATTATTATTATTATTATTATTATTACTATTGTTGTTGTAGTTGTTGTTGTCGTTGTTGTTGTCGTTGTTGTTGTTGAGTTTATTCCTGTCACGAATGGGCTGCTGAATATAGGCGCAGCCAGGGTGAAACAGATATAGACAGAAGCGAGTTAACACACAGGGCGCAGTATCTCATCATAAATTGAAGACACGCATAGCAGTACAGTCATCCTGAGGAGTTTCTTAAAACCATTATATCACCAGAAAATGTCACTGGGTAGGTGAACAGTCAAGTACCAAATGCGATAAGATCGATTCTCTCTAATATGGCACGTTGCCAACGATTTGTTGCATGAACCATGACGTCATCGATAGCACTATAACACTGGATTCAGTATAAGCATTTCAGTCCATACATATACACTTTTACTCCAACAGCTGACGCTATAATCGCCATAAAAACCTTGTGACCCGACGACGTCTGACCTCAATAATTTCTACATTTAATCGTATTTTTTTTCTCAATATTAGGATTGTAAATGGTGGTTAGGCTTACTAGGGACAACTTGTGTTGGTTTTCGACAGAAGTAAACATTGCAAAGGACATCTAGATTTGGAGTCTTAAATATCAACCTCAAAATTATCCTTTCAATGTCGCTGATTCGGGTACCGCGAAACAGATCTCTTGTGGAAATTCATAAAGTGTAAAATGGCCAGCTGTACTATGCTAAGAGATTACAAACCATTATAAAGTTTATATGTACCCACTACGTGCTCACACACACACGCATACACTGGTATGTATGTGTGTGTGTTTATATATATATATATATATATATATATATATATATATATATATATATATATATATATATATATATATATATATACATACATACACACACATACTGGTATGGGAAAACGGTCGATGTTGGTTCAAATGCTATATATCTAATTGACATGAAATTTAGGATGTTTTCATAGTATAAATCAAACAAATCCATACTTCGAATGACAGAATCTAATGTCTGGGGTCGGTTACCATGGAGGCTCCTATTTGTATCTTCATCAATAAATATCGGAAGTAATTTTGACCGATCCATTCAGAATTGCAGGGAGGGCAGGTTGTGTGAAGATCGTCATCTATCTGCCGTGAGTGAGTTATTCACTAGTTTTAAAAATAATTTGAAAGTTCCTGAATTTCCTTGCCTAGGTATGAATTTGTTTGCGGTGATAATTGCCAAATTACATTTTATTTAAAAGTCTTCAAAGCAATTCGTAAGTCTATTTTATATGTCACACTGGAAGAGACCCATTACGTTTCGATATGGTATCGTCCAAAATTAATATTGACTACATACATAATTGACTTTGGATTGGTCGGCGACTGTGCACCAGTTTACTTCTCTATTCAAAACATAGATTTATTCCAATGGCAAAACGTGAATGCATTGGCTGTTGCAACAAAAGCTAAAAGCCAAAGGATTACTCGGACGACATGAAGAGATTGTTGAAAGCCGGGAGGGTAGCGATTAAACGCATTCTCTGGTTGCTTGTACCTGAGACTGGTTTTACTTTTCAAGTTTAACAGCGTTGTCTCCATCTTTACTGGAACAAGACACATCACGCATAGTCAGGTAAGTAAAACCTCTACAGCATCGCTGCATGGAATCTGTAAATTAGTCAAAAAAAAATATCGTCACTGTTTATATCGAAATTTTATTAAAATGGTAATCTTCATAGAGTTTAAGAATATTTGCTGGTTATAAACTCTCACTGTTGGACACCTAACGACTGATGGGTTTTCTGACCAAGAGAATTAATGAAAATGTGTATTTTTTCTACGTGTGTTAAGTGTGTAAACTTTAACTGGTTTAATGATTTACAAAACAACGGGAGAGGACGTGCGACAGTTAAGGAAATGATGGATTTATTCATATTCAATTTGTTCATATGAATCAATGAAATACAAAATTTTAATATTGTCAACCGAATAAAACTAGTTTTCCATTTCATTATTCCGAATATATAGTCTTACGACCCAGTTTTAGATACCGCAGTTTAAACTTGGCTTTAGATCACATTTGTCCATATAGGCGACACGGTTCTTCCTTGCCGTGTGGAATAAATGATTCATGTATATAAACATGTGTAAATAAGTAATGAACAGAGAATATTGTGACACGGTTGATAAAATTGTACACCAGCGCTCACATGCAACAATTACTTACAGTACTACATCCGTCACCATCGGTTAAAAGTAAGAATTTTAGTCAATGAACACTCACGATATCGATGTCAGTCGATTGACGGAATGGCGACTAAGTCGGATTGGGAGTGCCTCATAACATTACCTTATCTTATTGTAAGTAAATTTCTATATGGTTCCTTTGCTTTAATGCACCGAATAGTGATTTCGCCAGCCCTGATATTCTGTGTTCGTCGAGAGCCAGTCAAAGACTCTCAAAATCATCAGAGGTTGATATCATAACGCATTGTGTTCAGAGGTTTTGCAAATAAGAGACTTGAAGATTTGAAGAATGGTAACGTTGAAATAGTTAGAGTGAGAAAAAACTACTTCAAAATGTCTGTCTTCTTCCTTTTTCATTGTAATTACTTTTTGCTAAGTTTGTACCATACCAAAACGATAACAACGTGTACTGACCATTCGTGGATGACTCGTTTTTAGAAAAAAAATAGCCCAGACAAGCTCACAGAATTGTGCGTAAACGCTGCACTAGCGAAATGAACCGTCGAATTTCGAAAATTGTAGCAACACAATATTTTTGTTGATTTAGAGATCAAAGTACCAAGTATATGCAAACAACAGGGGACAATTCAAAATCACAGTCCTCCCTTCGAATTAAGTATTTCCTGAGAATTAATTATTGCGAAAGCACAGCCAATCTTGTAAACTGTAACATTACGGTAAAGATGGCAGATAAACACTGTCATTTTTTGTAGATTAATACTCCTCACCGTAATCTCTCCTTAATGTTATGTTCGCACGGCGTTTATTTTTCTCTGACAAGCTCAATTTATCTGCCAATAGACCAGTCACAGCGAGATATCACTGGAACGTGCGGTATTACCGCAACTCGGCCTCGTTGCCATGGGATACTGCGAATACCAAAGAATGTACGTTTTAATCGACGATAAATTCCTTTAGTAGTTTCGTGTAATTGACATTTATTCTAATTAGTTTTATATCACAAACATCAAGTGTTACAATATCAGAAAATAGCGGTGCCGGATGAATTCTTTGGTCTGCGTAAAACTTAGGTACTCAAGAATTGATCGACTATAGGTTGGTCTATACCGACAATTAATCAATATGAGCAAAACTAATGATATCGAGTTTAATAGTGAACAGAATTCTGGCCTGACAAAATATTGCTAAAGTAAACGATGGATAAGATCGAAGAATCGATGACAAAGCGATCTAACGAGCCATATTACTAGAGTAGTGAAATTTTATGACCTATAAATCAAGATGGCGGAGGTTTATCGTTTTGATTTATAAAACTGAGTAAATTAGAAAACTAAGTAGGTATGCTTTTAGAAATTACTGATAATGGCCCGTGGCGCCAATAAAAACGAACCTCCCGTGGTTAGCAGATATTTAATGACTATGCAATGGCTCTCGTCCAGCTGTACTGCATGCCACGCTTTCACCAGCGCTCACGAAGTCGGCAGCCAATCTGTGATGGCAAATCGACACAGGGTGGCTCTTAACCAGTTTTGATGAAGTAGATTTATCTTGATGGGCTTTATGAAAAGCTGACTTGAACTTGAAAGTCTGCCTTTTATTACCATCCAGTACACAATTATTATGACTAATTAACTAGGTGATTTGCATGTCCACGAAGTGACTTCGCAATCAACAAAAATCCATCGGCAAACCACAATAGCTTACAATGATCAGCAAGAATCTGTAACCACGATATCTGTTCTAATAATGTTTCATTATACAAGAGAGATTGTCCCTCTATACTCTAGTAGCAGCAAAGTGACTAAAACGTCATTGAGAAGATTAAAAAATCAGTGTGCTAAATTTTGAATTTTTTAGAAAATTCAGAGACTTGCCCTGTGGTATGAGATAGCACAGTTCGAAATGCTTGTGCTTAATAAACGTCAAATAATCGTAAAATCGTTTTATTCCATACGCACTTTGTAGTACGTATGTTTGATAATTCTATGGTCTAGTTTTAATGGTTTTAATTACGTATGTCCTTGCACACAAATTCTGGTAATTTCACCGCTTTTCCGGTAAAACATTCGTGTTACGGCGTATTTCGTTTGTTCCCTACATTACAGATCCAATCGTTCAGTCCAGACAGGGAAAACACGATGGATTTAAGGTTTTGAAGTTATGCGCATGCTTACTGGAAATACCTCATCCATTTTATTTCATGATTCTGTGTGTGTGTTGCAGAATAGATTGCTTAGCGCATAGAGAACAAAAACTTGTCTAGTGTACTGTTCTTGAAAATTCTTGATTTTTCATCAGAACAAGACGTTGTATGGGATTAATATTTCTTGCTTTATATGATATTTCTGACAATCTTCTTGATTGGCGATCTGCGATGCAAACTTAGAGGGCGTACATTCTGGGTTGTAATGACGTGTTTGTTCAGAATGGGAAAATAACGCGACGCTGTCTCAAGAAATCCTTGGGCGGCATATGGAGGAACCGTGACCCGCACAGTACTCTCTGATTGCAATTCGAACGTTACTAAAGTGACGCTCCCAGTGTCATAACTGCGGATTCTTTTGTTTTTATAATGGCACTTTCCTCTGAAAAGAAGTATTGTATCTTTTGAATAGGTACAGGTGTGCCCTAGTCAATTGAAACTACAAAACAAAACCTATGCAATATTTTCTTAACATGTCAAGTACCTGTGTCAAAACCTATATTTTCTACAAAATAATGGGTAATAATTCGTGCTAGAGAACAAAACAGGCGTCAAAATTTAACATTTATCAAATGTCCCACGGCCAAAAAGCCTGCATGAGGCGAAAAAGGGGTCACGACCGTAGTACGTATGTGTAACTTTCCAATGGGACCCCCGGGTGATATTCGTACTCAAACCGTCAAGAAACCTGTTTTCGTGCTTATTGTTGGGTATTTGATGAAAGCAGGGAGAAAAATGTTTGAAAGGCACAATTTCTGCATGCAAGTACGTTAATGTTCATCATAGTTACTAACGTGACCAGATTCCTCTTGATATATTCTGTCTTCGCATTAAAGGATGAAGTTTAATTCTGACATCGCATCTAAAACCTTACATTGGTCTGCATCAATGGGCCAGTAGTTGGTTTATGATATGTTCAATTTTATTGCATGTCAATTGCAAGTTCTTGTTCTACTTTCTAAAGTCTGTTGAAACACCTACTACGTATCTCGTCAACACAGCGTCTTTACGGCACTGTTATTGTTTATATTTGGATTCTGGTCCGAACCAGAATTAACTTGTCAACAATAACCCTGCAGTCGACACAGTGTACAATCTGAGTCGTCCGCTGACAGGCTAAGTGCTCCAACATGCTTTTCTGGGTAGGACAAGAAACTGCAGTTGACATTTATAAAATTCGAAAGTTGCAGCTATTTGTCCTTCACAGTCTCACTGGTTTCAAATTTAGCATTCTGGTCACGGATGTTCAGCCCACCCTATTAGATGCGCCGTTTGAGTGCCAACTATTTTAGCTTGAAGGGTCGGTGTTGTTTGTCGACTCCAGGGCATAGGGACAAGTACTTATGATCTTCCACACCATGTTGATGCAAAGGTTCACCTATAACAGACTATTGTGTATTTATCAGATTCTTGAGGTTGGGACAGATTAGTAAGACGTAGAAAAGTATTGGAGAATCGGGACAGACTGCAGTCACAGCTGAGGCACCCTCAACTACGCGTAATTTGGCCGTCCTGGTCCACTAACATGAAAATATTTGAAACGCGTTGCCGTGTATTAGAGTGCGTTATTCATTTCCTTACCCCAGACATCGCGGGGTGAGGGACGGGGGGTGGATGGGTGTGTCAGTGTGGGATGGTAGGAGGTAGCAGTAACTACTGTACACGGGGCGAATGTAACGACGATCATTTGACTGTGTGACATCAACACACTGATCAGTAAACACGCGTCTTCCCTTCGAGTTCTTGTCTTTTTCTTCTCGAACAAATTACTTTGACCTTTCTTTCTCAAAGGTGAAAAAGACAACGTTGCTAATGCGACAAGATATTACATGTTATTCCATTTACATAATGCCGATGGCATAATTCGATATATTAAAGAGTGTTGGATAGGGTTGAGTTCAATTTGCCCAGGGGAGCACAGAACGACTTGACTAGTATGACGCAGGGTCAAAAATGTCTGAACTATACGCCCTCTATATTTATCACAAAAATACGATTACATCTTGATCGGCGGCTGTAATCGTACAGCGTACATTGATTGAGCCATATTTCAAAAGCGATTATGTAAATCTTGAAAAAACTGGACAAGTGTAGAGAATGAAGAAGTTGTCATAAAATCGATCGCATTCCGTGCCATTGTAGTCATAGGTGTAATTTTCTATTTGCCTGAAGTAGCGGAGATGTGTCTCTATGGCGTCGACTCAAGACAGTTCTGACCGGCGGAGACACGACTGAAGTTGACTACATTTGACATACATGTCACTTGTTGTTAGATCATTGGTCCATTTTAAACAACATAGTAGCGTGTCATAAGTCGCAAAGAATCGCTCAGATGCTTATCAATAAGTCTGGCAGATCG
This sequence comes from Ptychodera flava, assembly GCF_041260155.1. Classification (NCBI taxonomy): domain Eukaryota; kingdom Metazoa; phylum Hemichordata; class Enteropneusta; family Ptychoderidae; genus Ptychodera; species Ptychodera flava. The sequence goes on from NW_027248279.1 coordinate 4,828,763, forward strand.
ATTGTTGATTGCTGGATACAAAGAACTATTTATCGCTAAGGTTAATAATCGATGTCACCCTGTCTTATCGTTCATGGTTTTACCACTGGCGTATCTGCGAATCTTTCTTTTCGGTCTAAGTAATTGCTTTGACCTCTTTGGCTGAGGTCAAGATAGAAAAGCGACAATTAGCTCAGGTACTAATAGCTTTAAAGTAATTTGTACAGGTGATTGGGACTCATAATTAAACTGATAGACTATCTGGGTTGAGTAGCTTATCCAAGATAGTTCAAAATCATTATTCGATATAGCAATCGTTCTCGAAAATCATCTGATAAACATTATCGACGAACGGGAGTATTTGATTAAAAGCAGCACCGATACAGCGGCATCGTTCCAATATAGGTAATTGCTAAACGCCCCAATCACGGTGTATGCATAACATTGCTCGTGTGTATATGTGCGCGTACGTGTGATTTTATGACCCGTGTTGTGTGTCCCTGTTCGAAGAGTGATTCTGTTCAATTGTTTGCCCACGTTCTCAAAGTGTGTCACGCATTATTTATCTGTCTATATAACTTTAGACTACACACACACCGTATGTATGTATGTATGTATGTATGTATGTATGTATGTATGTATGTATGTATGTATGTATGTATGTATGTATGTATGTATGTATGTATGTATGTATGTATGTATGTATGTATGTATGTATGTATGTATGTATGTATGTATGTATGTATGTATGTATGTATGTATGTATGTATGTATGTATGTATGTATGTATGTATGTATGTACGTACGTACGTACGTACGTATCTATCTATCTATCTATCTATCTATCTATCTATCTATCTATCTATCTATCTATCTATCTATCTATCTATCTATCTATCTATCTATCTATGCATCTATGCATCTCTGTATCTCTCTATGTACGCTAACGAAAACTGCAAAACGTCGATGACAAAAATAGTAATCAGCACGCTTTGTGGTCACTCTAAGTGGCGTTCAAAATGCCAGAGGCGTCCTAAATATCAAAACATCCCATAACAAAGAATTTCAACTTAGTGATACACTATACTCCCATGGACCACGGAACGGTCGCCAGAAAGTCTAGTCACAATAGTTAATATCACTTATCGCGGTCTTTAAAATTTTCATTTCGATACGGTGCAGTAAAAGATCATTACAGCATAAACTCTGGTTGTATTCATTTAATGGACCTCGTCCTAACATGCAAAATTCCACTATACACAGGAAGATTGGTATTTTAAGTATGCTATTAATGGAGATTGATGTATACGACAACGACGATAACGACGACGACGAAGATGATAATTGATGATGATGATGATGATGATGATGATGATGATGATGATGATGATGATGATGATGATGATGATGATGATGATGATGGTTATGATGATCAATCAATCAATCAATCAATCAATCAATCGAGCAATCAATCAACCACCCAATAAAAACAATTTAAATCAAAATAAAATTCATTGATATGCAAGTGGTTAGCACTGTGAGATTCAAAATAATGTAACATATTATGTACATGTACAAATATTGCCAAAGTGATATTGTAGGTAGTCGAGTTGATTACACTTTTGGTGATGAAGACGACAGTGTTGACGACGACGGCGACGACGGCGATGACTATAATGGTGATTCTAGGGACGATGCCGACACAGTATACGACTGGGAGATTTAGATGCCTGGACTTTATAGTATATTTAATCGTTTATGGCGTCACAGTAGATTTGAACTTTGTGACAGATTCGATCTCTTCCAAACGCCAAGTACAGAAATAGATGCTGCATGAAACAACAATTCCATATATTTTTCTTCATTAAAGATCTTCGTAAGAAAAATCATTGTTCTCACTAGTGTACACCCTGTTGATGTCGCCAGCTCAAAAAAGGCCAGTTGAATGCAACTCGAGAGAGGTTTGGGTAGAAAATTAACAATATCTGATGAATTTTATCAAGATTTCTTTTGTTCCGTTCTCAACCTGCGCTGGCGGTTGAAGTCAACCGTAATTGGTCATAACTGTTGCAAAAACATGACTGGTTTAGCAAGGTCAAGTTACAGAAATCAACATGTACTAAAATTTACTCTACTTTCAACACACAACTGACTAAACAAGTACTAAAAGATACCAGCACGTAGTCTTGTCGACAAACTCCGAGATCCAAGGTCTGAGCTCTAATGAAACTTAAACATGCGACGGATCGCGGGACTGGGATTTGTTTTCACAGTCATTCACAACTACTCTTTGATTGCGCATCATTCCAAGGTTACATTGCCGTTTCATTTTGTCACTGTGCAGCTTTTGAAGGAGAGAAAATAAAGATTCAGAGGACTGTGTTTACAAAATATCGAGAAGCTGAAACTATGAGCAAATATAAAACAACTATTTTAAAACCAGTCGACCAAGGGCAAACAACAAAAAGTGCCCATTCAAAGGACAATCAGTGAACAAAACTATTTCTCTAGGTAGCTTGGAGAATATTTGTTTAATTTAGAATCACAAATGTGTATTCACGTGCTTCAGGCAGGTCAATGACACGATCGCCTGCCAGTCCAGTTACATGAGGTCTGTGCTACGTGAAGGGGTGACGTCGGTTCGGATGTTCGGGATTGAGGAGCTCAATGCTTGATGAATTTTTCTTCATGCGTTCAAAACATGAAATTTCACGATAAGTTATTTAATTTATCTGCGGGCTTTTTGAAAAAATCCTCGACGAAAATTGTGTCAATGCAAAACTGACAGAATATCCTCCTTTGCGGATACATTGACTTTCCCCTGGAAAAGTACGTTCCATGTATGACGCCACCACAAAGGAAAGTCAGTCCGCGTTATTGTGACATCACGGCTATAATACACTCAGTGACTCTTTTGTGGGAAATTTAAAACAAACAACGAGGAAAAAATGAGTCTGTCTAGAATGCAGCAGCACGTTTCGTTACATTAGCAAGATAATTACACCTGTTTTATTGGGAATTCATCAGCTACCTACAAAGACAAGAATTCTTTTCAAAAAAAGTTCTCTTTTTGTCGCTCTAAATGTTTGCATGAATTCACGTCGATGGTTGAGATACATTTCAGAGGTTGTGTGCTTTTCATTTAATGTGATGGCGGTTTATGTCTTGCAAGACATAATGACTTGCGACCTTCCCTTTTTATCTCCAAAGTAGGAGAATGAACCTCCTTTTTTCGATGATGCATAATCGGATGGACAAATAGACACATAGATCCCTCGCTCCAGGTTCTTCGGGCCATCCACCTTCGAAGGGAGGATCTTCCGTAATGAACGACATATCAGACGACATGAACAACATCGAAAGGAAACTTTGAAGCCGATGTCAGGTATAGTTGTTAAGTGTCTCACTTTATTATGACCAACCGCAAAGATGTTCGTAATTGGTCTGTTCCGACTCTAAGCGCCAGTCAATAGTCTTCATCTGGCTCGTCATGTCACTTCGTGGAATGACTTTCAGCCAATTGAAGAAAGACTGCCGTTGACGGCGTCTTTCCAATGGACCGTCATTCAAATTTCCCAAAACATACTAACCTCAGCGCCGTCATTTTCATTTTAAATTGTGAAGTTAATCTAAACTTTAGTGAGTGTGGACCACCGCGACTTGTAATCTATAATGATCAGACCTAAGTAGAAACTTTTGACGTCTAGCTAGAACGTACTACTGAGATTTTGGACAAAGAAAGCAGACCTACCTGCGTCATAGAGTGAGTGTATTATTTGTTCCGTGTAAACTGACTGAAAGTGCCATCAAAGACGGCGTGGAAGTCCAAATATTCTTAAAAAACTAAATGGGCAACTTGAATGTATCGAGTGGGAATCCAAGGACATCCAATCAAAGGTCGATGGTTTCTGCTTCCAAGAAATGACACTTAAAAGTTCAGTGACACATTTACTCTGAAGTGAGCCATTGGGGTTATTTTCGGCAATTTTTATCAATCGATACGGTCATTCGTTTGTCGGACGAACGGCATGTATATAGTCTGCGTGGCCATCAAATCAGTGTTTTTCCTTTCAAAATTTCCGTCTGCTTCATGTAAAAGAGACAGGACAGACATGGGGAGGGTATTGTAAGATGACGGAACCAGCAAACAAACATACAGACAGATACTGACGCACACAGCAATGACGATACAGCAAAGACACCGAGGTATGCACTCAGATAAAAAGCAAGAGAGACCGTCGGGCAGGCAGCAGACAGGCTGACAATCAGTCAGCCCGGCATTCTTGTTCTCATTGTAGACTTGGTCCACTGAACGAAAGTCAGAGAGAGAGAGAGAGAGAGAGAGAGAGAGAGAGAGAGAGAGAGAGAGAGAGAGAGAGAGAGAGAGAGAGAGAGAGAGAGAGAGAGGTAGAGAGAGAGAGAGAGAGATAGAGAGAGAGAGAGAGAGAGAGAGAGATTCAAGTAGGTATGTAAGTAGGATGGGCAGATGTCTAAGTAGGTAGGTAGGTAGGTAGGTAGGTAGGTAGGCAGGCAGGTAGGTAGGTAGATGTCCAGGTATGTTGGTAGGTAGGTTAACATATACAAATTGACATTTAGAGACGTAGTAACATCAAAAGCATCTATGTAGGTTGATGTATTGTCTGATAAAAGAGAGAAACCAAAGTTTAAATTCGACAGACACTGTTTTTCTCTTGTAATTTTACTTCATCTAAATACGTCGGAACGTAAAAGCAAACGCTGAATAAATCACGATTACAATATTATTGTCTATGTTTGCTAATTCCTATAATTTACTGTCACATGTCTTGCCTCATTCCGGGGTAACTTAATTCGGCAATAGTATCGGCTTTGTTTAACAACAGACTCATCCTGGCAGACTGCTCACCTCACGTCCAGTACTTGGATTTGAAAGACGCTTTCTCAAAACGTCAAACAATATCTTGGTCTGAACATGATTCTCGTATATCCGATCAAGGTCATTGGGCAAGCCTAAACCTGTGTTATTTAGGAAGGTAAGGTAATGATTCGTGCATCAATAGAGAGTTACTCAGATAGACAGATTGGCAGGTATTTAGATGGACAGACAGACAGACAGACAGATATTTAGATGGACAGACAGACAGACAGATAGATACGCCGTAGGACACAGGCTGACAGCGAGACGGACTGACACACAAACATGGACAGACAGCGAGATGGCCAGACAGACACGGACAGACAGCGAGACGGACAGACAGACACGGACAAACAGTGAGAGTTGGATGAAAAGAGTAAATTCAGAAGGCAAGAGAGTGAAACTGTCTCCGTTTTCACAATAAGTGACGCAGAGACAGAGACGAAGGGAGATAGAGATGGATAGACAGGGTGACAGACAGGTGGTAACAGAAAGTGACGAAGACATACAGAGAGACACGAAAGAGTAAAGTGGGGAAAGACAAACAGACAATAGGCTACATATGCAGGACAGACATTATTATGCTTGTATCGTAACTACATCCATAAGCTTAGGTGTTAAAGTTTGGTTCTTCTCTATATAGAACGTAACGTATGGACTAGAACGTAGCCTCCTTTGTCGTTCAGTAAGCAGCTGCGGTTTTACGGTTAACCCAAAGAAGTCTGTAAACGTTTGAGGAATGTGGCATCAACTGTTAGTTGAATGTTTTAAAATACAACCACACAATTCCTGACCGAGGAAGCATCATGGTAATGTATGCTACTTGGCCAGATTATGGCACTTTCCATTCTTTTGAGTTTTACCATAGCCACACCTTTTTGCAATGACCGTATGACCTCCCTGGAACGATGGTTGAAAGTTAACAAAGCAAATGTCACTGGAAAATTTCCTAACCAACCGAACTAGTCATTAATTGTGAATTTTAATTAGTCAGTAACTTGAAGGGTGGTTGGTTAGACGTATTGATATATGGACTTACAGAACGGGCAGCAGTTGCATAAAACCTGCCTATACCCCCCAAACACACACGCACATACACACATACATACATACATACATACATACATACATACATACATACATACATACATACGTACGTACGTACGTACGTACGTACGTACGTACGTACGTACGTACGTACGTACGTACACACACACACACACACACACACACACACACACACACACAACACACACACACACACACACACACACACACACATACACACACACATACATACATACATACATACATACATACATACATACATACATACATACATACATACATACATACATACATACATACATACATACATACATACATACATACATACATACATACATACATACATACGAAACTCTCGAACAGAAACAGGCCCATGTGAAAGTAAACGCTTTCATTCAAATAGAGACAGGCAGTTGTTGCTGAATATTGTATGATAGGTCATTTTGTGTGTGAAGGATCAGATAACAAGAAGGAGATAAAAGATATCATTGTCAATACCAACGATAGAAAACTCTTCTTTTAAATTGATGTCAGAATTGACCCTGACTGCCTCTTTGCGATAAAGCAAAAACTAACTGCATCATTAGCGATGTGACAGTGGGTGAGTGAAGCATTCTCTAATTTCAAGTATTTTATCTTTTTGACAGCTACGGACAGAGAACTCCATTGTTCAAACCCAAATACAGAAGTTGACACATGTCCTAGAATGGCATTTTGATTACAGTGGCAGGTTTTTGCTGTCGCCACGTTCGTAAACGTTGCATGCACGAGCGGCAACCACAAACTATAGCTTAGCCCTACACAAAAAGTTGCATTTAAAAAATGTGTGCGTAGTCGATTTTCATCCAAGGCGTGTCGATAATGATAATAACCAGCGGTGGCGTCACTGAAAGCAGGTCACATTACGGGACGCAATATGGGCCAGGTGTTGAATTTATAGGGTGTAAATCAGCTTTGAAGTGATATATGATTAGTACTATATAGTTACATACTATATATTTACAGGCAAACTCACAGAAAAAGGGAATTAACAACTACACTAAATACGAATACATGCATCAAAAGAGACTGATACTAAACTTCAAATAAATAAATAAGATATATATATATATATATATATATATATATATATATATATATATATATATATATATATATATATATATATATGGCAGGTGAAGTCAAGTATTTAATCCAACAGTGCAAGGTAATGAGTAGTTTAGATATAAAATAACATATGTGCGTCATGACGATTATTGTAACTTTTCATACTTAACCATTGCTGTGTTAGACACAGTGAATAGGTTTGATTGAAGATCTCTTTGTGGACTTGAATTCAATGACTGATCCACACAGGCTGGGCTGTCTGACCGTAAACAGTCATGCGTGATAGGGTTCATGAAACCGTAACCTATCCAGCATTCGATCACCAAGCTTGCAATAGGCTGTAAAAATATTTTGAGTACGGACTAGAAACAATGAAAAAGTGTGATATGGAATAAATTAAATCATTGTCATGGGAAAAGAAGACAGCTATCTATGGAAAAGAAGTTTCTTCTTCCACACATTATGGAACATTGAAGACTATGGATTACATGACTTATTCTTTGAGCTCGACGTCTGTCCAGGCAACTTATTCTTATCAACTCATTTGCATGACGTTCGTGCCCAGTTCTACATACCTATGCAGGCTTGTCGCGATCATAAAAGTTGTGGTAAGGTTCGTCATGGATCATTCTTCAAGGCCATACACGTCCTAACCACACTACCGTGCGGGGTGACGGTGTCACACACCGTCGAATCGGTGGACGATGATCGAGCCGTAAAGGGGTAAATAAAAGAATCGATCTTACGAAGGGCAACTTGTATTGCTTCTCGTCAAACAACGATGGTCGTAATTTCTTAGTGATTGTGCACTGAAGCTCATCCCATTGTCTTTCACTGAAAAAGCAGTTCTTTTAGAATCACAATGCTTGTTTAAGTGTTCCTTTGTAGATCGTTGGCAATGCAATTATTCCCCCTTTTTACTAAACTCGAACAGTGTGTATCTACTAGACACACAAATCTCGGCGTCAAAGCAGCACTGTGACGCAAACAGACCGTTATATTTGTTCTCAGTCTATAGCGCACGTTTTCTGTCAGATGACATGAGTTTAGTTAGACCCGAGGCTGGTGAGGGAGCACATCGAAACGAAAATATATATCTTGGACACATCGGACGGGTCACGTGTCCTCAGCACGGAAGCACTGTGTGGTCATACTTGGGCATAACGACGGAGTGAGTGTTCAAGCATCGAGGGCTCCGGACGCACTGGGCGTTTGTGTGATATTGTGATAGTGTTTCAGTGTATGGAGTGGCCTTTCTCTGGTAAGGTGTCGTCATTGAGTATGGAGAAAAGCGACTCTCAGGAACAGACAGTGTGAAGTAAACGGATACCAACAGTGAGGGAATAATAATTGGTGTGGACAACCTGCACTATGAACGCTGATTAAACAGAACTTGTTGTGCGAGTGTGGTGTTTCAATGAACCCAGTCGATCGTGGTTTAACCTTTGCGACGGAACAGAGCTGGTGAACTCGTTTCTGCCACGGGAATATTATTTTGGCAAAGGCAGCGTACCAAGGAAGAGATATCTACTCTATCCTGGCGAAGCTTAAAGAACAGGCTCGGATACGGTACCGTAGGCAGCGGGACGTGACCCGTTTTTGTGGACGAATAGTTACCAATGTCGTAAATCAGCGACGTCGTTGTCCAACCGGAAAACATATTCTCTAAGCCAAGTCTTCTGTTTTACCAGGAGAATATTCAAAGAACGTTGTAGTTTACATAGTTCAAACAACGTCAAAAACGATACAAACGGTAGCTGAGTGTGTTTGCACAGACCTAACAGGTAGGCGTGATATTTCCTAGCTCCATTATTACTCCGACTCGCATAGAAAAGTGTGTTTATTTTATTCAATTTTGAACACCAACCAACCAAGATCTCGGTAAAATAATTACAACAAGGAGATAATTCAGCGGTTGATTTTTTTCCCATTTTACAATCATTGTTATTTTTTTAATTTATTTGTCAGACTTTAAATGGCTCTGCGCACTGTGTGAGACCTTTTGGTGACTCTAGCAGCTGTGGCTGCGTCCATTGGTTTTTTATTGACTGGGTGGATAAACTGGCTTGTTTGCTCATAGCAAAATTGTGCTCGATAGTGCAAACAAAATTAAGTAACTCGTCTTTCAAAGTGGCAGTCGTACTGCGATCTTGTCAAATACTTGCCAGCGCGCCTACATACAGACGCTAAATCAATGTTTTCATGTCGCCCCGATCCCGCGTGAAAGAGCTGAGCGGCAAGGCAGGAAATTGCTCCGGGGCGAAACTATGATAAACCGAGCAGTTTACGCGTCAAGGTGTCCCACTTAGATAAATACTTAGAACAGACATACGGCGGAGATGTAGAAAACGCCATTTCTTTAGATGCGCAATGCAGCAATATATAATTTAAACGTCGCCATATTGAGATCCTGGCCATTGCCGGCCAGGTTTCGTGGCAACTTTGGACCTCAAAGACTCCGCTATGCTAATTGAAAGCTAGGGTATATTAAATTTTATCCGGGAATGGAGTGTAGATCAGCAAATTAAGTAATGAAAGCTTTCCCGAACTCTGAATGCCAGAAATGTTTCGTGACTTATTCCTGCCAGGTGCGTCTAGATCTATCAATGAGATAGTCTGACAATATTACACTTGCAGGGTTTTAGAGTGGCCGGGTAGGTGCTGTTCATCCATTGTCACAATTAAAATAGGAGAATAACGCCTTCAAAGCTTGCGGTGATAATTATATGAATTAGAAGAATCGAGGAATGATTATCAGAGTGAAGTAGCGAAATCGCGACAACCTTAATGGCTTATGTTGTTTGCAGTAATTGCCGAACTCTTCGATTGGGTGCCCGGGTGTCAAGTAATTAAATTCCGCAGTACTAACAACGACCACTTTGACGTAACCAAACAGAGGAATACAGATTGAACAAATGGGGTTTGGTATGAGATAAGCATTTGACAATTGCGATCGAAAAATAAAATCGAGGGAAACTACAAACGGGCATATGTCGTTAAAAGCAGATGGTTATCAATGTTCAGTACCAACATAATGACCCTCTACAGTCTATGCAAACCCCCTTCGAACTAAAATGAACAAGCAAAAATCCTGTACAGTTACATGAAATTGATTCAAAACGATCGGCACACAATGTCTGTTCGGATTGTTTTAATGTAAAATTTGCTGAAAATACTAAATTTAACACAAGGCCTTACATGCAGTTGCCTGAGATATTTCTTATTACTACCTTTATATGAGCCTTTTTTAATCTTATCGATTTTAGGGTCAGACATTTTAGTAATTTATTTATAGACTTATTTATTGCATTACTAGGTCGTGCATGAGTAGAAGTGGAAATTCCATGGTCATATTTTTTGTGCGCAAAGTCACACGAATTCCATCTGGTGAGCAGCCGATTGAATGACTGTGACGTCATGGGCAGCCGATAGCCCGTATTTGAGTTTGTCATTCAAAATTATACAAATCTTTTAGAGTTTATGGTTAATTATTCGAATGTCCGTCGGAACGGTGTCGGCGCTCGTACTATAGTAACTGACCAGCCAGGACTGAACCATGGCCTAGAATGTATTGCTTGTTGTTGGTCAGATATTTGAATCGTATCAGATTTGGGCAAAGTTCTGTTTGCAGATCAACCATATAACAACCTTTGAGGTGTTCGAAATTGCGCCATTTTGCGCTCTAATGATAGACCAAGGGCTGCCCCGCTGTCAATCAAACCAGTACTTCAACACATTGTTGCCGCCTTTCATATGACAAACTTTCATACTTTGGCACCATTTCTGTCGCTGACGTGGCGGGAACCAGATTAAAACGCTGTTAGATGTAGCGTCCAGTTTTATGTTCATACATTTTGAGTCCATTCCTGTGCACGTTTATGTATTGCTTAGAGTTATCAAAGGACCGTGTTAGGTCAATAAAGTCCGCAATTAGTGTGATGAGTGCGCATCGCTATCTCGTGGCCAAACAATATAATATTTTTACCATTTTTATATTTTACGACAGTGCTACAAAATTACATCGTTGCACATTGGCAGACGATAAGTCCGTGGTTTATGAATTCATTGTAAATTCATAAACTTTGGCGAACGGCGTTTAACAAACCTTGCCATCACCGCAATGCTAGGTGTAGTCAAAGTTTTGATGTCTTCATGGCGTGTTTGGTTTTCAATTCACTGGCTTCTGTAATTGCTTATTCACAACAGAAACTAAACAGCCGCTCTCACAACAACAATAGTCAATGATTGGGCAAATACGTCCTGTTTGCTTACTTAGATATTCATTGAGTACATCAGAATTCTATGGCAAAATGAAAATGTGTTCACTTATTTTGCTCAAAGAAGCTGTTTTGCCTCATCTAATACATACCTAATCAACCCATTATCAACCAACACAACGTGTGTATCAAAATCAAATGGCTTCAATCAAAGGTTTACCGAAGAGCTTGCTTTGAAAAGGCGCGTCCTTCGCGCTCCTTGGCGTTTCCAGGGTAACCTGGTGGAACGCTGTAGTACAGGCTAGCTGTCTCTTCGTAACGAGCGTCGAGAAATATCAGCGTGTTCTTTCACCAATCTGTAGGAGACATTATGAATGGGCGTCAACAAACGTCTCGTCGGTCAGCCAAGCGTTTTATTAGCGACAACACTCGTGAAAAACACACCTCTATGGTTTGCCTTTTGTGGTTTAATGAGCGATCGTAAACTTTGACAAAACAGACAAATAGAAATAGTTCTACCATAGAGTCAGGTTTGAGGGGGCTGTCCTTGACTACTCACATTAAAGAGAGGGATGTCATTAATTACGTGCTATTCTTTCATATCGTGTTCACAGTTTGGCAACATTTTAGTGTTTTGTCTCTAGATCGGCTAGCAATGCTACTTCATGTGATAGCAAATTGATCTGTCTAGACTCTAGATCAGTTTGTACTTGTTCATATGCTGCATGCATATACGTTTTAACTTCCGTCTTCGCTGAAAAGCCATCGACAATTAATGGAATAAAAGGTCCTTTGAAGGAGAGCAATCATTCAGTTTTTCTTTGCGTAAAGAAACAGGCAAAGTCATTCGTCCCAATGTGACCACATGCACTTCAAGACAACGACGGTAAACCACCATGCTATGTGCAGTTATTATTTTGCGCCACATGGGTGTCGTTACAGAACACATAACCCTGTCCTACGCCACATAGTCTACGCTGTTCATTCGGAAAATACCTTTCTTTAGTAAGATATTAAAAAATGCAATGATTTTGCCGCCGTGAAGCTAAGCCGTAAATTATAGAGGCATATCACAATAAAGATAAACTTATATGCATCGGCGACACAATGCTATCGGCTTATAAAGTGGTCGATTCTCCGACAACTCTTTAGTCGGTAAAGTTGGGGTTCCTTGGCACTCTGCCAATTTTAAGGACACTCTGAAATTATGGACTGCAAGACTGAGTCTAAACAATAAACAAACTATAAATTTTACGCACAACACGCCCTCCTTTGTTCCGCGACAAAAAAGCAGCTCAGTAGTTATGTGGAGAGACCGTTTGTCATTTTGTTTGCCACAGTGCTGGACGTCGTCTGCTTGAAGGCTTACTCTCCTTGAACTAGTCGGTAAACCTTTGAAATTGGACTCTGAAAACTTTGAATTCAACCCAATGAATGGGAAGACATCTGGAGAAAATTAATGATAAAAAACGATGCACTTTTCCCAATCTTATTGAGATCACTTACCTTCGTTCAATGTCCCCAGCACACACTTGAGGAAAATACATTCCAATGAGACAAACAAAGTGTCAAGAACACGTAAAGCACTTGAAATGAGGTTTAATTGTCTCTTGCATAAACCGAAGTTGAAAATCGATTTCTGCCCCAGAGAAGTCGATTAAATGTACAAGCAATTGCGTTTTTGGAATAGCGGTAAACTTAAACTTAAATAAAATATTGTTATTGTCTAAATAAAGTTGTGGAATATGTTGGATTTTTGTGTCGGAAACAATAGAGAAAGGTTTGCGGTGCTTATTATCATAAAAAGTAACAGCATAGTTATCAACTATCAGTTATCTAACTGTATGAAGTATTTTAATCCAGATTTACAATTATGGATCTGTCGTTCATCTGTCTCCATAGCGACGCCACTGATATTCCTATCGGTAGTTGTGTCTGACTAGCAGCAAATGATGGGTTCCTTCCTGTGAACTTATGTGTATACTGACACACTGAGTAGAGACGAGACAGGTATACGTCATCTTGGGTGTGTATGACGTCACAACGAGAATTTCTACCTATGCATGTTTAGTGAAAGTGGCGAGAAAAAGATTAGACTATATAGAGTGTCAATATTTAAGATACTTACCCTACTTCATGATTGCCGTCAAAATAGTAAAATTTAATTTTAATAGAAAAGTATGTAGATCCCAGTGTCGTTGGGCAGTTCATTGAAGAGGCATCATATTTTTGTAATAATCATTGACACTGCACACTTATAATGCATTGAACACCTTAAACTTTAATATAGTTGCGATTTTGACATTAACAATGGGTATCAATTAAAGAAAGGTGTCATTGTTTCAATTGCCTTTTCTATATTATCAAAAAAATTGAAATAAAATGACTAATAATAAATGGAGACTCAATCAGAGACAGCAAAAAGGTGTCAGTCACAGATGGCATGTCACATGTCACGTGATTGTTTGGATCTTATCAGTGAAAGATTTTCCTTGAGTTTTATAAATGCATACGATTCTTTACTATTGTCTTAAAGGGTCAATGCCAAGTTATTCGAACAAATATGGTGGAATTTCTGTCGACAGTTTCGCTAACTTCTGAATTACATGCCTTTCTGTCTGTGGATATCTGTGCCTTATACTCTACTATAAGAACAATAAATAAGATACGATCAAGCAAAGCATATACATCCTGGATCACGTGACATGACGGAGTTTGAAACGATAGGATTCCGTGACATGACGAATAGTGTCGCCACTGCCATGACAACAAATTACTTTTTCATCTGACAAGGTCATTTTCAGATCAGCCGAACCTAAGGCGAATATTAAAAGTGCTTTCTGAGATATTTGCATATGGCATAACTGTCTCTTTACTGGTCCTTTTTTTTTCCCGACATCTCGTAGGGTTTCAAATGTGACATACCTCCACGTGAGAAGATAAATCTTGCAATTAATGTAGGACACACCACGCAGGAGACTTGAGTCTGGACATTACACTCGCATAAATCATGAACTGTTGATGGTTTATGAGTATCTGTCTGAATAGTGTTGGTTTTTCACTAGCGTTCCCATCCAAATCGAACTGATCAGGTGAATAGGTCAATTTAGTTACTGTTTTGATAGTTTGGGTCACTAACCAGTCAATTTATGATAGTTTGGGTCGCTAACCAGTCAATTTATGATTACTATTACTATATGATGGTCTCAACGAGACACAACAAAATTAATGGTAAAAAGTTTTCGATCTGTTCGCACGGTATGGTAAGGTCCAACAGAAGAACACATTATATAAGGCTGAAAAATGCCAAGTGTGAAAAATCGATAATGCTGCATTGATGACAAGAACGGTCGGCGTGATGACAGGTTTAACTGCAACAATGAAAAGGAACGTCGGATTTAGAATGGAAGTTAAAACGACAGAGGTATTTCGGTATTCAAGACTTCTAATCTTGGTACAATGTTTTCAGTTTCTTTATACAACACGGAGAACGTCTCTTTAGCATTTAACGTGACGGTGTCCTTGATGACGATTTGTTCCATGACGATTACAGTGAGATTAGTGTCTGCCTGTCCGGGTTCATTATAGTGTGGTTCTGCGATTTTGCTAGTGTTATATTGTCGTTCACAGATACAGCTTCGGTGGGCGGAATAACGTTGTTTTATCAAAATACGTGTTTGAAATATGTACATTTGTTGACATTTTCAGCAGACGATCGAGTAATTACCATACATACATACATACATACATACATACATACATACATACATACATACATACATACATACATACGTACATACGTACATACATACATACGTACATACATACATACATACATACATACATACATACATACATACATACATACATACATACATACATACATACATACATACATACATACATACATACATACATACATACATACATACATACATACATACATACATACATACATACATACATACATACATACATACATACATACATACATACATACATACATACATACATACATACATACATACACATTAAATAGAGATATAAAGACACAAATAGACGCATGGGCACACACACTATTTATGTGACTCAATTTCGTTTCGCTGACATATACACAGGTATCAAACCCCTTACAAGCTATTGGCAAATGCGATATCAAAATTGACGTTTTAGTTCGCAAATGAGATTGATTTGTAAAAACATAAAGAAAGTGTATTAGCGCCAATACTGAGACACGAACCCCTCAAAGGAAAAGAGAACAAGAGTTAGATGAAAGGGTGCAGTGGCTTCAATCAGTGCATGGGATGTGAGACCGAAGAGGATGTCAATGATCGACGTTGCGGTTTTAATGCAGGGCGGGAAAAATGCATTGATGGGTGAGCTATCTGGCAGTGTGCCACACTGCATTGTGGAAGATGAACAACATTTCTTCTCTCTTGTTTCTGGAAGTTAATTTTCTGACCCCGATATTGTCCAAGTATTCAAATATGTCACACGGTTCGGCTGACAGAGTCTGAAAAAAGTGCCATGTCTCGGGGAAACACAGACGAGTGTATAGCTGTCTGGTCAAATTTATTGTTACGTGGTGAAAAAACTCGAGCTGAGTAACAAAGGCTATTAGGGTGACTTATGACTTCCAATGGGTTCCTGGTATTCCGCTGATTTTTTTTTCACTTTGTGAATCAACTTCCAAAACGTTTCATAATCCCATAAGTAATTCAAACGCGACGACAGGGACAGTATGGACATGTCAATCACCCATGCAGCTCGATTCAGTCAGAGTGTCTATAGCTTCTATGTCACCGGGATCGATTACAGGCGCGAACTCTTCATTGATTATCGATGTTTCCTCACCAGAGACCGCTTGAAACTGAATGAACCATCAGTCAAAGCTCAAGTAGTCACCTGATGTCAATTACGTGTATATATAGGTACAATTGACCTTGCTTTGAGTGCAAGGACGGAAAAAAGATTGACACGTATTTGGAAAGAAAATCGTTTTTTGGAAATCTTTGAACTGATCTTTGTTGGTAAAAAAGGTTTCAACTTTTAGAAGTACGATTAAAATTCAACGAATTGTAAAATGACGCGTTTATCGACAATATTCAAATGTACACGGTGAGGATATTTTTGAAATCTACACGTATCCACGTGTTCTCTACAAAAATTGAAGTCCTTACTAAATTCACATGCCAATATGAACAAGACTAGTCAGTCTATGGCTTTAATGATTCGGAGACTTCAGGACGTGGAACAAGCGTAGTTACTGACCCTCAGATAGACAGACAGACAGACAGACAGGCAGACAGACGACAGACAGATTGATAGGTAGATTGATAGATAGATAGATCGGCACACAACACAGACAAAGCCACATACATAGAAACATAGATACACACACAAACATACGCATATATATATATATATATATATATATATATATATATATATATATATATATATATATATATATATATATATATAACATTAGACAGGTGTACCGAATTCATTGTGACACATTTGGACCCATTTTGACACTATAATATACACTTTGTGTCTTTTTGTAATCATTTATCATTTGAAGCGTAAAGCCAACAATACATTACGCCTCATCTCACCGAGTAATTTCCCAGTAGATATGATCACACATCCATTACCAGACACTCTTTCAACGAAGATACCTGTAGTTCAGGCATATACACGTCCGTACCACTACCTCCCTGGTACATATTTTCGCCTCGAAAGCAAAGAGGGTCATTTATCGGCATTTGCCCGTGGGTGTTGTGACCATCACATTGTACATGCATCAAACTTCGACAAACACAAGGCAAATAGTTGTGGAGTTACCGGCCACTAAAAACAACAAACAGGTGTAATGTCATTTGGTATCGATCGCATTACTTATCATTAGCGATGCCTTCATCGATTTTCACTTAGGGCCATTAGGAAAATCTCTTGTAGTCTTGTTTGTAGATTAAGGTTTGCGCTACCCCAAATTAATTGCCGATTGTTTCCAGATCATTGTGTCTATCCCTTCGCTTTCTTTCATCCCTGGGCGCCGTAAATTAATTGTTTTTATCCTTCTTGTAGGCTTGTAAAGTTTTCATTAGCTCTGACATTGTAAAGGTAATTTTGTAGGTGTGCAAATCGATCGCCGTCATGGACTTGGATAATCAGTAAGAGACAGTTTTCTTCAACGTTACTTTGAGAGAGAGAGAGAGAGAGAGAGAGAGAGAGAGAGAGAGAGAGAGAGAGAGAGAGAGAGAGAGAGAGAGAGAGACAGAGAGAGAGAGTGTGACAGAGAGATTCATCGTGTTCACAAGTGACATGAGAGACGCTGTTGTGTTTTACTGTATTACTAGGGTACATATGCACCGCGAGTTAAGATTCCGTTTATATTGTTTTGAATACTTTTGGGTGGTTGTAAGACTGATAGACATACAGAAATACTGAGGCCACAGGAAACGGAGAGACAGAGTTGTTGAGTTTTCTTCAGAGCACCTGCAGACAGACAAGTAGAATGTGATGAGTTTGAAGTGGGCGGCCAACTGGTCAAGAAATGAGAAATGCCCGGGAGTAAGAGGGAATGGGGAAAAGAAAAAATGCGCAGTAAGATTCAAAGAGTTGCCACAAAATGGAATGCCTTGGAGAATACAGATCAAACAGAGGACCATTTTGTGATCACTTTTAGCCTTGATGCTTCGCCTTTGCGATCGAATTCCTAGCAAGACAATTGACAAAGTTCGATTTGGAAATTCCGGAGATAACAGTCTTCACTAGAAGGGAATGGGCTCAAGGCTGTTGCCGTAATCCAATATGCAAAGATGCCCGAGGTGTAAAAAGCTCTGCTTTACTCAGCGAGTAAAAAAAACGTTTACAATGATTTCAGCTTCTCAACGGTGGTCAAACGACAAGTTTAAATGGTCGGCTGTGCCTTGTGACTTGTTTGTACCCACATCGAACGTTCAACAGTCATAATTGAAACTAATATCTATCAATGAATAACAATATGTGTAAGTACTTTAAGTCATGGCTAGCCTCTACTAAAATTAACCCTTGACAAAATTTGCGTGTGATTCGTGACAGAATGTCAGCCAACGCTTGAAAATCGCTGCAACGCGATTTCAGTTCAGGATTGTCAACACGACTAAAGAAAGGAGTCAGGTGTTCAGGACGTCCATACGGCACGTTTGTGTGTCTTTGTAGCTTCGACCTGCGCTGGTTTTTTTCCTTTCACGGGGAAATTCATTATCCCCACGAGGATTTTGGCCTGTCAGGCACGCACTGAATTCAGCTTTGAGAACGCCAACATTTGAGTTATTTGTTCTGCGTATGCAGGTTTGCATTAGAGCAGGTGCGGTCGCTGAGAGTGGCAGCGTCGATTGAGCGATATTGTGTTCTGGTGATGGACGGACGCCATTGGATAAGGGTTGCTGTGTGGCAGACGACAGACGAACAGACTAATGAATTTTGTTCGTAAATAGTTTTTAAATTGAGAAATAACCTTTAAGAGACTTATACGTTGATGATTGCTTAGCGCATGAAACTGCCTATAGACTGACAACTACAAGTTCCTTGATTTTCAGTTATATAATTATATATTTCTTGAGCGCGTGAATTTTAGTTTACACAAAAAATTACTCGCAAAGTCAGTCAATAGTTGTTTCATATTCACAGCCAGTTCATTTTATCATGAGAGTGAGTTTCATTTTAATTATTGTTGCTCAATTAAAAGTACTAGTATTCCGAAGCCTGAAAATGAAATAACTTTGCGAAAACTTAATCTCTCTTTTAAAAGTTCTTAGTATATGGAACTTTGGGAACCTTGAAACCTATCCCCTCCCATACCATTTTTTTTATTTTATCGGCATCGTTTGTTTCTTGAGGCATGGACATTTTAAGTGTAAGTAATGTCTATCTGTCACCGCCATTTTGAATGTCGGCTGTTTGAAACGTTTGGAAAGTCCGGGTCGGAAAAGACAAAAGAATAAAACCCACCCACACAAAAGAGAAAACAATTAGTTAAATCGAAGAACACGAATGATTGAGTAGGTAACAAATGACCATTGTCCAACGGCATCGCACGGTGACTGTGCAAATGAAGAATTTGTCATTTGCAAGGAGAACGCAAAAGGTTTCTTGGCGTGTCTTAAAGTTTCCTTCTCCTTAACTGAAGTTCCTTACAAAGTTGGCATCTACACTTCGCAGGTAAACGCCCTGTGCGTGTTATGCACACGGTGCAGTCTATTAGACCGGCCCTGTCAATGAAAAGTGTTTAGCAGCGACTGAGAGAAACTCAATTGAGCGACGGTGTTACTTTTGACAAAAGACCAAGGATTTGTAAAAACTCCGCCAAATTAGTTTCGCACAATAGGCCAACAGGTTTCTTTGACCTTTGACCTGTCACGGATACTAAAATAGAGCCAGTGATGAAGAAAGGGAGAAACAGCAGGTTTGAAAGGTAACGTTTCTCAACATTTTTTAAATGCATTTATTGATTTATGTCGACGTACTAACGTAAATTTTCCTTTAAAACTATCCCATCTCTCCCTGAGCGTTTACGCAATCTCATTTCCCGCCTTTTCGTGACTCTGTAGATTTTGTATGTCCGTATGTCGTCTGCCTCACTATAACTCCAGCAAACCACGGTTACTGCTCACCACTGATAGGCTAATCTGAGATCGTTTGGTTTAATTAGTTTCGATGTGTGATTGGTAATATTCACTCAACATTTTTACGTTTAAAAACCTCCAAAATCGTACACGTATGGGGCGAGTTACCATGCTGTGTGCCTAAACGGCAGTACAAATGAGTTTTTATAAGGTAGTCGATCCGTTCCATAAACAAACACACACATTGGATTGGACAAGGGTTCCGCGTTATTTTTTTAAGCGAGTCCCGCAGGCGTATGAGTTTTTCTCGTGTCAATTATGGCGAAACCACACATCGTTCGCTATCTGTAATCAACTTCATTAAACCGTAAAAACAACATTTGAACATTCGGTGAATGTAACCGGTAACAATGCCGTCAATCGATCGGAATACCATGGACGATCTGCCAGAAACCGCTCGCCCCAGCCGTCGCCGCGGAATGAGTTTATATGAAACTTCTTCTGGTACCAATGTTGTCATGGTGATCGGTGACCGAGTTTGAAACATTTGTACCGTGTTATTAAACCGTTCATTGGCAGTGACGTGACATTCTTGAACAAATTACTTCGCATTGTATTGTTGAATGCATATTCGTGTAATTTGTCATACGCATGTAACATGAATATATATAGCATACCGGTCCTATGGTACAATATACATTGCTTCAGTGTAATTTGATTAGGTTGTCAAGGGATACGCGTTCGTTTATTGCTCTTATCCGGGTGGGTGGGTGGGTAGGTAGGTAGGTAGGTAGGTAGGTAGGTAGGTAGGTAGGTAGGTAGGTAGGTAGGTAGGTAGGTAGGTAGGTAGGTAGGTGGGTGGGTGGGTAGGTAGGTAGGTAGGTAGGTAGGTAGGTAGGTGGGTAGGTAGGTAGTTTGGTGTGATAGTGTGGGTGGATGGATGGGTGAGGGGCTGGGAGAGGGGGTAGGGTAGCTATAGGTAGGTCTCTTGACATAATTTCAATTCAATCGTTGTCACTCTTTAGAAGACGAATTACAATTAAGAGATGTTTCAAAAACGGCATCGCCGTTTGTTGTCTTGGTCGCTGTGACTGGTGCCTTTGAAGAGAGAACAATTTTTAAATTTCTTATCATTGTGTTGTGGCCGCTGTGATCTATTCACGTCCACTAGAATAAACAAGCGTAATTACCAAACTGGAGGGTAAAAACAGCATAAGAAAAGACATACTGTATTGTTGTGACATCTGAAGAGACATTGAGGCGAAAAAAACTCATGAAGTGTGATCGGTGTGAACACGGAGCTCTAAGAGCCAAACCCATCCTAAAGAGTATTTTCAACGCGACGGAAAATTGATAGGCGAGGGGAAGAATACGGACAAACGACATTCCGAGCGTTTAATCCGACATGACTCGCGAAACAGGTGTTTTCATTTGAAATTAATTCGAGTAAAGTAACTACAAAGAGGCGCGTTTTATTTACAGTGGCTGGCTTTGAATCGGCAGGAATTTTACGCCGCTCTGACGACACATAATACGTGTCTTGCACTGGGAAAAAAAACAGGCCTCCACCTGAGTTTTATTGTACACGCAAAGCTGTGTTTGGCCTGACTTCGGCGGAAGTTTGCCGAGAAAACAAACGATTTCACATCAGCGTGCCCTCCTGGCCTCCTTATGAAAAAAGCGTAAAATTCCAATAAGATTGTTCGATTGTACAGCTGGGTTGTGTCATTATTTAAGTTGATTCCACTGGGTGTGTCTGCAAATGTAATATTTTATTATAGTGAAAGTGTTATTTTAAGTGTCCATTCAACTATGACCTTGACAAAGGCGCAGCTTGTTGTTGACTTTGAAGTTTATTTCGCATCTCGTTGACCCATATAGCCAAACAGACTGTAGAAACAATCAAAGAATGATCCTTTTTTATTTCAGGCACCTTGAACAGAATGACGTTGGCGTCACGTTTGTGTTCTATTTTTGTTCAATTACTGAATTATCTGCATGCGATTTTCATTCAATTGTGACATTTAAAAGGATTAAGAAGTGTTATCGAAGGGCGCGTTGAGTTGTCAGTCTCTTTCAGAAGAAATCTAATTATCAATTTGTTGTAGATAACTATTCTCCATTAGTGATGTGGAACTATAAAATATTCATTTCTTTGAAAGTGGAAGAACACGTTTTGTCTTGTTTTGTCTTTCATCGGAATTCACATATTTTGGTCAGTTAAATACATCGTAATCTGGTTAACGAACAGCAACAAAATGGCTCCAGCAAAGTCCAATTCAAGTTCTCGTCGTGTTGCTGATAATAAATGCTTTGATCGACTGAATAACCTCAACAGCTATGCAACAGCTTAAAACTATTTTTATGGCAATTTGTTTGGATTAAATATTCATTGCATAGTCCACAAGCTAAAATCGTGATCTTTTTAGATAGATTTTTTTCCTTTCGCGTTATATTGAAGCTTCATCGTTTGCTGGAGTGTCTTGATCAACAGGTGGTTGGGTTACACGGATTTACTATGAAGGTTGTCAAAAACAAGATCTATTTCAGTAATTAGGTTAAATTGCCCCTCCCTTGAAACCTTCGTCTGACTTCTAAACATTCAAATGTTTTTAGTCTTTTAACTGAAAACATGAATATGAAATTTCCCGTCAAAACATGAAAACATCAGTATATGGCAGTTGAACATTCCATGTCGTTTGAACTGGCAGTAATTGAAGATGGTAGTTAATGCAAAGAGACAGCCAACCATAAGCCATATTAAAGTAAATGACCATAATTTGAACACACGCGTTCACCATATTTTAACGACATATTCTGTGTTCGCTTCCAAATGTTCATAATTAGATATTAACAGCAAATTTCTCTAAATTTCATGTATCCTCACAAGACTTATTTCCGATCGTTGATGGCATTTGTGTCTTAGTCGGGCAAGACAGCGAAAAACTGAGGTGCCAATTTTTCACCCATGTTCACAAACAACAGTTTTGAAATCTGCACTCTCTGTCGGTAACTCTGAAATGTCGTCATCTGGCCAAGGATATGAGCACGTGCCATTCTGAATCGCTCTGAGTGATTTACAGCCATGCTTTAATGTTCCCTCTTCAAATAATTGCTCTCTGAATAATTGACTTTAATGGGAGTACATGAAAGATATGGACATTACAGAATGTCCATTCTCTAAGTAATGGTATCGAACACTTGTCGTCAATTTCTCCTACCGAGTTTTCCGAGTGTTGTTCCATTTTCTATGACCGGATCTGGCAGAAATCCCGATTGTTTGTAAGTTCATTGACAGTTTGGCATATGTACGTCATATTGGCGACACGGCTGAAGTTCGAAGTCTTTTTATTCTTTCTCTCTTCTCCAATTAAAAGCTTCATTCTTCTCAAACCCCACAAGCAGTTTTACCGTGTTTCCCTCCAGGCCAGTGACAACAAATTGCGTCTTTCCGGTGGCGCGACAACTTGAACGATCATGGTGTCATCGGAACACTTTTCCCGGGATTTTGCAAATTATTTCACTTTCATAGCCGTAAACGGCAACTAATTTGCATTAATTAATACAAGACAGAAAAACATCTTTGAGTAAAATGTTATTTAGCATGATTCGAAGGGCCGACCATACTTAGCGGACACACGTTAAATCAAAACACATATAGTTTGTTTTGTTTTGAACTCCAAAGCGGATTTTACACTTTATCCCCATTTTCTTTTACGTGCTTTAAAAGGTCTCACTGATAACAAAAAAAGCAAAACGCCTTTTTTTGACACTAAAAGTGTGAAACAGAGTCAGGCCAGCAGAATTGTGAAAGCCGACACGGTGGGTATAATATTGACATAAGCACGCTTTGCTCAGAAGTTGGAAGTGTTCACATCTCCATTATATAACATTTAGCAAAACCACGCCTTGCACTATTCTACACACGTGTTAGTCAAAACAAAAATTCGTGACACAGAAATACTTTATCGGTTAAGCAAGTCAGGACATTTTGTCGGCAACATAAACTTTGGTGAACCTTTTCAAGTGGGCATAAATATCTGACTCTTCGTCAGGCGCGGATTAACTGCTACCACTACCGTCACACTTACGTCAGTTGAAGGAGCATTCACATTCTTTAGTGTTGACGGCGTCTCTCATTCAGCGAGCATTAATTAGGTGTTTCACCTTTGCGGACTTTATCGCCGCCTCTCAAACAACCTGACTTCATCAACTTGCAAAAACACGATCACGCCGGCACGTCGCGGTCCGATCTGAACTTTTGATTCTTGCGAGTCGGGTGAACAGCGCCCTCAACCAGCTAAGACGTTGATCTGTGCGAGGAGTAAAACTGGCGATTCACTGCAATGGTCCAAGAAAAACATAGGGTAAACCTGACGTTTACCAAACGCAATGTTCATCAAGGTAAGACTGAAGGAATGATTCAAATTAAAATCGTTGAAGGGAAACGCAAAAATATATGATGCGAATCACATGAGGCAGACGGACAAACAAGAGGTCTCTTTCCGATAATTTTCGTTATTTCGTTTCGGTTTTTTTTTCGTAGAATGTGAAGTGTCTTTTTCGGTTAATTATGGATTCTACTTATCACTGCGTAAATATTTGCGAGATGGCTAGTCACTCTCTGTGCAGCGGAATACAAGATATATTTTTAAGGTTAGATTGCACAGAAGGTCAGAACACTGCGCAAAGAAACCAGCGGTCGTTGCAAATTCCAGTCTATAGGCTGTAAGTGAAAGGGAATTAGTGAATAAAGATGTCGGTGATTGAATGAAAGAATAATCGTTGATTGTGGACATCGTAAGGGTAGTTGTACTCTGTAGAAATGCCTGGCGTTTTCTCGGTCTCTGTTTATTGAGTTGAGTCTTGTGTAGTTTGTACCGTGGAGGCGTTTCCTCTCCTCGTGCACAAAAACCGCAACATCACAGTATGGGTGGCATATCATGACAACAACAACAACAACAACAACAACAACAACAACAACAACAACCACGTCGGCGGCGGCGGTGACGACGACAATAACAATACTAAGAAACACTTTTACAAATGCATCAACCGTATAATTCAAATATTTTTTTTCTTTCTCAAAAAAGCGTATGTGAGAAAAAAAGCCAAACCCACAATGCTGTATGTGATCATACTGGTGATGTTATTTAACTTTACGTAGCAATAATAGAGTTCTCGTTTTATACTTTGACCCTCTTTTTTGCCAACTTAGTGTATTAATTATAAAGTACGCTGTTTGAGATACGTGCCTATTAACAATGGACGCAATATTCCGAGTGGCAGCGTTATTTTTCAAACGTATAACTCGCTGTACGTCTTCAACGGAATCTACTGTTATATGTATGTTTTTCAAAGTAAGCGTTAGATACCATCGTGTGGAATTTTGTCACTACCCAGCGATCTAATTCTAAGTGTATTTATCGCGGCGGTTATCTTCAATGTGTTCGACTTCTAACCACGCTATCTGTGACTTTTGACCGCGTTTCGATTGTACACGCCGTCGTGTTCGTTCCCTCGAATGCAGGGGTTGTTTCTGAAGGCTGCTGGGCCGGGACAAACGATGCCTAGAGACGCTGAAGTGCCTCGCTTGTCACGCCTATCTTGATATATGCCCATGACGGGCTGGTTATTGAGTGCCTGTGATATCATAAAACAAGGCTGTTAGTCCATCGATTTTATATGCCACATTTCAGTCGACCCAAGCGTCGCTCGTGTGTTGACGGTGCGCCAAGCACGGGAACAAAGTCTTGTGCGTTTATGTGAAACAAACTCCCGAGAAGAAATTCGCCTTTAAAACGGTGAGTAATGATGGTCTGTGATTATTCCCACCTAACTTCCTCTGAGGTATTTTGGATTGTGCATGCATGTACGTTATACATACCTGTGGGGGCGGGACAACTTGTATGTTGACCACAGCGCACATTTCGCGTTTGTATGGCTCGTTACAAGTTGCTTGTCGCATAGTGTTCTCAGTGGCATATGTAAGTAGCACATAGGCACCAAATAAACCCCATCGTGTTTGGCCTTGACGAGTGACGCATTACATCAAAACCAATATTCGGTCAAAAGTATTCCGATGAATTTTTATAAGGAGCAGTTTGACTTTTCGTTGTACGAAAAGGAGCGAAAAATTACAAATTTATTTAAGCAATATTTTCTCTCCAAGCCTGAGCAAGAGTGACGACTCAAATTTGAGCTGTTTTGGCGATCTGATCATACTACACACGTTTTCAACTTGTATGACTGGCCGACTGCTTTCTTAGCGGAAACGCTTATTTGACCACAGATCAACACTTTGGCCGTTGTACTTCTAAAACGCAAAACACCGTAAATTGTAGATTGTCACCGTTCACAGAGGGCAAGGACGTGTCTTGGCTCGAATGGAGAAGTATCGACTTTAAAACGCTACTCTCATATCAGAAAAACACAATTACTCAAAAATGTGCACATGTAAACAAGTATCGTTCTCGATTGAACCAGGGTTGTTCAACTGTTTCTATTACTTCAGCTTAAGCGCGCTAGTGTGGTGACCTTTCCCATGTACAGTCAATGGGAGAGTGGCGATGTCATGACAACAGGGCAAGTTCGGCGCCATCTTGATTGTACCTCTCAGCAGCTACAAATGATGGGCAATTTATAACTTTGAAAAATATCGTCAGAAATGAATAATATCGTAGAAACAGGGGGATACTTATAACGCTGCTCGACCCAACCCCAAGGCTTTGTTTGAATCTGCTTGACTTAACCATGTGCGTATAAGACTCGAGCGTAAGACGCTCAGAACTTTAAGCTTTGCCAGGGAATACAAAACGTTTTGCCGTAGACTAGACTCTTGTTGGTAAGTAAACTGTTGGTTGCAAAACTTACCCAGTCGTTTCGCTGGAATACGTGTCTTCACATTTCCTGACGTAATGTTAATAGTCGTCCAAGAATTAGTGTAATCTTTTATTTGAAAACACGATGACGCTTGTCAAGTTTGTCCCGAAGAATCCTGAAATTCTTCGACTTGACAGAGACTAAGTCTTCGACAACTTTTTTTCACGAGACATTCTATCAACAACAACAACGAAATGACAAAAACGCAAAATGCAAGAACTCAGTCTCCGGTTTGCCTTGGCTAAAGAGCTTCACTTAAAAAGATAATTTCATTCGCCAGTCAGCCTCAACACCGACTTACAAGCAATTTTGCACAACACACACTATAGGGAAAACTTGCGAGACTGGAGCGAGAAAATGACACTTTCTCGCAATCGGTGAGAATCTGTTGTATTCTCACCGCTGTCGGTGAGAAAATTTTAATCTCCACTGGAGGTTGGTGAGAAATGCACTCCTTGGCGAGAATCAAGTGTGAGAACAAATTCTCACCGGTAAGAATGTAGAATCACACCAAGTACAGCCTAGAGTGAGTATTGAAATTCACTGGCGAGAATCATCAAGACTCCCCATTCATTGGCGAGAATCCAGAATGAATCAGAATGAATGGGAAGTCTTGATGATTCTCGCCAGTGAAATTCAATTCTCACTGTACTTGGTGTGATTCTACATTCTCACCGGCGAGAATTTGTTCTCACACTTGATTCTCGCCAAGGAGTGCATTTCTCACCAATCTCCAGTGGAG